>NC_059183.1:12984244-13311313 GCF_020631705.1 Daphnia magna
CAGAAAGTTGTATTTTTTTTTGTACCCTAACTTTTGTGGGTTCTTTGGATGTCTTCAGAAATCGCCAATTTTTTCAGAATGTGAATGGGCTTACCCGTATAAATCACCGTAAAGCCGCACCGATTTCCGTTTGTTTCATACTATATGGGCGAAAGCTTTTCATTGTCGATGGCACGGCCTTGGTAGTTGGTACAAGCAGCCGGTGCTGGTTGGTCAATAGCAGAAGCAGTATTCATTTGTTGTGTGGCTGTCAACAACTGTCTATAGCTATAGGGAGCTTCTAAATTTCACGTTCATATTCTCGTGTTGCAATCGCGTTGCGTGGTTGCAGAAGACATATTTGTCGAGTTGTGAGAGTCCCAACTTTTACGGCACGTAGTACTAGGATTTCTTGTTTTGGCTGCAACTAGTTACCCTTAAAGACCCTAGAGGCACGCGAACCATTTGATATCAGACCGTGACACGACAGTATAGTCCACAGTTTAACACCGTCTTGTGTGAAACGTTGATCTTCACAAGTCCTCTCTACCAAACGGTTCCTGTTTGAGAAGTGTTGGGTGAAACTTAGTTGGCGACGAAAAGAACGATTGGTGAGACATAACGATGAAGTCGTTTTCGGAAAAACTGAAGAATCTCTTCCTGATCTCGGGAGAAACAGAAGATAGCCCTATCGTCTGCTGGACGGTAGTACAGCTTTTTAGTTCCAGCCTCGTAACATGATATCCTAGTTCACATTTCCTATCACTTCACGAACCTCGTGAACTTATCGTTTTGCAATGTGCCGCATAGTCTCATTGACTGTTTATTAAGATGCCAGATCAACATTTAAGATTTTACGAAAAATCGTTTTATTTCAGACATTGTTTTAAAAATTTAAACTACGTGCAATGTGTCTTGTTAAGGGAGATTTCAGTATGTCGTAGTCACAGGCATTAAAGTAGTGTTTTAATCGTGTTAGTTAAGAAGACAGACGAGTGTAGTGAACGGAAGCATTTCGACGGGAAGTTATGTTTATTGATCGTGTCAACTTTGTCGCCTAACGCTTGCCACATTTTACATTTCCAAGAAAACCTCAGTATCCGTAACAATATTCCTTTCGTTCTCCAGGATGATGAATTGGCGCGAAAGGCGCTGGAATCATTTGAGGAAGCCTTAAGTACAATAAATTCTGATGGATGGAAAGTTGAAAAGCAAACTCCTGAGGGTGACGTGGTCCACAGTAAATTCGTCCGTCGAAATCACAAAATATTCCGAATAACAGTAAGTGAACGGGCGGGCTCTGACATCAAATGTTTGTGATTTTATAATGTTTTTTTTTGTTTTTTTTTCCTTGTGTGAGCAATGCTAATCCTACATTTTCTTTTTCGTTCCAACAGGGCACAGTTGAAATTCCCCCCAAGTTGCTGTTTGATGAGCTCGATCGAAATATAGAGAACGTCCCATCTTGGAATCCGACGTTACTTGAATGCCGTACGTTGAAGGTAAGAGCAAAATATCGAACATTCGTCGATGAACAGTATTCTTTAAAGATACAATTGTAAACTAATTTCCGTCCCTAACAGACGGTGAACGAAAAAGTCTCCATTAGTTACCAGTTGGCAGCGGAAGGTGGAGGCGGCATCATCTCTTCTCGGGATTTTATTAACTTACGGTACTGCGAAGTGCGCGATGGAGTCTACATTTGTGCAGGTAAGCAGTTTCACCCTAGTGAGCTAAGTCTTCAAAACTATTTTAAATATACCGTGACTGTTAACATTAGGAACTTCCATCGTCTTCCCTGAGATGCCTGCCCAAAAAGGATACGTCCGTGGAGAAAACGGGCCGGGTTGTTGGGTTATGACACCCATTCCCAACGAGCCCAATAAATGCGTCTTCCAATGGCTGCTCGACACGAATCTCAAGGTATTTTTTTTTTCGGGAAAAAGAGGGAGAAAAATTTAAATAGTCAATTGGTTTAACCAAAATCTTGGGTGTAGGGTTGGATTCCTCAGAGCATCATCGATACAGCGCTATCTTTTGCCATGTGCGACTATATTCGTTATGTTCGAAACTTCGCAGAGTCTTTGCGCCAAGAGGGAAAGTTTTGAACAAAAACTACTTTTGACTGAACGGCTGCCATTCAGCCTCATTATCGATTCCTTGTCATCTCTTGATCGTTTATCTGTTAATTTCTTCAATTTATTTTTTCTCCCTTCTATCAAATTAATTCGGTTTTGTCATCGGTGCAAACTCTGTACTTTCTTCTAGATTCCAATCTCCCTTGGCATTTTCGATCGTGGTAATGGTTACGTTAGATACTCTCTTGATGTCAGCTCGCCTTTTTTATAAAGTGCATGTTGATGTTGCCATAAACCATCGTGTGAAATTGCACGAACGTGGAGGCTTATTGTTTTCTCCCTTTTGCCGGGAGAGCATTTGTTTTGTTTTACTGTAGGTATCGTGAAATTGATTTCCCAATCCCCCCCTTTTTGTTTTTTTCTTTGTGCGTCTAGATTTCTAGAGCAGTCTCATTTTGTATGAGACGAGCACATACAGTTAATTGAGTATAGTACGTGTCTCTGATCATTTCATCCCATCATCTCTTGATTTTCTTTTTATACTGTATGTATGCAGGAATTCTCAACGACAACTTAATAAAGAAAAGTCATTTTGCTACAAAGTGGCTGTATTCAACGTGATTATAGCTGTTAACACTAAGTTATCAACAACAAATTACGTAGGAAATCGAGTAACGTATTATTGTAAAGTTTTTTAGGCAAACATGAAGGGTGGTGTAAATCTCTTGTACATTCTTGAGACTGGTGAACTTGGCGATAGATTAATGCCGAGTAAGCTGATGGCAGATCATTTTCATCTTTTTACTAACAAGTAACAGCCTAAAGCCGAGTTAGAAAATGAAACAGTTGAGGAACTATTTCAGGAATATTTAATGAAAATTTGCAGCGCCGCACCAAAGGGGAATGGTAATAATTAAGACGTCGTTGTTAAATGCATAGTTTGTTTTGTTTGTTTTTACGTGGCTCCTGTTTATCGAGACAATATTGTTATGACTGAGACATGAACTTTGTTTTCGGCACATCTCTAACTCTTTCAGCAAGTGAATTATTTTCTCTAGCCGTCCAGACATTCGTGCATTCAGCAGAAACAACAAGTAAGCACTTAAATCATTGACTCATGAAGTTTTGTGAGGGGATGGGAAAGTTGATTTACTGACAACAGAAATTGATTTTTTTGCTTGCATTACGTTGTCCAAGTTGAACAAATTGGCTAGCAACATTTGCCATTTTTGCGGTTTTGCTGATTTTTTTTTTGCATTCACCGGATGAAAGGATTTGACGTTTTTTGCAGAGAAACATTTCGTGGTACACTATTTGGTATAAACTGATGATTTAGACGAAACTCCTTCCGAAATGCAAAGCTATCTCAGTTGATCTCGAGACGTGACCTTTGATGAGAACCAAAGTGGTTCAATTTCGTTCGTCTCTCGTTCGTTAGCCATTACTGTTTTTATCAATGTTTCTGTTTTCCTCTTTGCATAATTTTCTGACTCAATATGGCTGTGATGTAACGAGAAAAGCAGAAATAGTTTTTACCTTGAGCTCGAGAGCATGTGCGAAAATCCCAAGACGTGACAGGGCTTAACTGTCAGCCTATGCCGAGTCGTGTCGTATGGCGCTGGTGAACAATGTACTTGTTAATCTCTAGCCATTCTGGCTTGTCTTTTAGTTTTGTTTTTCATTTTTTGATGAGCTCCTTAGAGATTTGCCTCTAGACAGATGGATGATGTTCCATGTTCTTCCCCCTCCCCCACCTCAAACTTATCTCCTTCCCTCCTTATGGCGTGACATGCAAGTTAATTACTTCGGCTGAAACGGGATATAAGTTGACTATCGATTTCAGTGCAAGGCCACCATCGTACGATAGAAACCCCACAATTAAATGAAGAACGGAAAGACCAGCTGCCATTATCTAGCCAGCAGCAAAAAACAAAAACAAAATGGCCGACGAATTGAACTGGGATGCAATGAAGCGAATTGTGTTATCCGCGTGCAGCTGGTGCTGGTCTTCCTGTTCGTTCTTATAGTAGTATTCGCAGGCGAGCGTCGTTGCGTGATTGATAATAGCACATGCGGGTGCAACGGCCAGAAGCATTGGAGCGAGCAATATCGAAGCTAAGTTGCCGAACTGCGCCAATGTTCTTAGAACTGGAAGCGATGCATAAAAGCCGCTAGATGCTACGCGACATCATCAAACAATCTGATTTCGATCGATCCTGTAAATGTCGTCTTCGATTCATTTACTTTGTGAAGATGATTGTGTCATCGCCGGGTGTCGTGTACAACAAGCCAAATGCGAAAAGAAGCGGCGATTTGTTCAATCGGAAGAGAGTTGCCGGAATCGCTTCGCCGCTCCATTACACTGCAACCCTTTTCATTGATTGGAAAAGCGTTTCTGTTTAGTGAGTCACAGCTTTCTTTCTTGAGGTCATTCACGATTTGTGCTCCCCCTCCCCTTTTTTTCTTTCATCATCGGGAATTTTTCTTTTTCGGGGTCACGTAACTGGGATCTTTTTACCGCCATTATTATAATTTTTTTATTCAATTCGAAATGCATCGTTTTTATATTTGACATCGTCAGCTTGCCAAATCAATTTTCCAATCGTACTTTGTTGAGGAGTGGGGTAGGGATTCGATTTTTTTTTCGCAAATAGACATCAAGATTTTTTATAAAACACAAAGCAGCAGTAAATATGTAAACCACACAGACGGTAGGGTAAATAGATGCTATATAACGCTGACTACTACCCAAAAAAATCGTAAATGAACTCAGTCATCTACTTGCCTTTGGCGTAGTATAATATAGGTCGTATCGATTGTAAACACACCGAAGTTGAAGAACGAAATTACCGCGTTGAAGGAGAAACTAAATTGAACCGTTCGTTCCTTAAGTACCGGGAGGAACAGAAGCAACAAAGAAGTAAATTGACATCGATTTTTGTCGAGGGAATTGAAAGTTACGTGTCGATTATGTAGTTTAGTTGATCGATTGTTAGAGAAGGGGAGGTTGGTGCGTGTTTTTGAAATGATGTCGCTAATTATTCTGAGCTGGAACACAAGTGGGCACCGCTGATGACCATTTGCCACCTTTTTGACAGTGAAGATTTGGGCTTCCTTGAAGGACGAGGCCCGTTGAACAGTCGAATGTCACAGTCTCTCCGATGGGGTAGTAGAACTTGACCATGGAAATCGTTCCTCCAATCGTTGTTCCAGGGTAGGGGCAGGCCGGTAAACCTTTGTGAATGAAACGTCGATTATGCATGACGTCTTCGTGAGAAAACAAAAAAAATCTAATTAAAAAATCACGCACATTTGGGGAATGTCCCCGACCATTTCCCATTGTCTTGACAGACTGCGATTGGCTGTCCTTCAACCATGAAACCACGATGGCAGTGAAATTGTACCACTTCGCCGGCCTTGTAGGTGCTGCCCCCTTGTATGTACCCATTTTCCGGGCTAGTTGGCGGTTCGCAAACCACCTCTAAATATGTCATTTTGAATGTGATTTCCTTTATAATTTTTTTTTTGTAAAATCACGCTTACCTTCGCATCGTGGTAGCGGCTGGGCCCATTCTCCGCTAGACTGGCAGACGGATTCTGTTCCGGCACCTCGGATGGTGAAACCTGGCGGGCAGGAGAAAAGAGCCCGTCCGCCAACTTCTCGACTGACGATGGACACTCGCAATATTCGATCGTTTGTAATGTTAGTTATGTCTGGGCAGAGGACGCTTTCGCAAAACGGAGTCGGAGAACTCCAACTGCCTGAAGGCAGGCAAGTTAGTTCGGGAGCGCCAATCAAAGAATTGCTGTTGTGACAGGAAAAATGAACTTTGACCCCCATTTTCGTGTTCCTAGTCGACGCCACCAGTCCCTTGCGTTCGACTATTGCCGGACAATGAACCGGATGAACGATGATTTCGACGCTGTGCTGATGGCGCGTTGGCGTCGTACATGTGAACGTGCCCGAATCGTCTTTCTGTGCGTGAAAAATACTCAGTCGATACTCGAGCGTTCGATCCCGACCTTCTTCTTCCGTCCATCCTTCTGGATATTTCCTTCACATTTCATAACAAGCCACAAAAAAAAAAAGACAAGGAGATTTTACGCGTGAGTTAGAAACTATAAACTCAAATGGAAACTTGAAGACGATCTTTGATGGGCACTTGTGCAACCGCCCCTCCTTTTTTTTTGGGGGGGGGGGAGGTTCTTCAACCCGAAAGCCTTTTTTTTTCTTTTGACATGTATACAATAGACGGCTTATATGGCCGATCGATCACCGGCTTGCATTTACGTCCGTTATTCACGAACAATCGACCGATTTCTGAAATTTTAAAACCATGTCTTTTTTGGGGGGGTGGGGGCTTTGCGGGCGGGGGACTTCAAGTACCTGTACTGATGCGAAACTTCCCATTTCGGGGTGCCGAATCGCCGGATCCAAAGACATTCCATGTGAACAATTGTGCCCGGATAGACGATAAGTCGGCCATCGTTACTTTGGGCGATGGGTCCTAATTGGTGCCGAAATAGAATCGTCGGTGGCTTCTCGACTTTTCGAATGACAGCGAAAAAGAAAAATGAAATTTATTAAACGATAAATTATGGAATTTGTGCGTGTAACTAGAATTCCTTACGGGCATAATCGTTTTCTTGGCTGAGACCGAAACAGGCTGGTTTCATTCCGGTCCAATCGCCACGACTGCAGCGACGTCGAACCGATCCCGTAAAAGCGAATTTACCGATATCGAAGCAACGAGAAATCTTTTTTTTTTGTAAACGAAAAAATAAAATAAAATAAGAGAGAAGGGGAGATTTGTTATCGAGACGGAACGAGATGGACCGCGTAGTCAACAGGATTCAGAGTGTCCAACGTAATAAAGAGGAATGGTCGATATTGCATATAAAATAGGGTCGATCGAATGAAAGAAGCAGGAACTATAGCCGAGTAGATACGACGATGTATTACCAGTTCGGTACCCGGAGGGAATTCAACCACGTCCTCGGTGATCTGTTGGTCTTCGTAGAAAGTCATCAAGTTGGGTTCGTTGTTGCGAAAGATGCACGATTTGTTCGATGGCTGGCCAAGTCCCTCGATCAAGATTTCACCGTCTTTTCGGCATGTGTCATGGAACCAAATCAAAAAAATTTAATTAGTCGTAAGATCCAACAAGAAAAAATGTTTAGGACATTCAATAGTTGGAACGGCGGGTAGTTCTACGCGGATTAGATTTTATTTTTTACCGCAATTTAACGGTCGGCCGTTCCAAGAACCGTCGGAACAGACAATTTGCCACGTTGTTCGATCACGATTCGCACCCGAAATGCACTGGAACGTTACTTGCGAACCGTGGGGAAACCTACTTTCAATTCCGGAACAGCAAAAACAACAAATTTTTAAATTCAGATTGCGCGTACTCTTTATTTAATAAAAGAAGAAAAAAGAAAAAACACCTTTTCTCGTTATCTTTGGGCTCTCCATCACGGAAGACGAGTGAACCGTGAACGCGATGAGGTTCCGAACAATTTCTTTTATTACGGTCCATCAACACCATGACGCCACCTTCGGTGATATCGCCGCCCCCTTTAAATTCTTGCCAAGCGATCCTTCCGAAATCTATTAGAATTTAATGAATTGAAATTTAAAAAAATATATATATGCAGTAAGACGATCGTTGCGAATTCGATACCGTCGACGCCGAATCGATCGGAACGGGTGCGGCAAATTGGGAAATCCGGTATCAGTTCTCCCAGTCGACATTGGATAGGTCCGGCATTGATTTTCACATAGTTGGGCTCGAAACAAACGTAATCGACCGTCGATCCGTTAGCTACTGTCAATCCGGCCCGATAGCCAGCTGTGTAGTCTCCGTAAGTGATGCGCGGAAGTTCGCAAGGTCCCGGAACGCATTCGGATGTTTGCCCGCGGGTGTTGATGAAATCGCCGAACCAGCACCGGTACACTTCCGGTCCTTGAACTACGTAACCCGGATTGCAACCAAACAGGGCCGTTTCATTGTGCGGTATCTCGCTATTGGCTGGTACAATAGTGGAATCGTTTAGCTGGAACGCCGCGTTCTCGATATCCGGAATAGTGCACGGAACTGATGGAATTTTCGTATGGTAAATATTTAAAGGAAAATAAAAATGCGATTATTTTTTTTTTTACTGAGTAAACAAGATGGCCGTTCCGGTTTCCAAACACCTCTTTTGCAACGGACCGTCCGATTGCCGACGTTCAGTCGATAGCCTTCGGCACAGGTGATGCTAAGAACGACACCCGTACTGAACATGTCACTAGCGTTTTTGCCCGGCGTCACCACCTGAATTGATGTGTGCGATTCAGTGGCGATCGGTAGACAAGTGTCCCTCGATTCTATTATTTTTTCAAAATGCGCCAAATGTTTAAATCCCGGATCATTTTCTTTTTTCCCGCTACTATTAAAATATCGCACCGTGAGGCTGTTGATTGTCGTCATAGTCGGGATCGTTACGCCTCGAGCCTTGTTTGCGTCTGGTGCTCTTTCCCGAACTTTTTTTCCCACCAGGACGGATGGCGACGGGTGTCCTTCCGGACTTGATGGATCGAGCCCAACGTCCGCGAGAGTGCTGCTCGGCGACGCATCTAGGTAGTTGTTTAGGGCTCCATCTTCCGGCCACGCACGTAGCGCCCGGTGGTCCGTCGTCATCCAACTTGTATCCGCGATCGCATTCGTACATGATCTGACGATTGTTGGTCACCTTTTTGACGTAAGGTCGGTAGTCGTAATAGCCCATGTTGCCCATCAACATGACCTTACCGTTGGCGATGTAGCCGGGAAACGGGCAATAGACTGGTGGGCACAAACAGTTGAATAGAAAAGGAAAGAATGTGTTGTGATTTAAAATGCGTCATGAAAACGATCTCTTTTGTGTTGTGAAAAATTAAAAGAAAAGATGGATGTGTGCGCGTTACTTTCTTGACAAGCGGGCGGTAGGCCCGACCAGTTGCCATAGTTGCACTCAGTGACGTTGGACCCGCCCAACTGGAAGCCGTCTTTGCACTTGTAGAGTGCTCGGGATCCGTGCTCCATGCGCGGAGCAATCACCATTCCGTGACGGGGTCGCTTCGGTAGCGATTTACATCGAGCTTTTAGCGGTGGACGTGTTCGGGAAAGACGTCGAACATAAAGGAAGCAAAAAAACAAAACAAACAAACAGAAATGAGATACTAAACAATGAGCACCAGTCGAGGAGGAATGAAGATCTATAGGACTTAATGAGATTTTGACGGGTGACGCATCTTTAGCCATCGATTTTTTCAATCTAGACATCCTTCGTAATGAACTCGGCTACGAATAAATCAAGTTTCTATGCCGAAAGGCACAGCAAAAAAAGGTAGAACCAAGTTCTAAGGTTATATACGATTTCAAATTGGAATCCCAATTTGAAATCAAGAAATCCTGGAAAACGTAATCAAAATCTTCTAGCGTCTCAATCGACAACAAATAATAACCGGATGTTTGATTTCGAATAACTTGAATACCAACAGGGAACTTTCTTAATTAAGAATATTGCATATCCTGTCGTAGACATGGACATCGAAAGGCATCGCCTTTACGTTCGGTATAGTAATCAGATTACACACGTTGCGGTTCGTTAGTCAAAGGTACGTAGTTAAAGACGCCGCATGTCTTTGCTTAAGTAGTTCATTAGTTGCTATTTTTTTTTTAAGGCCAACATCGAGCTAGTCTTTGTATACCGGGTTCGCATCGTGGGATGACGTTCCATGTTCCGTTATTACAGGTGAACGTAGCCAATCCATGGGCCGGTTCGTACAAGTCAATGCATTCGAGGGTCAGGTTTTCTCCGTGGGGTATCATCGATCCGACTGAAACGTTCCTTACAACGCCACGCTCCACCATTGGCACCACGCAAGATGCTTTTTTTTTTTAAATCGTTAATCAACAAACATTATTTTTTGTATTAAAGAAAGGTGTTGAATAATGTAAAATGATGTTTGAACGCTTACATAGACATTGAGGTGGATTGTAGCTCCAGCGTCCGCTTTTTTCGCAGGTGGCGGAAGATGCACCGATCCGCTTCATGTTTTTATTACAGCGGTAAATAATAGATGTACCGAGTGACGTCCCAAGATGAAGGTTTTCAATCCATCCGTTGGGGATGTGTCCGGGTGAACCGCAATTGATTTCTAGTAGTCACAATCGATACGTCATTTCTTATTGAAAGCGGATGTACATTTTTTTTTTTCGGTACTGTGTTAAAACGCACTAACCTCGGCAAAAAGGTTCTTCTCCCATCCATCGTTTATCGGGTCCGCAACGTCTTGTAGGCTGTCCGACCAATGAGTTGCCATAAAGGCATTCATAGGACACGATCGAGTTGTAGCTCGTAGAACTAAAGATGGCCTTTCCCAGATCGGGGTCGCTGGGTATGGGACATTGGACAGCTGTATTGAATCACCGTCATGAAAAAAACGTATTTTAAGAGTCAGAGATGGATCGGACATCAAGCCACAAAAAAGGCCCGGAAGTTGCATCCTTTTATACACACACAACTTGCTCCGGATAACAGCTTGTATGCATATAGTGTGTGTGTGTGTGTATAGCGCACACATGATCCAGATGGATCAATATCCAAACACTAACGCCTCCAATGTTTTCTTTTATAGGAAGAAGGTCCCATTACTTTCTATACATTCGATATCTAAAGGGAAGTGGGTTAATGGATGAAAGACGAGAAAAGAAGCTAATCGAATGAAGCATCGGTCACCAAGGAGATACCATTCACCCCGTCAGAGAGACGGGACAATTATGCGGTTAGTTCTGTTAGGTTATTGATCTATTTAAAACAAATCTGTGCCTTGTCTTTTGTTATTGTGAATCTCTTTTCGTCAGAATCGGAAGTAAAACAAACAAAACAAACAAAAACTTACGGACACAGATGGGTAGCTCGCCCGGCGTCCAGGTACCGTCAGCCTGACAGTAGCGGTTAGCCCGTCCGACCAGATCGAAGCCAGCCGTGCAGTAATAGGTAACACGACATCCGAAAGCGTAGCATTCACCTTCGTGTCGACCGTTGGTTATGTCAGTTGGCTCTCCGCAAGATCGAGCTAAGAGAATTTGAAAACAAACAAACGTGTGTATGTCTTTTTATTTTCCAAATTGAAATGAAAGAATCCCACTAAATAGGAGCTAGCCTTTACGATAAGCTGACACGGCGGTTAGGATCTTTCGTTGTTGTTGAGTTGGGCTGGATATATTTACTACCGAGCGTATAAAACCGAAACTTTTAAGGCTCGATGGACAAGCAGAAGGTTGAGCAATGAAAGAACGAAATTGACTGGCCGAAGGGCTATGTCTATTTATTGTACTTACACAAGTACGAGACAAGTTTTGCTTCTCTAGGATAGGAGATTTTGCTTTTTCTCTCTCTCTTTACTTTTTTTTTTTTGGTTGGGTCGACTGCGAGTATAAAAATGAAGACGTTTTCATTCGGCGTCTTTTATTTTATTTGTTCCCCTTTCTTTTCCCCCAATGGGCTCGTTTTCCGAACAGAAACGAAACATGGGGAAAAGCAATGTTTGCTTCTAACAAAATGGCTTCATTTCCCTGGGTCGCGCTTCATTTTCCTTTGAATCAGTGGCAAAAAGAAGAAGAGCAATGACGAACGGCTTCTTTTTCTACTCACAAAGTCGGAAACGATAAATCGCTACGACTCCACGCTATACTCGTTGCCTCCGCCTAATGGAACTGTCGAGTGTCGACTCTATTCCGGTTTTTTCCCTCCCCCTGCGTTTCACATTTCCGCTTCCCCATTTTTTTTTTCTCTTTCTAAGCCTCCAGGAAGAAGAAAAAAATCGTATAATTCTACAAAATCTTGAAAGAAAGAAAGAACTCACGACGACGACTCGAGTTGAATGTTGAAACTTAAAATATTTTAAAAAAGGATCCTTACCTTCACATTTAAAGTCGGGCCCGAACCATTTGACTGTTTGATTGTACTGGAGGCATCTAGCGCGAGCAAATCCCAGCGTGTTGTAACCGAGATCTGCCTCATTCGAAAAAAAAAAATGAATTAAATTTAATTGTTATTAAGTGTAGACGAACAGACTTACAGCATTGATATTGGAGCTCGGTGTCGGGAGCGAAGCTATTTTGCTCTTGCGGGGCGTTGTGACGGGCGTTCGCTACGACGGGCGGCTCGTCGCAATATCCGCTAGTTTGAACTAAATAATTGAAATACAACATTGAAAGATTTTCTGGTGGTTGTTCTCATTGATTATGCCATCGCGAAATGTCTAGACTTTGTGCGCAGAAACTTGCCAATTACCAAGTGGCCTTATTTGACGCTCGACTCAGACCACAAGGGGAGTGAGCGGGATCGGTGACAAGTGATACCGCGTCATCCATATGGAACCGGCTAGTCCTCCAATATAAACTGAGCCCATAGACTGTAATATAATACGTGCTATGGGAAGATCTCAAGCGAGACCAATTTCATTAAAAACGGAGCCAGGCGCGCGCCTCGATGTGGTATATGAAAGACACCATTACACAGACAGAGAGACATACCAATACGGTGGTGGGATTGTCATAAAGCGCAGTCGATTTGTGGTGGCTATATAGTGTCTATCAAAGAGCTCTATATCGTTCATCGAGCCAGAGAAGAAGAAGAAGGATACCAATAAAAAAGGATCGATATTGTGCGAGTCGGATGGATGTCCAGCATCTTATCCGTTTACGTATGGATGCACACAGCATCCATAGGATAGATGAAGGAGAGTGGCGCTAAATTGAATTGGTCCAGCCATTTTGTTTCCAAGTGCGGAAGCGTACACACATATACGGTAACGTTGTAATAATATTCGAAGAAAATGGAGCAGATATCGTGTCCGGATGACATTACGGCAAGCCGATAATTCCACATGAGGAATTGGAATTAAATTTTGCAGACTGCTTGCAACGCATGTTTGAAATTGAGCGCATTTGGCTATGAAACTTGGTGCGTAATTATGAAAAAGAAAACGAAAAAAAAAAAAACGTGACATTGTAGAAGGGGAACGCCCTCCCCAGTGGCTACGCATTAAAAAGTGCAGACAGAAGTGAGTAATACGAACCGGTTTTATGGCAAGAGGGTTCAGTAGCCGACCATGATCCGTCGGCTTGGCACAGCCGGAATTCGACTCCAACTAAACGGTAGCCTTCTTCACACGTGTAGATGGCGCGATCTCCAAACAGACGACCCGTCAAAATCACGCTACCTTTGTCCGGATTGCCCAGCTCGTCGTGACATTCGCGATCTGTTCCAAACAGAATTAGACATTTGTAAATGAAGAGAAAGGGCCGGAATAAAACCATAATTGCATCCATCATCATACGAGGACTTGACAATCGTTGGGTTGTCGAAAACGCAAGGGACGGTCGGAATCACGCTCTAATAATAATTAACCTCGTGACGTGTCACTCCATATCGATTGTACTTTATATATACAAGGGGCTTTTGTCGACAACGCTGTTTCTTCAAAATAAAACCAATTTCACGATTTCTTTTCTTTTGCCAGGGATTCGCGTCAGTCGGGGCAGATGATTGGATTACAAACATGTTATACGACAATCCGATGCTGAAGTGAAGACAAGATAAAAGCTCTTGTCCTTTTTAGATCGAGACGATGATCAAAATACCAGCACGTCACTTACTCGGTTGACATTTCTCATTTGGTGAGTCAAATTGAAAATGTTTCCGTTCACTAGCGCGAAAAATGATTGCAGGGAAATGTTTGCTGTTGTTAATGTCCAGCCACCCCCTTTTTGTTTGTTTTGTGTAAAGAATGAGATTGGCAAGTTGTTAAATCATTTCACTCGTGTTTCGGATGACAACCCAATCATTCGGATTGGAAACTTTCATTCCGAGTAGCACTTTGTTTATTTCCCCAATGGCCAGAGTTGCTCTCCTGTCCCAATTACTTTTTTTTCTTTTTTCCAATACTCTGTTTGATAAGTAGACAGAGCCTGAGATTGCGATGCATTGATCGAATTTTATGAATCAACAACACCATTTTATTATGAATTTCGATCGTCTTTTTTAGAGAGAGAAACTTAATAATTCTTCGAAATGTTAATATTTATGATTGAAAACTGCTTTTTTACGGCGCACACAGTCACGATGGAAATTGCATTTCTACTATCCAATCATTGTCATCCCCTTCTTGAACAGATTGAGCATCGCCCCTACCCCCATCTCGCCTTTAAAAAAAGAAGTAGACGTGTGTGAACGCGTTCGGTTCCGTTATAAGCCTATCGATTACGTGACGTCTTAACATACGCGTATATATATAGAACCCTGGAGCATGACATTGTGTACAGAAGGCGTAAATAAATGACATTCTCGGGAAAACAAGAGGCCGCAGATTATAAGACGAGGGAAGGGAAGAAGACAAAAAAAAATTGGGGGAGGGGGAAGACAGTTGACTGGGCGCTAACGTATGCCCAATTTGTCATTTACTTTCGTTAACAAGAAAAAGCGTTCGATAGTTCAAGTTTTTCGGGACCATCTCTCGGCACGTAAAAATCAATAACAAGAGCAATGCACTGTGTATACAGTGTTGTTTGGAAATGAGGCGCTTTAGTTTCCTATAGCGACAGAGATCCCAGCTAAGCTGGATCATCAAGCACAAGAGAAACAACAAAAAAGAATGTTAAAAGATTTCGCGTTGTTTTTTTTTCCCTTAAAAAAAAGAGGAAAGGATATATAGGTGCCTGACAATAAAGAGATGTGAGCGAGTTACATTAAGACGATTTATTATTCCGCGCGCACTTTCCTTTCACGTTTTTTTTGTCTGCCCTCCGAGATTTACATGAAATCTATAACGAATGAAAGATATTGAATATGAAAAAATAGTGAGTTAACGCAGTAGAGAGCAGTGGAAGAATAGAATGGCAAACTGAAAAAAAAAAAGAAAAGAAAATGTAATCAAGGGTTTTCATTTCACTTGCGAATATATACGTAGCCTAATAAAAAGAAACGTTCGTATGCAAATTCGTTGCTGGCCATCCGTGCTGCGTCTTTTATGCTTTGGCTCATTTGATTTCCTTCGTTAATAACAGCAGAAATTGCCAAAGATAAGATGTAAACCCTTTCCTATCTCCAATCGTGTCCGTAGAAAGAAAAGCGCGTTTACTTTCGTTATCTTCCTTTAGATCATCGTTCTTTTTAAAGATATAAATAGGATGGTTGAATTTTATCGACCGCTCATTGGGTTACTAGGCCTCTTTGCCCAGCCAGCCCGTTAAGGAGCGGAATAATGGCTTACGCGGGATAGTCCATTCCGCCACCATCTATACGCCCATTTTCATTCCAATCAACAAGTTTTACCCGTCCGCAAACGCGGCCGAAAGAAAAAAAATCTTCTTTGACAGTTCTCGTAGGCCTACGTCGAAACAGAAAATTGCATTTAAAGCAATTTTCAATTTTTACTTTGTTGCCGAACCCATTTGTTTATTTTTTTCTCGCTGATTTCGGGGAAGTTAAAAAAGAAAAAGAAAATCGATTTTGCTGTTGTCGGAATTGCAAAATTGAAGCCCGCGTCGGATGCTTATTATCACACATAGCGCCTGACATTTTCCGAAGATAAGACGCCCGAATGCGATTTCCCAAGAATATTTCGCATAAATGCCTCGTTCAAAATAATCTCGACAATAAGGCATTGTTCGAAAAAAAAAAAAGTATTCGTTCGATCGTTCGATCAAAACTGGATGAACGTTGGGGGATTGCTTTTTTTTGTTTGTTTGTTTGTTTGTTTTTTTCATATGGCATAACATAAGCCCGACAATAGAGAGCGAAAACGTGCGTGAATATAAACGAAGGTTTACTTACCGGGTTTGATGCACGACAATCCGCAAATGCCGTCGCATAAACATTTCTTACGTGGGCTGCGGCAATCCTCATCAGCCAGGCATTTCCTTAAACACGTCCGACCCTGGAAAAAAGAGATTGATCGTCAGATGAAGAATCGCAAGTCGGGAAAAACTAAGTTTCATTTTTTTTTGGAAAGGGGAAACAAATGAATTTTTCCTGTTTGTGTTGCGAATGGTCGCAGTGTTTCAAGTCGGATTTATGAGACGCATGTTACCGCGTATTAAAATCTGCATAGCTCTGAATAGCGAAACGCTATGACGTCTAGGACAAAGCGGAATTGAGAACAAACGGAGCAGAAAAAAGAGGATTGGCCGGATGACGGGAAATCACTTCAAAAAAGCAAACGAAATTTTAGAGGAAAAAAAAAAAACAAACAAACCTGAGCCTGTGCAAGATCTTCGTCGCGTGGGCAGGAATCTGACGGTACGTTGCGCGGATTCTTGAAGGATTTCCTCTCCGGAATGTAGGGCTGGAATGAAAGTCGGTTCAATCCGCCATCGTCCCATGGTCGGATGATTACGTCGTCTTGGTCGTTTTCATCTTCGTCGTCTGCCTCGTCGCCACCGGTTGGACTATCCGCCTATTACCCGTTTCCACCGAAAGACACCATTACTCATGTATTTACAAAAGCATGTCATGTTTCCACATTTACATTCACCTTGCAGATTTATTTTGATATTTTGCGTCACATCAAACGATTATTCAAAAAAAAGAAATTCAGTGCGCAGTTGAGCGTTTGTTGGGGAACAAGAAATGGAATTATTTTTTACAATCCACGGGAAAAAGCCCTCCAAGCAATATGCAATTTATGTTTCCTTTTTGAGTAGTTCCGTCACTTTAGTTCCAGACAAGTTCGTGTGAACCGCATCAGCTGGTGTCGACACAACCCTTAAAGGATCTGGCAATGATGTTTTTTCTCGTGAGTTTCTAAGTGGTTTGTTTATGGCGATACAAAGAGCTTTTTTTTTCTTTCTCGCTTCTCTTTTTGGAAATGTCCAAACTCACTCCACAAAAATGGGAAATGTTAAACTTGCCTGCCAATGGAGCGCTGAAATGGCGTCGCTACCGTTTCGCCCTCGGGCCAACAATCCACCGGTTCCGCCGCGGACGTAAGTGAATCCATAGCCAAACTTACGGCCATCGCCGACGTCGATTTCGACTATTGTTTTAAAAAATTTTCGATTAAGATTGGCGTCATTTAAAATAGGATTTCATCAAAAAAAAAGGCTAATCCTAAAGGATTGTCCTTTCGTGGAAGAGAATTCTCGACGAAAAAAAATGTTCTTTGTAGTCCATGGTACTAATCCGCAAGACAAAGAATGCACCCGTTGGTCGGGCATTCCTTTTTGTATCTCTGTGTACTTAGCAAGTAGCAGAATCTCTATCACACAGGATGGGTTTAGCAATCAAGCAAACAATTGAGAACAAGATTTCAAACAGCCGCTCTAACACTAATAAGCTGATTTGCTCTTTCCGATTATAGAAGCTGTCGTTTCATCACTCCGGAATTTTCTTTAAGTCAGCATTTTTATAGATCACGCAATAAACATTGTGAAAATATGAAGTGGGGAGGAGGAGAGAATTAAATCGATCGAGTCTACGCGGCTGTATAAGTTGATAATGTGTATAGCTTCATCAAAATCCTCGAGTGTGTGTGCGTGTGCCCTACTTGAAGTTAGAGGATAGGGGGATCGATGTCTCTTGAGTGAACTTGGTAAAGTTGGCGACAAAGAGTGTGCTCCTCCTGAAACTGAAAGGACGGTCTCCGTGCCATTTTCTGCGCGCAGGCAAAATGGATAGACGGCGAACAATCAAAATTAATTTAACACAACAATAACAGGGACGTATTCGTAACTCGTGTACGAGTTTATTCTCTGAAGTCGGAACTTTTGAAAACGCATTCACGCAGACAAATAAATAGACTAGAGACTACAATAGTCTTTAGACTTGCATATACGTCCCCCCCGTTTATTTGTTTCCATTATTGCTTCGGTATTCGTTCATGCGAAAAATCGGGAATACTAGAGATACACATGGCATTTGCCAGCTGTTGCCACACCTGGTATGCTCCTCCACTCACGAAAATGAGAGATACGAAGAAGAATTCAAGAAAAGAAAAAAATTAATTTATTCATTTTTTTTTTTAGGGGGGTTAGAGAACGAGTGATTGACCATCCGTCTACGTGGTGGTTCCCAGTAGAGCAATCAAGAAAGGAATGGGCTGCGCTATACCGATGTTCATGATCCTGCTATTTTTGTTTTCCTCTGGTATCTTTTCCTACACACACTTTTTCTCGTCTTGCCCACACTTGCCCATCTGCCAAAGCAAAAAATAAAATAAAAAATGTATAGTAGTCGATAGACTAAATCGGTTCGTCAACGAAAGCCTTGTCTACATGTTTCAGTGCGACATCTCGAAAAAATGCGGAAACACATTTCGCTTTTGTGCGCGCACGTCGCGTGTATGAATATTTCAACCGTTTGCATTCAAATTCTAGTAGAGAATTTGCTGGATATACTCGGGAGCAATTCTCTATTTTGTTTTTCCTTGAGGCGTATCATCCATACTGCAAACATTTCCCAGAAACTATATTGCTCTTGTTATGATTTTTATGTTGTTTTTTTGTTTTGTTTTTTTCGGTAGGCTTTGTTTTGGTTTCTTATTTTTTGTTTTTTCCCCAGGAATAAACATGAAGGAATGACATTCCATTTTGAAGAGGTCGACGATATCAGATTATTGCAGTAGGAAAGCAAAAGACGGGATCATCGTTTGAGAATCCGAGCCAGCTGCCACCACCCCAAGCCCGTAGTGATGTGACACGTTTCATATTAAACTTGTTCTAGCGAGGAATGGCATTCGAGATTGCTCCGGCATCTTTCTAGCTCTCTCCCTCTCTCTTCTACAAGTGTATATTATAGAGTACCAGCGCACAAATTCTTCAGACAGTGGTGAAAGGTTTGCATCATCAACCATGATGGAACTTGTCGTCGAAGACTATTTATCTTTTTTAAATTCCTGGTTTAGATTTTCAGCACGTGAACAGCAAAACTGATGGCGAGAAGCCGTAATCATCTGTGGATTTTATACATTTTTTTCTTTCATCCATACCAAATGAGGATTAAAGCTTCTTCCGGATTTATGGCGGGAGAACAATCCAAATTTATACGGTCGAGGGAAAAAGAAAAAGGAAGCTGACACGCCGGAAATCTAATTCCAAAACACGATATGTAAACAACATTTTGTGGAGATTATGCCCCCACTGTTTGTTTTTACGCTCTAATGTAAATGAGAAGGAAGGTGACGTTCTCTTCTATAAACTTGCCCGGAAACGTAATTTTGTTTAGACATGTGGAAGACAACAGAAGCGAAAAAAACAAACAAACTCATAGTGACATTAGTTTCAACGCCAAGAAATCAAAACATCCGCCTGTAAAAAAAGACGCACGACTCTCCAGATTCTTCGATAACATCTGATGGGCTTTACACTATTACGACGTATGCTTTTTCAACAAGACAAGGCAATAATTTTCCAGACGTGAATAAAATATTGACATCAGAATGAAAAGAGTTTTACCTCTAGCGCAGAGCACGTGGAGAATCACCGCCATCAGTATCACGATCCTCGACATGATCACTTGAACTCGGCAGTCGATGTGCCCATTCAAAAAGAACCAAAGAGAAAGTATTTCTCTTCAATTTTTGTAAATTCTATTACTTAAATTGTTTTTGTTTTGTTTTTTTCAACCCAGTGATCAAAGTTGACTAGAAGAGGAAACCGAGTAGATACCAACGGAGAATAAGGATCAGCGTGTACGCCTTGACTGGATCGAAGACCAGGAGAGACTGAACTCCCTGCGCAGCGTGAGCACGTTCCTTTATGTAAACGGTGGCCACTGCTGGCGGACGGTTTCGTCTGCCGGAGTGGCGCTCGGTGGCACGCGACCAGCGTCCCTGAATAATTGTCACGCGAGAGACTAGATCACTGTATTCATGTGAACACACGGGATGAGGAGATGAAGGCATCCGCGCCAATCAAGTCTCTGTGTCTCTCTCTCTCTGTGTCTTGCCTCTCAACGGATAAATCTATGGCGGACCATCCGAGCTTACTTGTTTCACTCGCATAGTAAAGAACCCAAAGACAGAGGAAAAGTTTTTCAAGGCTCATTGGGCCCTCAAGTTGATTCGCTTGTCACTGGATTTTCATCCACTTACGGATATTTCTCACGTCTACACCACGCACACACAATACGGAAAGTTTTGCACGGTGAGTCTTAAGTAGTTTTTACTGTGCGCGGATAAATGGCATTAAATATGCTTTCCACAGCAGATGGCAGGCCATCAATTATGTAAACAAGTTGCCGAGTGTCTCAAATCAACCGCTGGATACGTACGGTGTGTGCAGTAGACTACTAGTATAAGTGGTGGGACTATGTACCCACATTCGTTAGAGGTTGTTGTGATGTCTTTGTCAACTTGAAAAGCGGGGAGTTGCATCCAATCCATCAATCTAGGACGTTTTTGTTTATCCTACTGATAGGAACTGGAGAAAAAGAAAGGGAGCGAGAATAGCCGGAATCTCATCACTCACCTGGGTAATCCTCACATCACCTCGCGACAACCTGTGAAAAAAAGGAAAATGAAATAAAAGGATTGGATATTGAAAAGCGTCAGGTGTTCGTGAATTGGCAACTAAAAAAAAAATAGCTCTTGTAAAGGTAAGCCTGTCCGTTTTGGATCCATGCCTTTAAAGCTCTGCTACCTCATCGCCGGCGTATCTCAACACCTGTGATTGTTGAAAGACATTTGGCCACAATTTTAATTCAGTTGATTCACTGCTCTATCGAGAAATTCATCCCAATGAAAAATGTGCTATTTTGCCAATCAGATTTATTGCCACAGCTTCACCACTGTTGCTCCACGAATTAATCTGACTTTTTAAAATGTTTTTATTTATCGACCAAACGTTTTAGCGTTTTAGCTTTGTGTGGCGCGCCTACGACAGACTCGCATTAATATATTTGCCTGTAGATGGCAGTACGTTCTTTAGTTCTGTTACTCCAAAATCAAGTCAAATGGGCTCTTCTTTTTCTTTTTGACGCTAGGTAGCGCTATTTTTTATGAAAAAAAAAATTGTTGCAAGCCAGTGATGGGTGATTCGGTTGTAGTGACTACGGCCCAAAACAACAGCCCGAATTCTGCATTTGCGGATGCCGTTCAACGAGCAAGAGAGGTAAAATTTTGTTTTTAATAGTGTCACTGAGCAAATCAAACAAATTTGACCATTGTGGCCGGTTCCATTCTTGGTTAAAATGTCAAAACGTTCAGGCTGTCTTGTGTCGGCCTTCTTTCCCCCACGTGCTTTCGGCGTTAAGATTCCAGTGGTTGGGATTTCCCAACAAAACTTTACACATCATAACTGAACGTTCCTGTAGGCGAATTTTACCACAATTGTAATTGGTAAAAAAAATAGTCATATTTACCACATTTTTGTGTGTGTTTGTGCATGGTCGGCCATGTTTCGCGCCATTCTTTCACGTACCGGCGCCAAGCCGCGCCACTTGTATTGTTTTTGCCCATTTTTTTATTTTTTTTTTGCTTTCTCTTAAGTTTATATGGCTAACACTTAAGGTTTGTTCTAATTACTATTGGCATTTGTCAAAGCATCTTTCAATGATTGATCGTCTCACGTATCGGAGACCTCAACGTAATAAGTTTTCGAAGTTGATCGACAAAATATTACTACATGAAGACATGCTCTGGTGTTTTCTGTAGTGTCAATGACCTTGGTAACGTTTGGCGGCCATGTTTGCCACCCCATCCTGTCCCCTGTTCTATCTTAGCCAACCCCCCTTCCCACCATGCAACTAGCATCTAGCAAGCCAGACCCAGACGCGTCTCTCCTGCACAATATTCTTTTTTTCCCTTCAGTTACCCCAGACAATCTAGCATCCTGGAGCAACAACCTTTTTCCTAATGTACCGTCTTAATCGTTCGTTCGATTTCTTTTTCATTCAACTGACTAACTGGTCCAATTATATGAAAATGTCAATCATTTACGCCACCTGCCAAGTTGAGGCCCCGTCTTTTTTGACGTAGAAGTGAAATGGCGTAACAAGAACGCATGATGCGTTTATCGACCGGTAGATGGCTACACTTGAAGATCCTATCTTATTTCTACGAAAAGCATAACCGGCGTTGGCCTTGGGGTCGGTCATTGGATACTATTTGCTTCCCCTATTGTCGTAGCACGACCAAGGGGTATCCTGAGCTTTGGTTGCCGTATGCCGGGCAACACAGTCGGATCGCAGATTTTGTGCGGGTGAATGGGATTGTGAATGTGTTGGAACCGTGTATAAAGAAAAATTTTTCAGGTTGATTGTAAGCCCTCTATCCATATTAGTTTAATTTTCACCTCGTCTTATCGTGAGTGTGTGACTGTGTGAGTTGATTGTAGTAGATTGTAAACGAAAAAAATTGTGCTGCGTAAAAATTCCTCTTTTCTTCGACGCGCTTCACATACACACCACCACTAGTAGTAGTTCTGGTTTTTTCCTCTCCTTCGGCCACGCGGCGCACTTTTCTCTTTCCCCTCCATTCCGCCCCGAAGGGCTCACTCTCTCACTCTCATTCCCCTCCCCAGCGGCCAGCACTGCTGCTACACACGCCACCATTTTAACTCGGGCTTGACTCGCGTTTCGATTCCTGTGTTCCGAGACGGATAATCAGGTAGCCTCATCTTTTGTTACTCAAGTCTTTTGACTATTTACTCTCGCCCGGTTAGTTATTTAATTTTCCAGAATTTGTGCAGTGGATTCACGTCTTTGAAAGGCTAGTTGTTTAACCTGCGTAAAAAGCCGGTGTTTCTTCACCATCAACCTATTCGAAATTGAGAGGCATTTATTCGTAGTGGGTTCGTTGCAACTGCGACCGTTCTAGCTACTGTTCACAGTATTTTTTCGTATCGCTTCGTCTGTGTCAATGTTTCGACAAAATGGCCAACTGCATTGACATTGACGGTTTTTGTCATGCTGAATAAGTTAGATCTCCCCCCCTTCACTGATAGAGCTAATGCACTGAAATGTGCTTTTCATACTTCTTTCAATAGCTCTCATACCTTGAAAGATAGAATTGGGTTTTCTAGTGAAGTAGGCAATTATTACTGAATATTGACTTTTTACTTTAACCTTTTAGGTTGCATCAAAAATTCAGCCAGATTCAGGAAGCCTGTCAGACTTTGACTTTGAAAGAAACGGTTCAAGCTCCACTGTCAAGAGGCCTTTCAGCAGTGTAAGCCCATCAATGGAGAATGAACCTGATGCCAAGAGAATGGCAGCAGCCGTGGCTGCTGCTGCAGCAGCAGCTGCAGCAAATGCAGCGGATCCATTTGGAGCTTTGAGATCACCTGGAATGCAGGGAAGAGGACCGATGATGAATATGCCTGCTGCCTCCATGATGAACCTCGGTCCTATAAGCACTGAAGAAGTTGCTGTTCCAGACAAAATGGTTGGACTAAGTGAGTATAATTCCTCATGTCTGTCTTTTTTCATACTTCTTCGTCATTAACTTTTTATTGTTAGTTATCGGACGAGGTGGTGAGCAGATTTCAAGACTGCAGGCTGAATCTGGAGCTAAAATTCAAATGGCACCTGACAGTGCAGGCCTACCTGATCGAACTTGCACAATCACTGGCTCAAGAGAAGCGATAGGGTAAGTTTATTCAACTGTTTCCTGTAAGTAATGAGAAGCTTTCATACTCAATCATTTGTAAATGCAGGAGGGCTCGTGAATTGATCAATAATATTGTTCAGACTCGTGGTGGACCCAGAGATGCTGGACCTCCATCGGTTGAATCTATGGGTGGGCAACACAATGTGGGTATTGACCTCACTTTAGCTCCCAATGTAAGTAACAAAGTTTGAATTACTTACATGCAAGCAATGTAGTCAACGTTCTACTCCTTTAGGTTGAAGTTATGATCCCAGGCCCTAAAGTAGGTTTAATTATTGGTAAAGGGGGTGAGACAATCAAACAGTTGCAGGTAATCAATGTGTTTCTCAATATATTGGATTTCAGCTAATGTCTTTGTGCATTACAGGAGAGATCTGGAACGAGGATGGTTGTAGTACAGGATGGCCCACAACAAGAAAACGAAAAGCCCCTTCGCATCTATGGTGACCCTCAGAAAGTTGAGCATGCAAAACAACTTGTGTACGACCTCATCGCCGAAAAGGAGATGGAAGTTTCCGTAAGTCTAGCTCTATTACTTTCCGTCTTTTTTTCCTAAGGTCTCCGATGTTCAATCACAAATTTCAAACAGCAGCTTCAGCGTGTAGTGGTAATTTACAACTCGATTATTCTACAATGAGATTATCGTGGGCTTCGCGTCAACTACCCTTTGAACGAATGGCGATACCCGTTTTGCTATTTTTATTGATGGCAAGATTATTTGCGATCGTATTTTTTTATTCTTTTTTATTTTGAGTTTGAAACTTGCGATTGGAGATGCGGAAACATTCATCAAGGTTGATGAATTACAGACAATTAGGATCGTACGTGTTTAAGTAGTAATTGAGGCCAAATTTCTCTATGACACTAGGCCTTCAGTCGAGGACAGAGGTTTGGTAGTTATGGAGGAGGTGGGCCGCAGCAAACTATCGAGGTATTTCGTTCGTCTATGTCTGTGCACGTTTTCTACTTTTTCTGTCAAAATTTATTGCTTTTTTCTTATTTCACGTTAAAAACTTGCATATATTTTTTTGAGACTTATCTCTTCATAACCAGTCTTCACTTCACTCCCACTGTATCCATCTTTGGTTTGATTCTTCTTTCTATCCCGCCTGACACCTTGTCCTTGCGACCAGACCTAAAATCAAATCGCCTCTTTGGGTTGTTATTAGTATGCTCAAACGTTCATTCAACGGGGGCAGTAGTAAAAAGCTACGGAATCATCTCTTTTGGGGAACTCGAGTGGACTTAGTGTTAAGGGTTCGCTTGTCCTACCCTGCTTCAGGTGGCAGTGCCGCGATCGGCTGTCGGTGTTGTAATTGGCAAGAACGGCGAGATGATCAAGAAGATCCAGAACGAAACGGGAGCCCGGGTTCAGTTCCAGCAGGGACGAGACGACAATCCCGAGGAACGGATGTGCGCGCTGACAGGCACCATGAACCAGATCGAGGACGCCAGACAACGCATCGAAGAACTCATTGAATCTGTATTGGTAGTGCACTTAATAACGTGCTTTAACTTCATAAGATTTTTTTTTTTAGTTTAGTTAATGGCTAAAAGAAAGTGTTACAGTTTTTACGGTTTATGGAAATGACGAAACGTCAACTTTTGTTTCTTCTTTCCATGTGTTGGGGGAGTCGCAGGCGCGTGATAGCCAGATGGGGCGGGGCCGGGGTCGGACAGGAGGAAGTACAGGCGGCAGCAGTATGAATGGAGCTCCTTATGGACGAAGCCCTGGAGGTGGAAGTTCAACAGGAGGTGGATGGGGAGAGTATGGACCTGGAGTCGGCCGGAGCGGAGGACCAAGCATGGGAATGGCCCGTAATGGACAAGACAAAGTCGAATACCAATTCCTGGTTCCTTCCACCAAAACCGGAATTATTATAGGCAAAGGTATATACTTCTTTACTCGCTGTGCGTGCTTTAGCGTCATGGCCATTTTTAATTTCAGGAGGCGAAACGATCAAGCAAATCAATCAACAGTCTGGAGCGTTTTGTGAGCTTGATAGGAGGCCCCCTCCAAATCCAAATGAAAAGATCTTCATCATCCGTGGATCACACGAACAAGTTGAATTGGCTAAACGAATGATCAGCGAAAAACTAGGATTGGTAAGTAGTGTACCTGTTTTTGTATCACGGTTTTCCATTTTGTGTGTGTGTGTGTGGCACCATGGTTATGTTAATTTTGAAGACAATTGGCTTCAAAATAATGCTCCGAGTGCAAAATAAATTAGCAGAAAGTACTGACTGATCATCAATTCAAAAAAAAATTGGGCGATTGGTAATCGGATTTCGTGCTACAGTTGAAAGCCTTGAAATACCTGTCTTATGCAAGAGCATATTCACATTCTCAATCGTTTCTGTTGTTGTTGAATCTAGGGACCAATGGGTGCGCCACCGACACAAGGATATCCAATGGGACAGAACCAGAATGCAGGAGCATATGCAGCTCAAGGATGGGGAGCAGCCGCCTATCAACAGTGGCCTGGACAACCCAACGACCCCTGTATTTCAATTGTTTCTTTCTTTTCTTGATTTTTGCACTTAGTTAATTCAAAATTTCTAAAGCTAAAGCGGATCCCAATGCCGCAAACGCAGCCGCATGGGCTGCCTATTACCAACAGCAACAGTTCTATCAACAACCCGGAAGTGGAGCTCCTTCGGCCCAGAGTGGCAATCCTGGACAGCCCGAGAGCAATAGCGGTAGATATATTTTTCCCCTCGATGGGATACAATTTAGACTGTTGGCTTATTTACCTATCAATCATAGGGAGTGTCCCTGTCAATCCCCAAACCGGACAACCAGATTACACAGCACAGTGGATACAATATTACAGAAGTATTGGAGCCATGAAAGATGCGGAAGCTCTTGAACAACAGCTCAAGGCCAGCAAGGTAAGAACTTGAAATAAAAAGTGTTTGTAACGTAAATGCTTCGCTTTACTGGATTGCCAATGCCCCATAGTTGCTTGTTCAGTTACTAAACGAAAGAATGCATTGCAGGGTATGGGGAATACGGCAGTGTCAGCGGCTCCTGCAGCCGCTCCAGCGGCGGCGCCTACTCAAGACTACAGCGCACAGTGGGCTGCATATTATCGCTCAATTGGCAAGATTGGAGAAGCTGAAGCCATCGAAGCCCAAGCCAGGTTGAAGCAGGTAAGAACTTAAACTTTGTTTTTGCTTTCAGGGTAATCCGGTCCTAGTCGCGTACCATTCCCATATGCCGCTTGTATCTTGGGTTGATATCGGAAACGCTGCCATTTTAGAAATGTGCAAAGTCAACGAGCGTTGCTTGTTGTTGCCGGAAGTTTGGCCGATAACGCAATGATTTCTTGTAGAGTGCACAGGGTGGTCAAGGTCCAGGTCAAGCAGGATCAGCTGCTCAGTACGGTGCCTACCCTGGTGCTGGATCTGGTGGTAGCGCTGCAGCCACGGCTGGATACTATGGTGGACAGCCCGGCGGTGGCCAACCTCAAGGCGGAGCAGCAGCCTACGGCTACCAGGGATACGGAGGCTATGGACAAGCCCCATCTGATGGACAATAGCAGGAAACAACAGTGGTAATATCCCCCTGCCTGCAACACTTCTTCCTTTGGAACCGTACATTACAACTGCCTTTGTTTATAGTGGTTTGCTGCAAGCTGGTAACAATAGATCGTGTCTTCTCATCGATGTTCACATAATCCAACGTGTCGAAAAAAATGCGTCATGTTATTCTTTTTTTTTTTCTCCACTCTACTCTCCATCCATCCTATTTTAATGTCTGTTGGTTGATGGGCTTGTGTTTTTATTTTTGATTGGGTTCCTCTTCCTTTGGTTTTTTTCCTTGATACCAACCTAAAGCTCAGACTAACGTAGGAAAAGGAGAAGGCAAAGTACACACAGTCGTCGGAAATGTGCTATTCTGTCTTTTACATGTTTGTTCATTTTTACCCACCCAATTCTCCCTCCCTCAACATCCGCAACTGAAATTTTCTCCCATAACCCGCTGTTCATTTGTTTCGATATTTGAAACTGATCCAGTGTGATTCGCAATCTAACAATCCATCAAGGTCGAAAAAACACGCTACCCATCCTCAGGTCGTTTGAGTCCAGTCTTATAAGCTGAGAAAATATCTTTTTTTTTTTTGTCTTGGTTCATTCGAGATAACACGTTTGCATTTTTCTCCACTATATTGACGATCCAATATTGTTGCCATGTTGAAGAGACTTTTTAAAGATACCTGTCTTTTGCTGCTGCTGCTGATGATTTTGCAACAATCCGATGTTCGAGTTTATTTCTCAAAATCGAGGAAGTAATGTGTCCACATTGATCGTGAGTTTTGTCCCCTTTTATCCCTCCCATTGTCTCGAGCTGACTCCCCTTATATAACCCGCCTCAATTCCCATCTTTTCTTTGTCCGTTGATAACGAGTAGAACATTATTTAAACAAAACTCCCCTAAGTTTTTCTTTGTACTAGGTGTAGGCTTATTTAGAAGTTTCAGTTAAACGATGGTGGATGTTTGTCAAAAACTTAAAGAACATTTTTTTGGGATTCAATTTTGAAATACTTGTCTTAAGCATACTAAAATCCATGGATTCATTATTTAGTGTCTTGTGTGCTCGTTGCGTATTTTGAACTGATAGCTAAAACGACAAATAACCATAATTGGATTGTAGGGCCTTCATATCTTATTGATTCCAATTTCCCGATATTTTCCGCTGGTTGACTTAGATGCTTACAAAAATCTGGGGAAAGGTCAGGGTGACTTGGGTAACGAAATCTTGATGACCTTTTCCAATTTTGACATATTGTAATCTTTGCCGCTTCGTGAAAGCATATGCATAGCTTCTTTACCTTACATCCCGTTTACCATCATCCCTCCTCCATGGCCCTGTTTTTTTTTCTGATTTGATCTACACTGGATGGATGTTTTGGTTATTTTTATTTCTATTATTAACTATTATTGATTTTGATGGTCTGTAAACACGTGAGTGTTGTTTTCATCGACGATAGAATCAAGATTTATGTTAGGAAGATTCCCTTTAGAAAGATACCCGTGCAATCTGGGCTGGGCCGCCAGTTGAATACTTCGTCTTTTGAAAAAAAATAATTTGTGCGATCCCGTTTGATGAACATTTGAGAGCAAAATGGGTTTATTGATGATGACATTGATATAATGCGAAGGGTTTGTCCTCTTGTTTATTATTTTTAAAATATGCCGTGATCTATTTTTTTTTCTGTCACGTTAACTCGAAATCATTTTGTTCGTTTTTTTTTTTTTTTTTTTTAACTGCCACTGCTTCAAAATTAAGACAAAAAAAAAACTCCGGGTCTCAAAAAAAAAAAATTTGAAACGTTTGAAAAAAGAAACAGTCTGGTTGCGCGTGATCAACAGTATGTCCATGTTCATGTTTTTGTCCATGTGAAAATATCTTTGCAAACATAAGTTAGGAAAAAGGAAACCGTGAGTGTTTTTAAAAAACAATTTTACTCCCATGCTGTTCAAATTGACTCGTGCGCCCTCGCCACCGACTTGATTTTGATTATTTTTTTGAAGTGATGACTCGATATCCCGCGCCTCCTTTCTTATCAGTCCCGTAATCCACGCTGTACAGATTTAAATCATTGTACTTTGCAACGTCATTTTGATTCTGTGACCTATCTATAGCGAAAAATTGCCAATTGTTCAAGGAGGATGACATTATTGGAAACGCGGGCCAATTATTGAGTGTTTAATTCTGTCGTCTTAACGCCCCTCTGCTGATATCTAACGGATTTATCAATGAATTGCCGTGCATACCACCAAAATGAGAGTGTACAAACGAAAAAAAAACCCATGCCCTTGCCGGATCTTTCAAGAAAAAAAAAATTGTAACATCTCGTCCGATTTTTGAAAGTTGATTTTTTTTTCTCTATTTACCGCCATCCTCAACTTCCCACAGTCTGTCACAATCTTCTCCAATAGATTTTCGTTTTTTTTTATCATTGATTTTTTAAAACAGAAACATTTTGCTGTGTCTCTTCAGTGTTTAAAAAAAAATCTGCGTGTCCATCTATGGTCTATTTTTTATTGGGTCGAATTCTTACAAAAACTGATCGCCAATGAAGACAAAATTAAAGCCAGAAAAGGTTTTAATAAAAAACCCAGTTTTTTTGTACTAGTTCAGGAAAAACCTACATACAAAAAAATGTCTGCAACAATAAGTGCGTTATTTTTTTTTTTTTATTTTATATTTTACTTGAAAGAAGAAAAGTCCAACGAATGTGCAACACTGGGTGATCAACATTAGTTGATTTAGTCGACTGAAAACAGGATAGGTAACTGTCAAAATAAACCGAAGAAACATTTTGAATATCCGGCAACATGCCCAAGTTGTCAGAAGATAACCGTACAGCATATTTTCCACGAAATATTTTAAGTGTAGTTCGTTTAAGCATGGCTGGCTATTGTCATCGAAATGTCAGTTGCTTGCCATACCAATACTGTGCAGAGAAACGAAAAACATTCTAAGAAAAATAGTTATTTCGGTGAACATTCAAACGTGACTTTTCGAGATCTTGTCGATTGTAGTGAATTTCGTGCTGATTTATTTGCATATAGATACTGCTTTGCCCAAGATTGGCTGAAATTGTCGGTGATTTTTGAAATACCCAATCATTTGCATACACAGCGCCACCAGGCTTGGTGTTTTGCCCCCTGTCGACGACCAATGTGCTCGGAGCAGCAAGAATCTCTATGGGATTCTTCAAGGTTCAGGTAACTAAGAACATCCATTTTTTATTGTGTCTATTAATCACGCACATTCGTGAGGGCATAAAGGGATCGCTATCAGAATTCGAATCGGTTGATGTTGTTTTTTGGTGAGGGGGGGGCTTGAAAACTATTGGTTATCACAGTCTGACAACGGCCGAAAAGGAGGCGTGACACGTCTTGTACCTGCAACAGAAAAACACAATGAAATGTAGAATTACAGAGAGACGGAAAAAAGCAAAGAGGACATCTATTGTTTTGGCTTTCACTTTTTTTTGTGTTTTGTTTTGAACTGTTATGCGTGACGAGGTCTTCATTCTTGAGACGTTGATGCCTCTCGCATTCTGCGCCAACAAAGAAAAGGGGAGCGATTCGTAACAGTGCATTTGTGGTTGGTAACCATACGGAACAGATGGTTTTGTGTGACCATGATGTGGCCTAGCTAAAGGTTTTACTGCGACCGAATTATAGATAACCATATGCGGTAGCCCACCCACCCCATTGACACCTTTTGCAATGTAACAGTACACTAATGAAACGCTTCGTATTGTGATAGGAAAACGAGGTCACATTCATTAAAACATTTTTTTTTTTTTTACATCATGCCAATTTTGGGAATTTAAGGGAAAATTGAAAAATCGGGTACATGTTGTAATGACATTCCGGAAATGGTGGAAATATGTTGTTCACTCGCAAAGTACTTTCTCTGAAATATTTCGTTCAGTTGATTTGCAATTATGGAAGTATTTCTCGTTGCTCGTTTATCCAATAAGGAGGGCGGAGAAAAGGAATTCTTTATCACGGGAATGGGATTACACATTTAAGTAGGTGTGTGAGTACTACACTAAAAAAAACCAGATTATGAGTGAAGCCCGTGCAGTTAAAATGGTTAAGAATGTCAACACAGGACTTACGATAACAAATACTCGAGAAAGGGTAAAAGTTGTCAATGTAAACGAGGACTCTTAGTTTTGTTTGATATTTTCATATCGTTGTCCAGGTGAATTAATGTTAAGAAAAACTGGATGCAGTATACTTGCCTAATTATCACGACGAAGTTTTCATGAAGTCGTAAAATTTATTTTACAACGTCAAAATGCCATTACGTACTATGTAAGTCCTTACATCTCTCTGCTACTTGTTTTGGCCGATGCCTTGAGCAACAACTAATTTAACGTTGTATGATATGGCTGTCATCATATCAAAAGACACACGCCGAATGATATGAGAACAGCCTGATTATCATATAACTACTTCGTGAGCTGGAAATGAAATTTTTTCCTCCTGTCGATGGCACATAAAATAATAAGTAGATTTGTGACGGCTAACACAGCGTGGGTTTTTGAAAAAAAAAAAGCAAAACTTGTGCAAACGAGAGACAAGCTGTTTTCCCACTCTTCTGGCTTCTTGCTTGGCTTCTTTTTAGACTTTGGACATGTGTGAATGGAACAAGTTCCGGTTGCTTCGATACGTCCCCCCCACCGTTTTTTCTTTGCTGTTTTTTTTTAAATAGAATATGTCGATTCTTTTCTCTCTTCTCGGGCGTTGTCCTAATAAATTAAGCCGAGAGATGCACTCGACTGAATTTGGTTTTTATTACGTCTCTCAATGCTCCATCTTTGGTATTGAGGAGGAGGGACGAAAAAAACACACCTCTAACAAGAAAAACAGCTGCTCACGCTAACAAGCACGCGGGATTCCGCGTAAACGCGCAAGAAATCGACCAAGGGGTGTAAAAAAAAAATCTTTCTTGATGTTCAGATTTTTTTTGGGGGGGAGGGAATTTTCAGTATGAGAACCGATCATTTTCCTGTTGCCGCTATGTAATAAAAAGAATCTCGTCCGTTCCCCGCATTGCTGCATCTAACGAGATATGGCGTGATAATGAGACTTTCCGTGTGCCGTCGATTGTGAAATAACTTTTCTCGCCATCACAATCTGTGATGATACTTGCAAGGCGAACAAATACACAAAATAAGGTTTCATTATGTTTACTGTATAGTGGGACAGAACACGATATAGCCTACCACTATAATACAGCACCAAAGCGGGGGGAATCACCCGGTCTGTTGTTCTATTCCGGAGGGTCACGCATGGCTAACGAAGTTGCCCAGCAGTCCGAAACTGAAAAAAAAAAAAGAGAGAGAGAGAATTATATGTAAAGAGGGAAGAGTCGATAAGAAAAAGAAAAAAAAAAATTGAACCCCTCCCCATCTTTCTCCCCGTTTCCAAGACCATACGGAGCCCCGACTTCTTTTTCGTCCAGTCGGCTGCTAACCTTCACCTGAGTCAGGTAGACGCCCAAAACAACAAGAGAGAGGGAGAGGAGAACCAACTACAAAATCTTACTGCTTTGGGCTTTTTAACGTGTGTGTGTGTGTGTGTGTGTTGCTGCGTGTCTCGTTTTGGTTTGTGTGTAGCTTCAACTCGTTTCTGACTGATTTATTGGACTAGACATTTAGTTTTTTTTTTACTTTTGAAACGCAATCATCATCGCGTCCGGGCTAGTTTGGACAAGTTTTCGAAGCACAACGTCCAACGAAAGAAACGCGTCGAGTGACTTTGGCACGATAATCTATCGATTTATCGACTTGAATGTGAACACTGAGTTTGAACAGTGGGGGGTATTTAAACATTATATAAACTCTAACCCAAGGAGAGAAGACAAAAACAAAGGCAGAACAGGTCTATATCTATTTCTTTGTCTCCAAAACAGAAACTCGTTGAAACAAACGATAACAAGTGCACAGCGTAAAAAGAATCACACGGTTTTTTTTTTTTTTTTTAAGTGCGTTGTGGTTTTCCTCCCTCTTTTAAACAACAACAACAAAAAATTGAATCTAGAACAACTTAAATGACGACCCGACCCCTGAAAATTGCGTGGACACCTATAAAGAACGACGGATGGGAAGAGGTTAGAAAAATTATAGTAATCTAGAAAACGAAAAACGTCTTTTGCTTTTGTTGTGAGTGCGGTTCATTCAACTCGGTCGGGAGCTTTTTTGTGTGCTCCCCCCTCCTCCCGTGATCCCGGCCACTACTCCTTCTTTTTTTTTTTTGTGTTTGTTCATCTTGTTCTAGAAGGTAGTTCTTATTTTCTCTAGGGCTATCGAAAGAGTTCCAAATGTGTGTGGCGTCTAAGCCCCGTCATCCTTTTTCTTCAACGATTGTATTTACCTGTTTTTATCAAGATCTACAAGAACTTAACTTTTTTGTTTTGTTTGCTAGAGGGGACACCTCTTTGCTGAAAGCATCTGTGCGTCGCCATCGTCCGACCTGCTCATCGTTTGGTTGCGTGTAGTCGAGAGAAAGTGAACGATTCGAATCAAGAAAGTTGCCTGCAAAAAAAAAGAGAACACAATCTAAAGAAATAGCCGCTGCTATTGAAAATAGTCGGTGACTTTGGCTCTGCTTTCCTATACCAGTTTTATGGGTGTTGTCCCCCTTCAGTGAATATTCGATTATCATCTACAGCCCTTTCTTTATGGGAACTGTACCACCTTCACCTTCTTACAAAAAAACAACGCTGTACTTGCTTCTATTCTTATTAGAGGCTCTAGTGTCGTCGAAGAAAGTGCTTCTTTTTTTAGCCGAGTGCAGCAGTGGGGATCGTGAACAAAAAAACCGAGGGGAAGGATGTTACGCTCATTGAGGATTGTTATTATTATACTCTCCGTGGCCTAATGACACGAGAGAAATATGGTAATGAAAGTGACTCTTGACCCTTAAACTTCGCGTCTTTTCTTTCTTCCCACAACAACAAACACGCTGTTTTCTCTCTGTGAGCGCTTTCACCATGTCGACGACGAACAATCGCGCGGCGGAGCGTTCCAAACCGTCAACAGCCACCATCATCAAAATGACAGATTGGGTAAGTGACCCCCCCCCCTTTTTTTTTTTTACCTCCTACGTATTAAATAAATTTGCTATCGTAGGATAAACATTACCAAACATAAACAGATAAGCCTATTTAAAAAAAAAAAAAAAAAACTGTGAAAATTTTTTTAGAAAATCTATCATCGTGATGCCATAACTCGTTTCGTGAGCGTTCTGCAAATTGAATTCGACGTGCGCCATCACGGGGCATATCCACGGGCCAAGAGAAAAAAAAAAATGTTCGGTGTATTAGAGAGCCATGTGATGGAATGGCCGGTAGCTTCTGAAGTTGTAAGTTTTCATTCTGCTGAAAGTGTGTGTCAGTAGCCACGAGTCACGTTATAATCAATAACTAGCAAATGCCCATACCCTCCGTTAGGTCTCTGTCTGGAAACTTTTGTAGCTCTTCCGTCATGCTCATCGTAAACGTGATAAGGAATATCCATCTACAAAGTAAAATCCATACATCATAATGTCTTTGGCCCGTCTGACGAGCCACTAATCTTTCACGGAAAATATATGATTGGCGTGTGGATACGTTTTGTTTGGATGTGGGTATCATTAGACAGCGGATTGAATGTGTCACTCTGTCTAAGCTGATGTAAAAGGTAGCAAAAGAAAAGTTGAAAGTTAGTGCTCGGGTTGCTGAAAGTCGAATGATGCAATTGAGAGAGCGTGGAAAAAGCCCAAAAAAGGAGAACAATGAAATTATAAAAAAAAACAAAATTGTTTGTTGCTGTTAAGCAAGAACTAACGTTAAACACCAACAATATTTGTGTCATTTTTTTTCACATTTTGGTTTTATTTTTGGCTCCGTAAGTTAATGGCCACGTTAATGAGAGAGTATAACGTATATCGATTACGTAATTTGTCATGTCACCGTTGCTCATGCGAGAGGATATTTACCAAATATGAAAAATAATCCCGTTTTCACTGGGCCACAATGTCGATGGAAAAGAATTTGGCATGTCTGTTACGCTAATATGAACTTATTAGCATACAGAACAAGGTGCTGGTCAGACTCAGAAGCGCTAGCAATCATTGGGCAACGTTGAAATCGGACGACAATTCTATCGTCGCAACCTCATTTCATTTTTTTTTTTTCTTCTTTCAAGTTCCAAGAAAATCTGATTGGAACCGATTTGTTAACCTCGGGAATTTTTCTCGGAGACAAGTATGACCCACCCTGTTGTTTGATCGCTTTGCGTGCTTGTTCCATGCAAAATGAATATTCAAGAATTTCCTAGACTTTAAAACCAGCCACTCGGGAAAACAGACATTGTTAATGTATTCAACACGACAAAAAGGCAGCACCTCTTGTCACACACGTGTGGGCCATATTTAGCATAAAGGATCAACCTGATGTGATGCCTTGGAATCGAGAACAGCTCAAACTTGTTTTCTTATTGGCCCTCTCGAGAATAAAAAAGAAACTGGTCATTACAATTTTGTGGAAATCATTTTTAATTAATTTTATTATTTTTATGCGTAAACACTCGTGCATCCGATACGATTGGGCGCCCCCGTCATCGTGAAGGACGCACATGTCGGGTACTGCGTGTAGCATCTTCTCTCATTAGTATATCGGCCCAACACACACACAAAAATGCGTGAATAATGATTTTATTTTTTTATTTAGAAAACATACCGAGGACCTGTTATGGAAGGTCATCGTTCACGAAGAATAGTAGTTTTTTTTTTTTTTCCCACATCAGTCTCCTCTTCATCAAGACGCCACGGTAAAAGTCGGTACTACGCACGCACGCGTCCGTTGGCCTTGGAACGTTCACTTTTCGTGTAAAGCTTTCATCTGCTATAGGCATTGCTGTATTTAAAAATAAAAATGTAATTATCGAACGTGATTATTCACACATGAATATGAATAGGGAATATTTATTTTCTATGAGGATCGCCTCCACGAAATGAAGAATCCAAATGAGAATCGAGTTCGAGGTGAATGAGAAATTGTCCGCAATCAATCAATAGCACATCATCGAGTTCTTTCTTTTTAAAGGCACGGGAAAAAAAAGTGTATTTAATATTATGCTTTAGGAATTTCTCACGTCTTTATTCTTGTGGTTGTTGATTAGCATGTACTGTGAGCGCCGATGGTAGTTGTGTTAACCTTCACAGTCGGTTTGTTAGGTGCTCTTACGCACCTGTGTGTCCGTGCCGTGCACGCATACATGCAGCGTCTACGGTATATTTCTACAACACTTTGGGGGAGTGCACGGTCTACTGAAAAGCCGGAGTCAAATAGACGAAACATACTAAAAACTCATGTGACTAGGAAACTGTTTTTTACGATGTGAAAAAAAAAGAACTTAAAAATTGTTAACTGAAAATTTTCGGGAATTTGTCCTTTTTCACGAGCGTTCTATTTGGAAAAAAAAAGGGGGAGTTTTTTCAGGAGGAAACTAAAATGAAATTTGAAAGCGGGCAAAGAATAGCCCTTTCGTTATTTGTTTGTTATTACGTCATTACGCGTTACGTTTAAAGATCGTCCCCCCCCCCCCTTTTTATTTTTCATCTCTTTTATCCTTAGGAGGAAGAAAGAAAAAAGAAAAATTAAGTAAAAAGAAATGCAGTTATTTTTGGAAGATGCAGTCAAGTTCAAAATGTAGAGTCGAGGCCAAAGGGGAAAGTTTCTTATCTTTTTGTTTATTTGCCGAACAAGAATTCTTTGTAACTGCACTGGAGCAGGTAAATCACCAAATCGTTTATGCCCGAGTCGCTTCCTTTTAACTCATTTCTTTTTTTTTAAAGAAAAGATGATCATAAAATTTAAATTTTCCTAGTCATGCAAGTTATGCTATTTGCTATAGCCGCAAGGATAATCTACGCTTATGAAAGAATTCATTTTGACCTGAAAACGGAAAGTTCCATTTTCTCTATTAACCCCGCCCAGTGACCGTCTATCGATTGATTGGCAAAGATAAGGAGAGAATCAGGTTGACATCTTATTACTGTTATTTCTTGATTTTTTTTTTTATTTGTTTTTGTTTAACACAATGATCAAAGTCATTCTGCTGTTTTCAGCTGACGAACCTTTTTTTTTCTTGCTTTTAGTTTTAAAAAGAAATGGCTTTCTTTGGTCACTTAATCTAAAAGGCCCTGCCAAGAATGTCAACAAAATTATTATATTTTTTTTTCCCCTTCGTGGCTGGTCGTGACAAGTTCAAATCCACCAAAAGACAACTGTAATACCTGATTGGTGGTGAAAAGGTCAACTGGCTAATGTCGACGACAAAAAGTGGAGCAGGTCGACTCCTGTTTACCATAATAAGCTGTTCGTTAAAAATCACGTTTCAAGACGATCCAATTACATACGAAATAGCGAAAAAATAAAAAATAAAATAACATAAAAAAAAAAAGAAAACATTTGTTTTTTTGTTTAGACAGGCAGTAAACTCTCTCTTCGCATCATCGGGGATGAAATATCAAATGACGAAAAAACTTGTTTTGATTTGACCGTATTTTTCAAATTCTTTAGTACTCACGTACCTCGCCGTACCTTGAGCTCCCCCCCTCCAGATTAACTAAGCAGACGAGCTATGAAGATGCTTTAGTAGTCATTTCTCTTCGGTCTCGGTAGCAACCATCTAACGACATTTCGCGTTTTGTTTTGTTTTTTGCCTTCAACATCTTTCATTTTTTGTTTTTCCAGTGGAAATTCAAAGGAAGTCATAAAAATAAAATGTGGTCATCACACGCACACGTCGTGAACGATGCTGACGGCTTGTCCAGCTTCTAATAATATGGCTGGCCAACTAATCATTAAGGTTCATCAAGTGAAGGACCTTGAATGTCCAATAAAATCGCTAGTGCTGTGAACCCGTGTCTTCATCATCAGTGAATTTTCATTTCTTGTGACGGTACATACTTGTGTCTTTTGGCGCTGCCCGTCTTCGTGTAAGTTAGCTATACCCCCCCAGTTTTCTGTTTTGGCCTGTTGTTTATGGTTTGTTTGGTTGATGATGATGGCGTCCTTGACCATCGCAGTCAGCCCGAAAACAACAGACACAAAACACCAGTAAAGAAGAATATGCAAGTTGGTTAGCGCGTCAGCTGTTTGGGGATTTTGTTAAAACTCTGGTGAATCTGCGCTACCATGTAATCACGTTCAGACGTTCTCTGATGTCATAAGAGAGAAAGCCAATGGGATTTTTAAAGAAAACCCGAGTTGGGGCGATATATTATTACCATTATTTTTCACGATCATTAAAAAAAAAAAAGCTTCGTGTGTGCAGAGCATGTCTCTCTTGTGTGTTTGATGATGATTCGAGAAAGGTTATGAGTGTACCGCATCTGTCAGAATGAATGCACGTAACGACCCAACACGCTGACCATCTTCTTATTTGCTCCTGCCAACCCAGTCGGCGAATGAAAAGACGTCCGGCAGCCCCGGCTAAGAGGGGAAAAGGCCATAAAAAGCTGCTGCTTTATCGTGTTGTACATGCATCTTTTCTTTTGCCTCCAACAGTTTTTGATGCTGGCGCCCCGAGGACTGAAAAAAAAAAAAATCTCATTTTGCTTGGTGGCCAAGCTTCTGTGCCTGTTCACCTTGAATTGAACTTTAAAGGGCGGGATGAAGAATAAAATTCAATCCCGCAGAAGAAGTGCGGTCTATTCAAACTGCTGCTCCTTCCTGATTCCCGCATACATTTTTATTTTATTTTGAGAAATTTGTCTTTACAAATATGGAGCTTCTTATCAATATGTATATGTCTACTGCCAAACTCTTGCAATGCGGCAGTCATTTTTTTTTTTCTTTCCCCACAAAAAATTTAGTTTGTACATTTGAATAATGCGCGTTTGCCAAAGCCGAGCGTTTGGTTCTTTTTTCTTTTTTCTCATTTCTCTTTCCTCTTTAATTTTATTATTTCTTCTTCACGGCAGAGTCCTATCCGAGAGCCGTCAGCAGTAACAGTTGCTGCCGCCACAGTTGCCGCTACCGCCGTCGTTTGGATGGACTCTACAAGATTGGAGCCTCCGCCGCCACGGCAAAAACGCTCCACTCCTCAACCAGTAATCTCGAACCTGGACGAGGCGCGACAGATGATTGCCCGGCTAACCGAACGAAACACTGCGCAAGGTCACCTCCTGCAAGCATGGAAACACAGACTCAAACAACAGGTTGTACAGTTTTCATTATTTCTCTGCAATCTCCATTTTGTTTTTTTTTGGTTTTTTTTTTTTCGTTTCACCGTTGCAAAAACTCGATGCTGCACTCTCTAATGACCATCGTCGCTAATAAATGGATGTTCTTCTATCATTGCGCATGATTTTTTTTTTGTTTAGAACGAAGCACTTTTCGGGCTGCATCGGGCACGTGAGGAACAAATGCGGTTGTTGACCTCGCAACTCCTCCTCTTGGAAGCCAACCTACGCGCAAAGCAGGGAAAGATTGATGGGTTGTTGAACCAACGCGACCGGATCATCAGCGGTCAGCAGGAGACGATTCGTTCGCTGGAAAGGGAGTTGGATCGTTGCCGAAATAGCGTCGCGTCCGACGAGTCAAACGAGCAACAACAAACAGCCTCGTTGGTTGCAGTCAACCGACCGCAATCTCTGGCCACGTTGACAGATCATCATCATCATCAGCCGAATTGCGGCGAAATACAAAACGAGTCATCCACCTGTCCGTCCAAGGACGACAATTCAACAACTCAACTTCAAGTACGAGTTCTAGGCAGAGAGCAAGGAGATGAGAGTCTCGACGACAGCGATAGCGCCGTTGTTATCGACGACGATCACAGGCACTCGCCCACGTTCGCCCAAAATCCTCAGGTAAAAATTCATTTTTCTTTTATCAAAACATAAGTTGGTCTTTTCTGGTATGGGCGTTAGTTATAAAATACCGTTTTGTACAATGAGCGGCCGAATGCGTCTCTAATCGGCTATTTTTTTTGGAGGGGGGTGCCCATTATCATCGCGCTCGCTATAGAAGATAATGTTGATTGCTGTACGAGGTACACACCAGTTCCATCGACGATATATTTCGTTTTACCTTGTGCAACTATAACAGAAAAATGAGCATTATCCATAGATGCCGAAAGGGAAAGGGGCGCTTTTATGTGTTTTATTTATGATGGATGTGGTCATCACGCAACAATGAGGCAAACGTTGAAGGCCAACAACATCCCACTCGTTTTTTTTCTTTCTAAAGACTTGCACGTAACGAGCGCATGTTGTGTAGCCTATTTTTCTATTCAATATGTACGCCTTCTGTGTTCATACCGTAGAGGCAGAGGTGCACGTATCGAGAGACATGCGAAGGCGGGATTTTATTCACGTATGTTAAGAAGGTTCTATTGGCTACCCAATTGCGAAACGTTGTTCAGGTGCGGCTGGACCGGTCTTTTTCTTTTAGAAGGGAGGGGGGAGAATAGCGCGACACCTTGATCGTATGCAGATTATGTTACGTGCTGATGAAATGCGGATTTTTTTTTTTTTTTTCCGTACGGTACAATCCACGCCAAAAATGATCGGATCAACAGGTTTTGTTTTTAAATTTGCAAATCTGATGACCAAAATCTCCTTTTTTTGTTATCTGCGTTGATTGAAAATCGATCGTTAAATTTCCCAATCGTCATACCTGGAAATTTGATTATGTTAAACCGGTATCTCGTAGACCACCCATCAATCGGTTTATTCAATCAGGTTTTGCAACAGAGCACGATCTCCGTGCCATAGGACACCGAGTGACGACTTGTCACGGAAACCCAGTTTAAAAAATTAGAAATAAAAAAGAGAGACTCGCTCGTGCTTTCATTATTCCAATGCGTAATTAAAATGCACCAACAATAACCTCAATATCGTCCATCTTATTTAAAAAAAAAAATAGATTCATAAACCATAAAAATCCGTACTGGAAATGGGAAAACGTGACTGACAATCGACCGCGTCGGTTTCAATATCAGGGACATTGCACAGCTCTGTTTGGAGAAAGTGAAATGTCTTTTTATACGATTATTGTTATGATAATGATCTTTTTTCTTTCTATAGTTGTCTTTATTTGGGCTATGATATGTGAGAGAGCGTGACGTTTCGTTGTCGGAGAGTTAACGATAGAAGCTCGGTCGTGTAAGTCGTGCATATGCACAGCATGATGTCGTCATGCGCCACCAGTCGGAGATCACTGATGGAACATAAACGTAGCGTCTAGCGTCTTTATATAGACTTTTTATTTGTTATTTTTTAGATATCGCTTTCGAATCGAGTAAAGGAAAAATGTGGAGCACGGGCTGAATGTGTCATGGAAAACCGGGTGACTTGATATACACGACAATGGAAAATCCATGTTAAAACGAAAACATATACGAGTGGCAAATTCCTAAGAATAGAAAAGGCGGCCATGTTTGCGAATTACTGTGAATGAAAGTCTATCTTATTTCGACGTCAAAGATCTCCTAAATGTGGTTTTCTCTGAAACCTAACATGCTGCCCATTCGAATAGCTGTGGGTTGTATAACCCTATTTGGGAGAACACAAAAAACAAAAAAGAAATGCAGCGTCCGTCTTGTTGAGTTGTTAACAAAAACTCGTTTGACAATCATAACTTCCAGCTTCTTTTGGAACAAACATTATTAATGTTCGTAGAGAGATGTATATCATAATTCCACAGAATTGGGCTGACGTTCAAATTAGCTCGTTTAAAACCGACGATTAACACTGCGAAACATTAACATTTTCGATGTGACTCGTTTAACAGCAAGTCAGAATCATCCGGAGCATCTCGGACGTGGTGGATTCATCCCGGGCCGGCCTCACCATTTTCAGGGAAACTACAAAACAGCCGGGCATCCTGAAATCCGCTCGATTGGTGCGCAATCATCAGCGGAGGGTCATGTTCCTTCAGCCGGAAGAGCCGGAGGTGGAAGAAGAGGACGAAGAGGAAGAAGATTCGATGGAGAATAGCAGCAGCAGCGAGGATTCGCCGTTCAATAAACGCGGCCACAAAACATTCCTGCGAGGCTCTTTCGAGCGGATGCCCGTCAATCAAGAGTCTAGTAGCAGCCGCGGATCGGGTTTATCTTCGTCGTCGTTTTCTCTGCGGGCAGCAAGTCTTTGCAGCAACCACCGATCTGTCACCAGACCGCGTGATGTCAAATTCAAAAAGAACAATAAATGTCCGTGGAAGTCGAATTCGGTCGATGGATGTTCGTCATCGACTCCATCATCGTCGCAGGAATTTCAAGTATCCTGCTCTCACCAGGTTTGATGCACGTCAAAACAATGAAAACTATATATCATTCCATTCTTTGTGTTGTGTGTTTGTTGTTGCACGCCAAAGTGTCACTCTGCGTACACTGAGATGTATTTGTTAGTACAGATTTTCAGTTTCTTTGGGCTAACACAACACACATTCCGATATGATATTGATTAAGAAATCTGTGCTTTAGTTTTTGTTTTTAAGGAATTGCTATCCCACGATCTAGGGTATGGGGTTTAATCGTTGCGTGTACGTCTTTTGTGGTGTATATATTTTCAAGGAAAAGATTGGCCTTGCAAAACAAAAAATGGGAATAGAAAAGTCGTTCTAGATTGTAGTCGGTGCGTGGGACCGTGACAGACGAAAATAGCAGGTTTAATGATCCGAGTAAATTCGATAGATGATAATAATCGATTAACGTCGGCAATACGAGTCATATCAACCTATTATTATTATTTTGCATTATTATTATTATTATTATTGGGTATAGAGGTCACGAAAAGAGGCATATTTGTATTTTACACTCACAGACACTTGATTGTATAAAATTATTTTATTCTCCTCCAAATCATGTTTGTAAGTTTTGATAGCTTTTTGTGTGTGCAAAATAAATAAAAATTTTCTCTTTAGCCATTTTATTTTCATGGCCGACGTCCTCCTCGAATGCAAAAACACGACGCCGAACTTGTTTCGATTGTGGGGCGTAGGTTGCCCAGTCGCTCCATTGCCACCCCATTCGATATCGTAAACAAATCGATTTTGAGCTGTTTATGCACTTGAAGGTTGCCATTGTTATTTTGATTATGACAAAGAAAAAAAGAAATTTGGAGGGAAAAACATTTCATAACGTCAAAAACAACAACAAAAAAAACATTGTTGAAATTGGCAACGTTCAACATCCACTTTTAGTGCCGAGAGAACAGCAGGGGAAAGTGAAAAGATCGTCAAATTACGAGAAAAGAAGGCACACAAACAAGGTGGTTATTGTTTCGGGAAATCTCTCTCGACTCTTTGTTGTTTTCGCGTTTGTTTCGCAGTCTTCTAGTGCCAACGTACACAAACTGCAAGAGAGAAATTGACTTTTGTTGCTCGCTGATCCAATTGTTGTTTACGATCATGCCCTCAAGCATGGACGATTCTTGTGGTGAATTACTTGGTCGTAACACTTGTGCAACGACTCGTCCCTGGCCATTTCGGAAAGGTTTCTCTCTCGCCCGTCCTCATCAATAAAGCTGCAATCAATTAAGTAGTAAGTGAACCATTATTATACCGACTACTTTTTCTTTCCCCATCTTTCTCTTGGGAGGGGCGGTCTTATTTTATCGTTGTTGGATCCGTTCAAAGTGTATCGACTGCGTCCCATTTTTCTAGCCACAAAGGATGGCCTTCTCGATTGCATGTCAGTTCATTTAATAGCGTAATAAACAAAAGAAAAGGGATCCAATTTCTTCCGCTAAAAGTCTAGGGCGCATTTTGAAACAAACAACTCATCTAGTTCGTACACGTACGCAGAGCTGGGCAGACCCACGTGCTGCTACCGAGAAAATGAGACGCCATTGCCTTTTGCATTTTGTACATGACAACTCCATTATTTGTGTTGTTTTCTTTTATTTTCTAGCAAGAATATTTATGTCTGGGCGCGATTAGTTTACCTGTCTTTTTTGTAACCGTTTTTCTTTTCTTTTTCGTTAATTTTTATTGTTTGAGATCCAGTTTCTCTTGTGGAATGGAATGAGGGCGACGTCCTCGACATGTTGAGTTTGATTTAACGGTTCGTTGGGAACAACATGGCGGGGCACGGTGTGGTAAAAATGACCTAAGACCGGCCATCGTTAAATTTGAATGTCGTCAGACGAGGTGAAGGGAAAACAAAATCCTTTTTCTTCACATTTTTCTCTGAATAAATGAATATATAAAAATGTATAATTGTTAGGCAGTTTTTTGTTTTCGCCGGAATTCGAGGAAGGAGGGGGGGGGTTAATAAAACGAACACGTTGTTGCCACATGTTTTCATACTGTTTCTCACTAACCGATGAGGTGACAACAAATTATGCGATGTCTTCAGGACATCAAATAATCGTAACATCCTGTTACATTTTTTTTTTTGGCTTAACATTTTAATTGATTGAATTTTAAACATTTCAAATCTTGTTGACGGAATTCCCCGAGGCGTGAAACTTTGACTCGTTTTGTTAGGCCTTTTTTTCTAAAAAAACTAAACAATAAAACAATAAATATTGTGAACTCTCTACTTCTTTTTATCGTTCTGAATCATCCCCGCTTTTAACGCCCAGTTGATTCGGATGACCATTTTTCTTGTTAAACCGAAACTTCGAGATCATCCAAATTTTCAATGTCTGTCAATTGAAATTCCTCGTTCGGATAATTATCTTTTTTTTTTCTTTTTCTTTCTGTTTTACTGATTTGAGATCGCATTTAATTGCAATTCGTCTGGCGGATGAAATTGCAGCAAAAGATCGACCCAGTTAAAATAAATTACTTTGCTCAGTTTTGTGGTTTATCGAAAGTCATCCAAGATAAAAACAAATAATAAATTTTTCTCGACGTCAAAAGTATCTCATCATCCATTACCCACTGCGGTTGATGGATGTCCATTGACTGTGACATACGAGGAATGGTATTTTTATTTCTTCTTCTTCGTAGAAATGCGTAATCAACAGCGGAGTTTTAAAAAAAAGTGAACGGTTCGGCATTGAAAACGAACAGTCCTCAACAAACCTCCGAGTTTCTAACGAACGATGATTTCCAAGGGAGGGGAACACACAAAAAAACAACAACTTATTCTTTGAAAAAAAAAAAAATTGTTGGATGAGCGGAACAGCCTCCACTACAAAAAACCAACGCCTTTCTTATTCCCGTTCTGGCCATATTTTTGTTGTTGTTGGGAAAGTGACGAACTTTTTTTTTTTTTTTGAGGGGGGGGGGATTTTTCTTTTATTCAAAAAACAATTTCTTTTTTTTTTTAAGCTCAGGGTTAAAGAGCGGGAGGCTTCTAATTTCATTCAATTTCCACTTCGTTTTTGCCCCGCGATGAGAGACTAGTAGAAAAAAAGAGAAGCCTGCCAATACAAGCAAAGCACGAAAACGCGCTTATCTCTTCTTTAGCTTGTCACGAAATATTTCGTTGCAAGTCTTTTCTTTTGCTACGATCCTCTTGTTGTTTGACTTGTTTTGAATGCCACAGCACTTTTTCTTATTTTTTTTTTTCCTCCAAGAAAACCCACACAGAGATGCGAGTGTTTCAGCCTTGGAAAGATGAAAAGCCAAGGGCATGTAACGAGATGCATGTGTTTGGGGGGAGGCGTAATTGAATACGAATTATGAATTCATGCATATGCATCCATCTTTCTGTGAAAATTAACCATTAGGGGCATGCAGCTGCTGTGCTCGCAGATGAACGTCAGCGTTTATTAAGACAGCTCAATTGATTTGAAGAAAGACGACGACCTCGTGTCATTTCTCTCTGACATTTTGGCCATCGCATTTGCATAAATAATTGGAAAAAATAACGCGAAATGCATTCTGGTATATATGATATATATTTGGTTGTCTGTACATTCAAGGATTATTCTAATAATAATTATGATATCCGCCATTTTCTTAGCTATTGTGTTTTGTTTTTTTGCTTGGGGGAAAAAAAAAAGGGAAAGGAAGAGTATAGGGAAACAAGAGGGAAAAGATGAAAATAGCCGTAAAAAATAATACATTTGAGAAATTCCTTATACAGCAGATACACTTGTATGTATATAATGTTTTTGATGCGCGGGAGACACAAGAGGATGACGACGAGAATATTATCATATCTTATAGTCAGGACGACGTTTTCCATCTAACGTTGTGATCGTAATGTCGAGAAACTCGCATGGGAGGGAGATTTTTTTTATTTTTTATTAGCATAACAGACGACTGGTAAATGGGATTCCATATTTCTTTGTGCTGTAGCTGCGATCCGTATATCCCGAAGGGGTATATCCAGGCGGCGCCATATCACACAGACACGCACGAAAAATCAATACGTCATTCAAAATATTTTTGTCATTTCGTTTTGCGGTTGCATGAATTATTATTGTTATTTTTTGTTATTTATTTTTTTTAGATAGATTACTGGATGGACCTCCCTTTTAGTTTGTGTGTGTGTGGGACCTGTAAGGACGGGGAACGGCTACTGTTACAAACAATTTGTTTTATTTTTTGGTCACAATTTTTGCGCTTAAAAGTTTTGCTTTATCTCACGCAAAAATGAAACAAACAAAGAAAAAGTTAACAAAAGAACAAAAGAAAATTATTTTTTTTTTTTTGGTCGTAGATAAAAAAAAAACGTCGAGGTCGGATTTGAATCCACCACTTTCTCTCCCCCCCTTCTGATAGATCACGAATATTCCCGCTCCGAAAATGGTCATCTACCGCTCGTTATTTGCGGCAACAAAAATAAAACAGGAAAAACAGACAGCACAAAAAAAAAGAAGCAAAAATAAAAAAAATAAATTTTGTTTGTTAGCCGAAAGAGAAGAAAAAAAAAATACAATAATTTCATGATGAACGATTTAGCCCATCAAAAAGCTATTCCCCTTCTTTTTTTCTTTTCTGCTCCCCCCTTTTTTTAACGGAAAATTTTGTGCCGTTTCACGACGTCCCCCCTCTCTTTTTACGATTTTTCCTCGTTTGGGTTTCGTTTTTCGTTTTTTTTTTTTTTCATAGGAATGGTTCGACATAGTAACGGACTTGATTAGTGGAATGGTGGTGATGATGCAAACGGGCTGAATCACCGGCCACCGATAATAGGAGGGACTCGCTGGAACGGCAGTTGTTGAAGGCGTTGGGGGCGTGAGCGGCTTTGTTGATCATGTGCCGAAGTTTCACGTCCTTGGGCTTGAGCATGTTTTTGTGGTTGCTTAGCAACCGACTCGGCGTCAGGATCGACTTTTGCGTCAAACCGCTGGCGTCTAGGAAACGGTCGAACTGGACGCCAGACGTCGGCGTCGCGTCGCCCAGTTGCGGCAGGATTTGCACCGACCCGGCGCAAATGCTCAACGATGTGCAGTCGGCCATGCCGTTGTGCGGCGGCGTTAGCTGCAAACTGCTGCTGCCACCGCTGCTGGCGCTGCTACTGTTCCACTCGGCGCCGTCGCCGCTACTCCGGTCCGGCGTCCGTGGAGGTGTCGTTGTCATGATGGTCGTTTCGGAATGTTGTTGGAACAAGAGCTGCTGCTGTTGTTGTTGCTGCTCCTCTTCTTCCAGACTGTCCATCAGATGGAACTCTTCGAAATTGTGTCGCAGATCCATTTCATCCACGACGCGATCGGCTGCGGGCGGATCGCGGGGAGACGGATTTTGCTGGGGTTCTGTTACTTGGACGGGCGTCGGCGTGACGCTCATACGAACAGGTTTTCTCTTTTCCAACGTGAAGTAGCCGTGATCGTTGACGGAGTCTGTGCGCACGACGCCCTTGCTCACCGTCACGGGTTGCTGGATGGCAACGGCCGGGGTCGGGGCGACAGCCGCCAACAGACGGGCTGGTTTCTTTGGGATTTCGGGTTTTTTCGAGGCGACAGTCGAGGGTGCGGGCTCGAATCGGCGGACCATTTTCGTCACTAGCGGCGTCTCCATTTGTTGTTGTTGATTGGTCTTCGTTTGCGATTCGTTTTGCTCGACGTTTTCCTTGTTTTCCGGATCGAGTTTGGCCATTTTGGATGCGGCTGGATTAGAGACAGATGACGAGTCGTCAGGGTCCTGGCTGGCGGCCATCAGGAGCTTGCGATTGGCCTGCCTCAGTTGGTCAAGTTCAGTCGATTGCGTCCAAATGATTTGATCTTTTTGGCGGACGATTTCGACGACCCGCTTCTGTTCCTGACGCAAAAGACTCTCGAAGTGGAGCAATTTGCGGACGATGGACTGAAGCTGGCCGTCTTTGAGAACCCGTAGCATTCGCATTTCGCGCTCTTTTTCCTCCACTTTAGTTGAACAAGCGGCCACCAGCTGGCGCGCGCGTCGGCTCTGCAGCCGCAGCTGCTCGCGCGTCAGCGCCAACTGCTCGCCCGTCTCTTTCAGTTCTCGCTCCAGTTCTTCGATGCGATTCTCCATCTGCGCATAAATGAAAAACAAAACAAACAAACAAAAAAAAAAACTCGTTAGGAAATGAATTTCTTGCATTAGCCGGTCAGTGACGTTCTGCAACGCATGTTTCTTTTTTTTTTTTTTTCGAATAGAGAAAACAATCAAGCAGACAAAAGACACGACAGTTAAAGAAAACAAAAAGTCCTTGACATTTGTTGGAGATCTTTTTACGCGACTATTTCTTGCAACTTTGCAAAGGCCATAAAAAGAGCGTCTTGATAACCACCGCTAGATGGCTCTTTATCTGCAATACGATTCTAAATCACGCAATCGGTCTGTTAAACGACAATGAAAAGAAGCTTCGAGAATCGTGTCGGGTTTTTTGTTTTTTGTTTTTTTCGTGAAAAGCTACTAGCGGTGACATTGGCTTTTACATCTGTAAAGGCCAAATGATGAGGCAATTGGGCAATCAAATGCAAGTGTACAAGGATCCGTATATGTAGCGAACCGGAGAAGGAGGAAATGTATCGACAATGGGGCATTTTTCGAATTGGATAAGAAAAAAGGGCCAAAGATGGAAAATCAAAGGGAACATTTTCAAAATCAATTGCGAAGTGATAATGTTCGTCCTAAAAGAAAGAAGGAGAAGGACACATCAAAAACATTTACTTTAAAGGAGGCGGCAGGCATTTGCGCAACAATGTTGTGATAACAATTGAAGATATCAGGCGCATTGCTCAAACGACAAATTAAAAAACAACAACAACAAAAAAAAAAGACAATCCTTGAAAGATCACCTGAAATGATGGGGGGAGGCATTTCCGATGGGCGAAACTAAATTACAGTGGGAAGGAGAATGCAAATTTGTGATAGACAACAAGAGAGACGGGGAGCAAAACCGGTTATCTCGAAATATTGCTATCGTATTCGTGACCGGCGTCTCCATGACGACTTTCAAATCCATTTATTGAGTGTTGTCATTTGTTTGTTTTTTTATTATTTTTTTCAAATGTAAATTTAATAAAAATGTACACATGGCGGCCTTGTGTATACAGCGGATGGGCTTTATCCGACTCGTTAAACCTTCTTTTTATTTTATTTTCCCCTTGAACTCGCAAAAAGAATTTCGTCGGCTTTGTTTTAGTTTTAGTTTTTCTTACTAACAGCAATTCTGATTAGTTTGGCTCACACATTTTTGCCTTTATTTTTTTCATCTTTATTAATCCTTGAAATATTTTTGAAAGTAATGAATTTTAAAAACCTAAATTTCAATCGGAAAAACGGACTCTTTTGTTACGCGTGTACGTATATTTTTGGGCGTTTATTATCATTGTTCTGAATTGGAATCAATTGTTGTCAGCAAGGGCGTCTACCAACAACTTTGGCCTAGTAACCGAACGACACACTAACAGACCCTTTATTCTTCTTTTTTAAAAAATTCATTCTTTAACAAGACCTTTTCTTCTTTTCTTCTTCCCTTTTTTAAAACTATCTATACCTCATTCCGGTGCGCCCGGAATCAGCGTGCGTAATTACAGATTCACCAAGTAGACTTAAATAATATAAAAAACGAGAGAAAGGGCCATCGTAACTACGGCGTCTCTGTTTTTTTTGTGTGGCCCAAACAAGACCCGTTGTCCGTGACTTGGCTACGCGTTGTCATGGGGTCGCCTTCACGCACACTGGGTCACGACAGACAACAGCAAAAAAAAAAAACATAACTGAAAAAAAGAATGCCGCTCCCCTCCTACACACACACCTGGGCCCCCACCTGAGTTCGCGGGACTTGTGTCTATAGTAGGGAAAAGAAAAAGGAGGTGTAGTATCTTCGGGACCGTTTAGGCTGCGATTCGTGTTTTGTTATTATCTGGCACGGCCATGTCCTGTGATTTTCTTTCTTTCAAAATGTGGTAGAGGGGAATAGGGTTTTTACACTTGCGTGGTCGGTTATAAATTATACACACATTCCTCTCCTGAGGTGATAAGATCGCACGAAGCAATAGGTGACCCGCATTCTGATTAGTGTCGGATCAAGTGGAAAGAGAGTTTCCCAACACGTTTACCAATTGGCCTGCCTCTTTTTCTTTTCTTCTCCTGTTGCGTGTGCGCAGCACCAGCTGATTATTAAGAAAGTACCGCCCGATGAACGGAAACGATTCGGGGGTCAAGTCAAAGTGAAAATCTTTGCAAAAGAAACACATTTTTATTTAGTATTATTATTATTTATGATTTGCTTCGTTGTTCTTCATTTTCGACGAACCGCCCTAGTTTCCAAAATTGAGCCAAACCCTCATTCTCATCAGAGTAAAATACAAAGATCGATGTTATAGGGCCTGATACATGAACAACCTTTTTGAAGGAAAAAAAAATGAAATAAATGAATAAAAAGAGATAGAGATCATTTTCACTGGCTGTATCTTCTACTCAGATGAAAAAGAATCCATCTTTTCTGTCTGTTTTATGTTTTGTTTTCTCGCATCAGACTTTCTCTTTGTTTGCGTGTCTTTAGGGGAAGGTGCTGGGCATTTGTTGTTCTTCTTCTTGTTTTATTAAGAGGATTGAATTGCAAGCAGACAGCGGACACGCGGAATGTGCTCGTCAAAAGTCTGCCATTTTATGGCGTATCATGTCGTTTCAAGTCAAAAATGTTCTTCCACTCGAAAAGAAAAACAAACTCGGTCGATTGTTTGTTCTAGTTGTTGTTGGATACAGGAAAACAAAACGAAAATGCACTCGGCAGGTTTCCAACTGTAACGGGCGACTGCAGCTGTGCGTCAGTTTTGATAATTTATACACAAGCCCTGTTTTGTCATTCGACTTGTGTACCTCACGAGTTTCTCACACCGACAACCTTTTCGGATGTTTGTTCTTAGCCAACGATGATGACGACAAAAACAAGAAAAACTTGAAATTGGGCAGGAGAAAGAGTCGTGAACAACAATCAAGTGCCGTTACGAACCCGCTTCTCTTTTGTTTTGTTTTTAAACAGCCCCCAAATGTAGGGCACATCGAGTCAACTAACCCACAAAAATGAAATGTTTGTTTGTTTGTTTTTTCTTTTAACAAAAAATTGGAAGGGGAAACAAAAATTGCGGCCGTGAAAATGGGTTTACATATCCGCCCAAAAAATAAATAAATTAATAAATAAATGTTCCAAGGCGCTTTTCTATTTTGAAATTGCTTTAGTTTCTCAATAATAACCTTGTGGTAGAAACCGAAAAGAAATCAAACAAACACGCACTTGATTTTGATCAAAAGATCGGTCGATTGCCTTTTTCTTTTATTGCCTACGGGGGCGTTGCGTAATCCTTGGCTTTATGAATATTCTCGTTGTCCAGGAAATATCGACTACACGAAATTAACTTTGGCCGCGCACACGACCAACCACACTGTCCACGACGGCTCTTTTTTTCTTTTCTTCTTTCTTTGGTGTTGGTAAGGTGAACAAACCAAAACGGTAACGAACCAGAATGACAACTAACTCAATTAACTAAAGCCAAAAAATAAATAAATAAAAATGGTTTTAGGCTACGTTTTTTTTTTGGGGGGGATTGAATTTTCGTGAGAGAGTCAATGATGGCCCCGAGGAATATCAAGACAGGGGTGGGTTAGGGAAGAAGGAGGAGTTGAATTTATAATGCACACGTTGTGCAACAATCGCCTAACCGTTCTTCCGGTTCCGCTCCTTCTTTGTAAGCGGGTAACTTAATAATCAAACCGATGGCGCCACCATTTCGCCCTCATTCTTTCTTGCGATGATGTCAACATTTTTTTTTTTTTGTTTCTTCCTTTTTATTGTGAAGGGCAACATCAACACATTTTGCGGTTTATTTCCGTTCTGAGCTCGGTCTTCCATCCGCCATGATTTTCTTTTGAACCTTAAATGGCGGTTGTTTTGTTTTCGCGTGTAAGTATATCACAACGAAAGAGATTAATCATCGGCTTTCTCGGTAAAAACAAAAACAAGAAAGGAAATCAGCCGCAAAGCGGCTTGTGTAGGTAGAACGGAAGCGTCTCTGCGGCTGTGAATCGAGTCATCATTAAAAAAGAAGAAAAAAAGGGCCAATCCCATTATTTTCTTATCGTTCCCAGTAAAAGAAAAATCACCTCTTATCTCGTCATGATTTCTATACTCATATTCGGATTATTCTCCAAACATATTTTTATTTTTTTGTACAGAAATTTATGGGCTCTATTAAGTTGCTCGTTAAAAACAGCAATAATAATTCGCTTATTTTCTCTCTTCAGTTGTATTTTTTCGTTTTTTTCTGTTTTTTAAATAGAGAGGGATCGAAAAAGGCGTGGCTTAATGGGCGGCGTATCGTCTCGGTAGAAATCTGTCTGTGTGGGGCTACACGTCTACATGATTGTGTGTAATTATAAACATCAAAATGAACAACAGGCGCACCGACACACACACACAAAACGCGACACAAAAAAATGAAATGTCTAAAAAAAAAAAAAAATGAAAAGTTTTCATTTTTGCTTTTTCTCTGTGCCGTTTATAACCGGGCCGAGACACACACGTTTATTACATACTAGTGCCCCCTGTGCGTGATACGGCAACATTCGGCGTTTAAATTGCGCCGCTTTACGCACGAACGATGTCTACGAAGAAAAGAGTATTTTCTTTTAGCAAAACGAAAAAATGAAATCAAACAAAAATTGGGGGTCTATTAAATGTAGTGCCATTAACTGGTAAGGAATCGATGGTTGCCTTCAATCAAATGGTCCCCTCCTATTTGGTTGTGGGTATTAAACGTGCTGTGCGCTAGTCTGTCTAGCGCTAACTACATACTAATCATGATGCCGCGTAAAAGTCTGCAAAAACGCAACACTAGTGAATCGGCTTATTTTTTTATTATTCATATTTTTTGTGGATTGTTTTTGTTTTTATTATGCCGCTCTTCATTAGCATAATCGATTGCTGGCGCGGTGCCGTGACGACGAATTCATCACACAACAACAACAACACAAAAGGGAAAACCCACTGCGCACTGGCGGCACGGATGATGCTGGTTCCAAATATTTCAAAAGGAAAGAACCGTTGCGAGTTTTGTCTGAAAAATGTTTCAAACGATTTTTGTGTTTTTTATCTGAAAAATTGGGGGGTTGAATAATGTGTAGTTTGGATGATGAGTAGTGAAAAAAAGAAAGAAAGCAGCCCCTGTTTTTTCGTATTATTATGTCCATAAACGGCCTTCGCGTATAGGCTGCGTTTTGGAGGAATAACAAAGGATGACCTCTATATCTATGTGATAGAGCCTATTTTGAAATCGTGCCTTTGGGAGAGTCCCACACTGTCTTGGTGCGTACCTTCTTTCTTTTTGAAAATCTAATCTGAAATTTTTCATATTCAAGGGGAGGCATGCGCTTAAAAACAATTCATCATCACGAATGCACGTCTGTGTAAATGTCCTCATTTTCTCCTTTTTAAAAAATACGGTATATTATTAGGAAATAAAAAAAAATAATTAATTTTTGAAAAACAAAACAACAAGAAAGAACTGTTCAAACAATAGACCTGGAAATAACTTGCCTTACTTGGTGGCGTAGAATTTTGGGCGGGCATTTCAAAAATAAAAAAAATAAAAATCTGTTTAAGTGGATTACACGTTTGCATACTTTGTTGTTGTTGTTTTTATGCTGGCCAGACGTAACAAAAAAACAAAACAACAACAACGACGAGAGTTGACTTGTGTCTTTTATTGTTATACCGTGGGCCGTGGCTTTCAACAACAACACACACAAAAAAAAAGATGCTTGACACACCCCAACTTTCTGGCCGGACATCGACAGGTGCACGTGCTTCAACTGCTGAATGAGCCGCCATTTTCTAGCCGGTCCACCGTGACTCTTATCTTTTTTCTTTTCTTTTGTGGTGGTTGTGAAATCAAAGAAGAAGAAAACATCATCATCATCATGTGGGTCTGTGTGTTTCGGTTTCATCATCGGAGTGAAATGTACCGATTGTAGCGACACGTTTCAAACGAGTTCATCCTCCAATCACGAATTGTTTTCTCTTGTTTTCGTTTTTTTTTTTTCTTTTATTTGGTTCGTCTAGAAATTGTGAAAACAAACACAGCTCTAGTGTTGAGGCTGTTTCACCAGGTGCCGGCTGTTTGAGCATCGTTTCAATCCTTAAATGGCTTTGAATATTACAGAGAAATGGGAAAAGAGCGAGAACAAAAAAAAAAAAACGAAAATAAACTGTCGAGTCGCCTTCGTTTTCCCCCTATGCAAAAGCCCGTGATGCGTGTGCCAATGACGTCACCATTACGCAGACACTCGTTTCTCTCTCAGTTGTGTGCAGCTTCGATTATATCAGCTAGCCATTTTTGACGCACATTCAAAAATAAATAAATTTTGTAATTTTTTCTTTATTTCGAGGTTTTTTTTGTTTTTTTTACCTTGAGGATATAATCGGCCCTCCGGATGGTCCGTCAGCACAATTTTTAGTAACCTCGTTCTTCTTCTTGTTAAGGTTTTTTTTTTTATTATTTTTTGCCATTAAATACAAAAAAAAAAACTCGTCAAAATCAGAAGAAGAACAACCAACAACAACAACAGCAAAAACACAGCCAAACATTGTCGTCTCGAGTGTGAAAGGTGGTTTGGGTTGGCGTTGTTGTTGTTGTCTCGCTTCCCACACTATCCTCGCGTGATGATGGATGGGACCGGCAATCATCCCAACTGGCCTCAATATTTCGGTCGTAGCTCTTTTTGTTGTTGTTGTTGTTGTTACGTTTCTCTGTGTGTGTGTGTGTGTATGTCGTCTCCCTGTGGAACTGAACGACCTGCCATTTTCCTCTAGGATCATCGTCATCATCGTATTCTGAAGTACGGGAGAGAGCAGAAAAAATGGCATATCTATTCGGTTGACGGCCGACTTCTTTTTTTTTTTTTCAAGAATAGTTTCTCCCATCCCATTTGCATATTATGCAAACTCTTTTTTTTTTTTTTTCAAAAGCGTTCAGGCTGCCACGGGAGGAGCGGCCAAGTTCGCCACCAGATGGCTTTGAGTACAGCAGTTACACTATGTTACCGGGGTCAGACGAAAGCCTGCAGCCATTTTGCTCTTGCGATTGCGGGACTCGGGTTATCCGCAGCTGCAACAGTTGAGGCCGTTACGGAAGAAAACTACCTCAGCCTTTTATTGAGGGAAAAATAAAAATATTCACCGTGAATTTTGTTTTTAAGTGAAAAAAAAAAAAAAGGGTCAACGCCTTGCAGCTATTTCTTTTCATTTTCGCTTCTTGGTTTTTGTCCCTATCACCCCACCCCGACCGAGAGTCAATGGGATTCATGAATCTTCTGACATCCTATTCCCTTTTTCAGTAGGGCCGGATGGTGGCCTCGATTCCGCACGACCGTTCCATCTCGCTTTTTCTTTCTTCTTCTTCTTTTTCTTTATCAAAAAGGATTTATTTCCATGTTTTTCATTCGCAAAAAAAAGAAAAAGCAAATGAGATTCATTTTCATGTGCGCTGGAAGCCAATTTTGATTTTTTTTTTTCTATTAAATTCCGTCTGAAAGTGCGTCCATTTCCCCCTGAAAAAAAAGAAGGGCTTGAAAAGACTGGCTAATGGAAAAGAGTTTAAATCAAAAGATACGTATATATATTCCCAAGTAGAAGTCGCTAGAGCGGAATGAGTAATGGCTTGAGCGTTCACGAAAGCGGGACGAGGAAGACACGCGTGCGGCCCGATTTCTCAAACGCCAAAATATCATATCAGTGCTTTATGGCTTTCGAACATCCAAGCGAAATCAACGACCACATAACAACATCCCACAGTTTTCTCTCTCTCTTGATGACCGACTTGATCAATAGACCGCGCACGTTTCATGAATGACATTCTGCCTTAGCGTCTGTATCATTCCATCTAACAGACTTTGAAGTTTTCAACAATCTGTGCTCATCTTCCCCCCTTTTTTTTTCACTTATAGGAAAAAATAGAAATTAGAAACGTTTCTATGAAGAAAAAAACAAAAAAACATCTGCTCGAAATATGACTGGCGTCTCTCCTTCCGGAAATCCGAGATCCATCGGGGGGAAGTGGAGGCTGCATCTTTTTTTTTTTTTTTAACTTTAACAATTCCCGTGTGTTGCACTCGAACCGACAAGATGTTTTGTGCGTATGGGTAAACGCAACCGTTCGAATTTCAAACTGTGTCTGGGACACAATGGACGTATGTGGCGCAGCTGCCAACGCTCTATTGATGACGAGGGGGAGAGGCCTTTATTTTCATCGGAGAGAGAGAGAGAGAGAGCGAAATTTTGTGTTTTGTTTGGGGCAGATGGGTGGGCCGGAATAACAACGGCGCTGTAACGGGCGGTTGTTATATCAAAAAGAAAAAGAAAATATGAGAGCCCAACGGACATTTTCGAGATGATTCGAATTTTCAATCACGATTGAGGCCGGCTTTAAAAAATAAATAAATGTAACGTACGTTTTATAGCAGATTGGGAACAGAGGGACATAATTTAGTTTTTGTTTTTGGTTTTTATTCGAAAAAGAATGACATAATCAAAGTTCATACGAAAATTCGATGGGTATGATGATGACCTACTTTGTTGCACCGTTGGGTCTGTTTTTTCTTTTAAAAAATCTATTTTTCGAGTACACAACGGTGAAATTGTAAAAACAAAAAGGAGATTGTTCCATCGACAACAAAAATCCTTCCAAAAAAAAAAAGAAGAAGATCAATCGTCACGAGATTTTCTTTGAAATTTCGGTGAGGGGTTTTAAAGAAATCCGTTTTCTTCCGATAACGATGAGGATGAATACAGAGAGCAGCAGCTCTGCATATAAAAATCAAGCCCACCACATCCGCAGGCGACCGCAACCGTCTTTCTCAGTTGTTGTCTATACAACTAGGAAAGAGATATAGGTCGTGCATAGGATGTTAGCCAGTAAAAAGAGGAGAGAGAGTCTCAGCTTTAAACGAGAAAGACCAAACTATTTTTTTTTTTCAAAGAATAAAAAACCCACGAGCAACAACGAAAAAAAAAAAGTAGAGGAAGTTTTTTTTACCTTTGAAGTAGAAAATTGTTAAGTTGAAAGACCTTGTAGCAATTGTCATAGACACACACAGACACACACAGACACACAATCGGGTGGTGTATTCTCCTTCGGTGTGATTATGTCGAAATGGGTTGTTGCTAATCAGCTATGCAGGGCATACGGTGGTTCACTTAAAAACAAAACAAAAAAAGATTTTTCTTTTCTTTTCTTTTTTTGAATGCACCAGCACTGAAAAAAGGGATGGGGGTTGACGTGAGCGCGCGTGCGGGATTCCCGCAAGTCACGGCACATAAAAAAAAACACAAACGGCGGTAACTTTTCTTTCTCTTCGGAAATAGTTCAGTTCAACAAAATAGCCACACACACTCACACACACATACACAAAATCTGTTGTTAATGAAGCGCAATCACGTTAGTTACCACCGTAGTGGGGAATAGCACAATTGCTCGGTCAACGAGTATCGACTGTTTTTTTTTGTTTTTTCCTAAATTTGAATGTTTCCTTTTTTCTTTTTCTCTCTCTTTTTAAAAGACGAAAATGATTTCGAAGCCGTTCCACTGACTTCACTTTGGCCTACTGTCCGACATGAAGAAGCCGACGCTGTTTCTTTCAGAGGGGAACAACTATAACGGCCAGATTTGTCCGTTTTCCTATAGCACTGGCCTCTATTGGCGTTTTTTCAAATAGAGGTGAGCCCCTCTTGAGAGACTACAGGTAAAAAAAAACAAAAATGAAATGAAAAATGCAGAGAAAACGAAAGAAATTGGAGATAGATGCCGAGACACGTCCGTTGACGGACCACGGTGGCAGGTAACTGAACTGTGGCCCAGGCACTTTGAAAATGTTTGTATCTCTCGCCACTGCTAGCACTACACACACCTTTAGAGGAGGAGAGAGAGCCGCAGGAGTTGGAAATAAGGGGGGGATGGGGGGGAGGTGTATGTATATATATACAATGAAAGAGGAGGGAATAGGAAACACACGTTACAACAAAAAAAAAGAAAAAAAAAGAGGAGCTGTACAGACTGTAGGTACACTCTGGTCGATGCTACTTTCCAACTGCGTGTATGCAGCCAACAGACATTGACTTGTGTGCGTACGTTATAGTTAATAACGACGGTTTACGTAGCAACGGTCTGTGTCAGGTCATCGTTTCGGTTAAGCGAGGGGATAAAATAAATGAAAGAAACATGCCACACACCAAAAACAATTTATGCTAATGAATATGATCTACTGACGGTGAATATGCAAACAGTTGAGTAGATTTAGATTGTGGGGATCTGAAATTTCTTACTAATTGTTGTTTTCTTTCTGTTTCTGCTTCTGAAAAATCGAAGAAATACAACAGATTTTTTATTTAGGAAGGGGGGCAAAATGAATAAACAGTTGAAACCTGTCGGCCCGTGGGGAAGAAATAAAAAGAAAAAAAAAAAAGAGGAGGTGGAAACATTCCGTTACACCCGCAGAGTTGCTCATCCCTTTAACCAATTCATGATTTCCAATTAAAATGCATGATGTTTCATCAACGGATCAATCCTCGCGGCTTTTCGATTATTATTTGTTAAAGCAAATAGAATTTCAAAAAAAAAAAAAAAATTGACTTCAATTTTCCTTTTTTATTTTTTTTAAATTGGATTTTCATTTTGGTTTGTTTACATTCATTTGAAATTCATTTTCCCAAAGTAAAATGGACGAAGTAATCGCCAACCAAAAGTCGGATGTTATCGAAGCCCCTCAGGTCTTACTGGATTTCCTCGAAATTCTTTCCTGTTTATATTCCGCCCCGTTTGCCCAGCAAATGTCTAGGCCACTTTTGTTTGGTTTTTATTGACAGGAGGGTCATCAAAATGTTTTTTTTTTTTTTTCCTTTGGCTTTTTATTATTATTTTTTTTAACAAACCAAAATCAAATAGAAAACAAACAAACAGGGGGAAATCTATTTCACTGGTGGTAGCTGCTTTTTCAAGATGAAACGATTTCAAATTTTTATTTAGTTAAAAAACCAAACAAAAAACATAAGCTGGGCGCGTGTTGTCTCCATTTAAAAACAAGAGGATCTTCTTCAGATAGGCATCTGGTAATAACTCGTTCAGCCCGCCCTTTAAGAAGGTGAATTGTCTGTCCAGACTCGTCTGCTCGTGTTGGCTTTTGCTGCTGGAACGCGCATACAGTTCTGCTTTTACACAGTGCGATTTAAAAAAACAAAAAAACTTTCTTTTGTTTTTCTCCTCGTCTCTCTTGTGTCGTTTCTCTTGTCTTTTATTTTCTCGACATGTATATGACACAGAGGAATGGTACAATATCTTTTTTATATCCTTGATGATGGAAGGGGAACCCACGTGATTCTCCCACGAGACGGCCATTTGCAACGGAGGGATATATATACATGTATAAAAAAAGGGGGGGGGGATGAAATAAAATAAGATCTATGTGTATATAGTATCTTGTTTGTCAGGAACTCTTTTTTGTTTTTTTTGGGGGGGGGGGCGATCCCATCGTCAAAACACAATAGCGGAAGTGAAAACATGGCAGATGAAGACGACCGGGCAAAAAAAAAAAGGGCAGCGAATTTCCTGTGATTAAACAAGAAAAATGGGAACTTGTTGAAAGCATGAAAGAGTGGAATAATACCCACAGTAGGAAAACATAAGCAAAAATAAAGGTGGAAATCGACTGGGAAAAAAAAAAAAAAGAAAAGAGCAAAAATACTGGACAATATGGTACGACCGGATTGACATACGGCGGCATTTTTACAGGTTCTTCTTCTTTTTTTTTTTTATTAGTGCCTGAATAAGGGGAAATTCAACACACAAAAAAAAGGTTTAGGGTTACTCTTTTCAGCCACACAAAAAAAAAAAAATCCGTTGATTTACTCCCCCCTTCTTTTGTGAGATTGCCTGTGTTGGCCATCTACCTTGTGATTGAATGAAAACATTCCATCTTGTTTTAACCCCCTCCGCTATGCACAACGAGTAGTAAAGGGAAAAGAGAGCCATCCGAATTCCGGATTGACTGTTTCGGTGTGCGTTCCATTCAAAAAAAGGCCGATACCGTTCTTCTCTTTCTGGAACATCACCTTCCTCTTTTATTATTTTTTTTTCAATTTAATTTTTATTCGATCAATTCTTTTTTTTTTTCTTGAAAAAAAAGTAGGAAAAAACCTTGAAAAGCTCTTCACACTTGTGAAACCGCTTGCATTGTTCTTTGATTGGAGAGCTTCAATAAAATATCTACATTTTCCCCCGTAGTGTCATAACAATGGCGGCTTGAAATCGCCTCAAGTCTTTTTTTTTTTTTTTTTTTTACCTACCTGTTGAGAGCGAAAGGTGCGCTCCGGCTTCTGCGGCCATATTCAGAGTCTAATGGTTACCACTAGAACTTGATGGTTTTTTTGTTTTTTTATTTCTACGTCCGAAAATGAACTCATTGGATGTTAAATTCATATCCCTCGTCTTTTTGACAAGAAGGCGAAATAAAAATGGTGAGAAAACGGGTTACGCTCCATTTGCGTGAAACATGTCGATGCGGTCGAGTCCATCCAAGGGGAAACCAAAATAATAGAAACAACAACAAAATTTCTATATAAGAAAGGAAGAAATGTAAGAAAGACCTTAAAAAAAAAAACGGGAACTGAAAAAATTGACCAGCAAATTAGATTTTCCTGTCCTTTATTTTTTTTTGGGGGGTACTTGTATTTATTGTTATTACTATTTTTTTTCTTTCTTTCTTCCAGTTCCTTGGGTTTTGTAGACCGATTGCTCTCACCGGTCCTATAACAGCGTTGTGTGTGGAGCTACTGGCGGAAGTCAAAGAAAACGGGAAACGGGAACTCACTCGAACGTATCCGAACTTGACGCCAATTCCGATATAACGACTGCGTTATATGCAAGTATTGTATATTCCACGACGTTACCGCTACAGTGTGAATTAACTGAACTCGACCAAACAGGCCGTGTCATCAGTTACCGTTGAGCCAATTCACCATTTTTAAAAAATCAGATAATTTCCTCCCATTTAAAAAAATAAATAAATATTTTGTTTCTTCGTATTTTTATGGGTTCAAATTCCAACCTGACGGAAGGATGAGACGATTGGAACAGGTGGAGTGATGGCTGAGTGATTTTCAGAGAGGTTTTTTTTCCCCCCTTTTTTCTTCTTTAAATATCATATCAGATAACGCAGCCATTTGCCCACAAACACTCACGCACGTTCGTATGACGAAACGTTCAGAGGTGCTGCCCTCTCTTATCAATCAAACAGTTCCTTGGCCTTGGCATTTTTCAACTTTTTGGAGTGCGACTGGGCAAGAGGGCCCCGCAAGGAGGACACTGAAGTTACACAGAGCATGTGAATACACACGTCCTTGTGTTGTGTGTGTGTGTGTTGGTTCCCGACTTCCCGTGCCCCGCGGTTTCGTGTGTTTTATTTATTTTTATGGCCCCGGTGACATGGAGGAACCTATATGTGTTTGTGGATGGGCTAACGGATAAAAAGGGGAGAAATCTGTTCGATTTTTTCTTCCCTGTTTCGCCATAGGTTCTACACATTTACACGGAACGAGGGAAAAAGACAAAATTCTCGAGGCCCCAAATGTCGTTATTTTTGTGAGGAACAAAAGAGAGGACCAACCTCTGCGTTTTTTGTTTTTTATTTTGGGGCTATTCGGCGATGATATGCTCGTGAAATATGTCACTGTCGCCAGGTGGGGGATCCCATTGACTCAAACAGAAAAAAAATCTATCCGACTCCGCTCTTCGCTTCCATTTTTAGTGAGGGAAAAAAGAAATCAGGGGGAAAGAAATAGGCAAAAGAGACAGCGGCCAAGTGAAAACATCAATTTCAACTGTTTTTATTTCATTTTCGTGTCAAAAAAGTCCAAACTGACATTTTCTACTTTATTTTTTCTTTCTTTCTTTCTTTCTTTTTTTTTTACAATTTTGTTTAGATGTTTTGCTTTAACTAGCATAGCAGTGATTACACTACCGTAAACGTCAAGGTTGTTCTCGGCTTTTGTGAGACTTTTTTTTCCGTTTCTTATTTTTTTGCTCTCGTCAGTCTGGACGGCTCCAGCTTGTCGCTGAATCAGCACAAAAAAAAATTTTTAATTTCTTTCTTTCTTAAAAAAAAAAAGAATTAAATAGAAGGAAAAAAAAGCTTTAACCTCGTTCATCTTCCTCTTTTTTTTCTTGAATTGCCATTTAGTGGGATCGTCGTCAATTTCCCATCACATCTACACATGCAAAGAATTACTTTTGCTGATATAATAAGCAAGCAACAACATCCTGGTGCGAAGCAGAGCGCCGCTCTTTTTATAAAAATGATGGGAAGGCCAAAAAAGCATCTGTTAGCTCCATCCAACTTGTATACCTGCCTGTGGGTTTGTGCTAGTCCTTTTATGAACTACTTTCAACTTCAACAACAACAAAAAAATTTTTTTATTCATTCTTTTTCTTGAATAATAGAAAACTTACATGTCTATGTGTGCCCTTTTAAGGAGAATGTCAAGTGAAGAAGCGAATAAAAGAAGCTAAACACATTCTCCTCCAATAGGTGGCCATGTCTGACTAAAGATTAGCAAATGTAGTTGAAAGTCCCATTGATGATGATGAACCTAGTGGGAATTCGAACGCTTGTATTGTTGAAATGTGGTACAAGATGCATCGGATGTAGTACCTGCTGGGGTGCCCAACGATCCGCAATTGATGACGGGCTTCCCGTTGTTGCCGTGCGACCCCAGGATTATTTTCTCGTACCCACATATTCTTGAAAAGAAGAAGAAGAAGAAATTCGCGAATACCAACGGAAACGAATACCTTGTCCACAAATGACGCATTGTCTAGTCAACACTCGTTTTGGGATGTTATCAATTTAGTTTTTGCCATGATGAAATGCCGACCGACAAAGCCAATTGAAGATGCGATTACACGCTCACAGACATACGGCTGTATTTCGGTAGCTTATCTTGATTTTGAATTCTAACAAAAGGCGACCGCGACTACGTGTTTATTACGAAAAATGCATTTCGCAGCAATAGAATTGGAATTTAGGTGATGTATTTTATGTATTTTGAAATGATCAAATGAACTTGTCGTTTAGAACGAGTGCGAAAAGGCTTCTAATGTCGAGTAGTTGTAGCAGACGTTTTATTTTTTTGCATTCTAGCTTTGCTGTCAACTTTTACATACGGTTGTGTTAGTCGGATTTTGTATTCTTAATTGAAACAACATAGTATCATTTTCATTTACAAATAAAAAATGGCTGATGCTGGTAACTGGTGTTTGATTGAAAGCGATCCTGGTGTGTTCTCAGAGTTAATCAGGGATTTCGGTATGTCGAAAAAATTGAGACGCTGACAAAGACACGCGTTAAGTTTGATGACGTTGGGTAGTTTACATTTTTTTCCCTTTTAATTAAACAGAAGTGCAAGGGGTTCAAGTTGAAGAACTATGGAGTTTGGATCCAGAACAGTTTGACAAATTAAAGTAATTTCAGATGATGTATTTTTTTGGTGCATCAGTAATTTGTTCTATTTTGTCTTGTGGCAGACCTATTCATGGACTCATTTTTCTTTTTAAATGGGTGCCAAACGAAGAAGTAGTTGGAACAGTGGTCCAAGATAGTAGACTGGACAAAATTTTCTTTGCCAAACAGGTTATTAATAATGCTTGTGCAACACAAGCCATTATTAGTATCCTGCTGAACTGCAAGCATCCAGACCTTCATTTAGGGCCAACGCTTGGTGAATTCAAAGAATTTACTCAGACTTTTGATGCTAACATGAAAGGCCTTGCACTTAGCAATTCTGACACTATTCGTAGTGTGCACAACTCTTTCGCCAGGTATGCAGCAATTTCAAATGTTGTCATCTTCGGTTTTTTTCCTTTAATGAAAACATTTTCTTTAAAACAGACAAACTCTCTTTGAATTTGATTCCAAATCATCATCTAAAGATGATGATACTTTTCATTTTGTCGGATACGTTCCCGTTGATGGCCGCCTTTATGAACTTGATGGTTTGAAAGAAGGCCCTATTGATCTTGGCGCCATCCCAGCTGAAGCTGACTGGATCGATGTCGTTAGGCCGATAATCGAGAAACGTATTCAAAGGTTATTTTGCTTTACTTCACTCTCAAGCGAAATGGAAGATTTCCAAAACGTTCGATTTTGTAAAACAGATACAGCGAAGGCGAAATTCATTTCAACTTGATGGCAATTGTTCCTGATCGGAAATTAGCGTGGCAAAAGGAGATTGAACGGCTACAATCACAGTCCGCTATCACGACTGACATGCAAAATGAGATCCAGCGGCTCTTGATGCTTTGTGAAGAAGAAGAAAGCAAACGGAAGCGTCAAAAAGTCGAAAACGTTCGGCGTAAGCACAACTATCTACCGTTAATTGTCCAACTTCTTCGCATGCTTGGTGAGAAAGGCCAATTGCTTCCGTTGTACGAGAAAGCTAAACAAAGAGCAGTAGCCAAAACTATTACTCAGAAAAAAAGTTGATTTATTGATGTTAAACCAACTGTGAAACAAACATGAAATAAAAATGACGGACAAGCTTGCTTTTTGATAAGACGGTTTATTTTGGACGAATTTTTTCGTAAAAATATTGTTGCCCTTTGTCTGAAAGATCGGGTTTTAAGGTACGAGATTTCACATATTCGAATTGCCTAAGTGCAAATTCGTAAAATTCGTTTTCTAACTGCCATACGGTTGAGTTTCTAAAACGTGCTATTGTTTCAGCTTTTGGCGGGATCTTCATGTTTGTTTTTCGCAAATGAGATTTCGAGCCTATGGAAAGGATCGCGGTCTTAATTAAATTCTTTTTTCTTTAAGCAATAGACATTTTAAATACCTTTGCGATAAAGCTTTAGAGCCCCCTTAAATAAATTAGGAATAGTAGCTTCCAGAACAGCGACAAATTCTTCCATTTGTTCGGTTACGCCCACCAATAAATAGTTTTTAACCAAGTTATTCTTTGCTTGTTCGAATGCCCAAGTGCTACCTGGTACCCTATGTTTCAAAATTTAAAAATACTCTGTTGCTAAAACAAATTAAGAATTTTTTCAAGTGCCCTTACCAACAGTCTGCATGATGCCCACAGAAGAAAGGCACTTGCAACCACAAATTGTTTGGATCACATTCTGCTTGTCCCTCTTTCACACAATCATCAAAAGACTAGAATTTAAGAATTTTAAAAAATGAGACATAGGATTACCAATATCTTGACAATCTAATTACTGTTTTGTTCCCTTGCTTTCTTCTGATTAGGTGTGGACGAAAATCATCTCCATATCTCAAGAAGTAATAGTAGGACACCATTCTATCAAGCGGCTGTCTTATTAAGTTAATAAACAATGGTGATGAAGATCCAAATTTTGCAAAATCTAAATATGCTATGTGTCCATGGTAAAATGCTGGCTGCTTCAGATCCCAGTGGCTTAAATTCCTTGCAAACCGCAACTACAGAGAAAAAAACGTGGTGTTGAGGATGTTGCATTGAATCTAAAAGCAAATGGTTACCTGATCAGGCAATGACATAGTATGTGCATTTTTTGAGACATTTACATGAAGTACTTTGAATTTATTTTTTGAGCACAAATCATATGCCAAACCAACAAAGGAGGTTGACCCAGTCTTGGGGACACGATTGTAGAATACAGTTAGGTTTTGTGATGAGAAACTGTTAGACAGTAATGCACCTAAAGAAAATTGCTTGTATAGCAGGATGGTGATGTACTTTCTCAACGCTATTACCATTGACTTGGTTATTAAGCAGGCTTGAATCATGTTCTGAACTGTCCTTAGCATTAGCTATCTTTTTTTCTAAATCAACAAGATATGTCACAAGAACTAAAACTGTTATAATGTTGAAAAGAAAGACGGCCCGAGCAGATATGTTACACGTTCTAAAAGCCATAGCTTCCTGCTCTAGAAAGCAACTTCAAATTTTGTCGTACGTCGAAGCCGTTAAATAGAAAGTCATTTTTTGAAAAGCACAACAGTCATGATCGATCGTCTGTCATAAATTCCCATGCATCTCTCAAGTTAAAACTGTACTTTAAACGGCCCATAGATGGCTTCTTAGAGTCCCAAAGACATAAAATAAACAGAGGTTTAGGCCGGTCGACGCGATTCAGTTGAAAAATTTTACGATGGCCCAGTTATTTCGCGTCAGTGTCTCTAGCATGTTCAACACTATATTACGACAAATGACATTACTTAAATCGTTTATCATTCGCGCCCAGCCAAAAGGTTTAACCCAACGGCTGCAAATGGAAATAGTGGTCATCGTGAACTTCAGAGGAAAAAGCTTTGACTTCTAAATCGACTGGAGGATCCTAACACACGCCGCCCCTACTGTTTGTACTCACTAGATCACCGTCAAATTCGGGATTTTAGCTCTAGCCGTGTATTATTATTATCAGTATATTTTAGTAATTGCTTAACACAAACACCATTTTTAGCTTCCCAACAACCGTTGAACTTGCGCGCCTCAAACGTAAAACACGAAATTGTCATTTTTTTTTGCAGAGTTAGAGTTCTCTTGTCTAATTTGGTAACGTTTTATCACGCATAAACTTTTTTTTTAGAGTTAGACAAACTAGATGAAAAATAATTGTGTCAATATATCAAATAGAAAAAGTAAACTTGATTTTTTTAGGCAGTATTGTCGATTACATCCAAGTTGAGATATCCGTCAACGTCATTGAGCTCCTTGGAGTAAAATTTGGCAGACACAGTTTTCTGTCCAGCTTTAGCAGCCGTCATTTTAACCTCAGCGCGGGCCTCTTTGCCAGGCGCCACTTTATCCACGCTAATCTTATATGGAGTGCCTAGTCCAGCCCCTTCGATGACGAATTTAGCGCCATTCAGTTGAATCGGGAGTGGATTGATAAGAGAAACAGTCACGTCAAACTGCTCTCCTAGCGGAACTTCTTTCGGAGCCTGTAATGTTTAAAAAAGAAATATTTATCCAGAAATTCCCCATATGTATATGCTGCTTATTCACGCGCTACCTTGATAGCGATGTCAGGTTTACGAACGCGGAAGTCATCTTGTGAAAAGAATTCGAATTCGGTCTCTTTGACGTTGGCCAAGCAGGCAATATTGAAGGCACATTGGTCGCTAAGTTCAGGTGCGTACTCTGCGTACGAGATGGGCAACGTAATGTTCTGGGCAGTGCCGGCTTTAATGGTGCGTTGAAAGACTTCTTTTTTGATTACGCTCTTCAGCTTTCCAGTGTACAGCACCGAGTCAACGCGTAGGGTAACTTCAACGCTGTAATCTTTACTGCGGTTTCGATTGGCTACGTTCACGACAGCACTGAACGATTTCATTGGAAAAAAAGAAAAAACGTGTTGTATTTCTGTAGTGAATTAATCAAATTAAACCTTACCTGAAAGGTTGTCCAATAACAATGTCATCGCGTAGCTGGAAATCAAAGCGAACGTCTTCTAAGGCCTCGTTAAGGTAATATCGACTGTACAAATGTCCGCATTGACGAAGGGCTTTCAAAACCACTTCCCTCTCTTCAGCCGAATCTATCGAAAAAACAAATACAATTTGGTTAGTTCCAGTACTTTTGTTTTTCAAATTGATCCGCAAACTTACTGTCTTTATGCTTATAATGATCTGTAACATCTTCACGCTGGTATTTTCCAACAGCTTTAGTGCTGATAGACAGGCCAATTCTTTGAAAAACATGTTCAAACATTTTGTTAGGCAATTTGAACAAACACCAAAATGTAAGAAATATTACTCGTCAGTTCTCTTGTCAATGAGCTTCAACGGCTGACCGGTGCCTTTGAATTTCCAGTAAACCTTATCGGCATTGACTTCGGCAAAATGGAAGGCAGTATCGAATGCCTTTTTAACTTCGCCACGCTTAACGGCGGCCACCGACGTAGGCCCACATCTGTTTCGGTCATGGAAAATCATGAATACCATCGTTCGGAAAACATGTTTCGGAATAATATTTACCTATAAACACCATCGCTTTCCTCCTGCGGAGTAGCGTCGATAGCTTGCCATCCTCCATAATTTCCTGGTTCCAAATCGGGCCTCTGCATCCATACTTCGTTCCAGACATGGAAATTCCAGATAGAATCGGAATTGAGCTCTTCCACGACTTTGCCATCGTCGCCGATAAATGTGTCAATAGTTAGTCCTCCGTGAGTGTCGTGAGCCGAAGAGAAATTCGTAATGGATCGAGTAGGGATGCCAAGAGCGCGGCAGACTTAAATCATTAAGAAAATGCGAGAGATGCACATTCCATTATTGAAAATAGGCTGCGATGATGTTATCATACCGCTTGTGGTCACACCGGAAAAGACCCAACATTGACCGAATTTGACTGGCGCTTTAGTCGCCCAGTACTTCTGTAGAATGAGCATTGATCCTTGCCATTTGGTGGGTTCCGTGCCACCAGAATAATCATTCGACCAGTTGCCCACCAACACACCGTTATCGTCCGATGAATTCACCTAAATCACGAAAGAATTGTTTGTTTTACTTTTAGCCGTAAATAAAGAAATAGTTTGCTGCCTTACCGCGGCGGAAATGGCACGAACGACACGAATCGGATCTGTGAAAGTAAACAAGAAAAAACAAACAAAAAATAGAAAGGTGTTAAATATTTTGTGAAAAAAAAAGGGATATTTTTGTAAAGCCTATGTATATTGATTTTGGTGTATCATACACATAGGTAGAAATAGAAATACCGGCTCTTCCTGCGATGGTCAGTTTGCCGACGTTACTCAACAAGTAAACACAACACTCCAGGATGTCCTTTTCGAATTGCGCGAAATTCCAAGCACACGGACGCATACGGTTGTGGCTACCACGCCAAATGAGTCCCGAGTCAGCCATGACATACTCTTTTTTCCATTCTTCGTCTTCCATGTACACGAGATCCTCTACAATTATGTAATTGTGTTTACGAGATTCGTGAGTCACGATTATTAATAGGCATGTTAAAAAAAAAAAAAAAAACGGGTTTCGTACCTCTGCACCAGGGGTTGAAGAGAAGGTAGATTCTAGAGGGCAAAGAGTACGAAAGAGCGGAGCCAGTAGGGATGAATTTGGTGTCGACATCCAATTTCCATACGCCGACGACGCTTGTTGCCATGGTACAGACCTAAGGAAAGAAAATGTTCGAGTTTGAAGGTCGTTCTCGTCATAACAATTTTCATAATTTTTGTTTCTTTCTCTAAATGACATACTTGCACTTTAATAGAGAGTTCGCTAGAGGCTACGAGTCTAGCCCACCAGCCTCCAGCAGGTAACGAGCTGCTGTTGTCGTTAAGCAAGGGAATAGCGATAGTCGTGCCGTTACTCGGACTCGGCATTTTTGCGTCTAAACATTATGCGCAACAAGAGGAAAATTTTAATAAAACATAAATCAACATGACTTGTATGCTGAAAAAAAAGGGGTTAAACGAAAGCGCCGTGTACCTGCAACGGTGAAGATAAGAGAGACGGCGTCTTTGGCCGGATCAAACTTGCGGTTCAAATTCAATAGAAGATGGAAAGGTTGTCCGCGGCGCACCACAAGGTTGGCGTCAACCGGTCGCTCCATCATTTCGTAGTCGAACGTATGATGGTCTTTTCCATTTTCAGCAATCAGGATATCGATCAAGTTTACCTTCAATCCGGCTTTTCCAGCTTCATCTGGATATTTGAATTTTTTGGGAAAAAAAAAGATGAAGGGTTATTTATTGCTAGGCTTTAAAGGGGGAATGAATCCGATGATAAGCGTCGATGGATTAGGACGGCAAAAGAACGAAATTGGTGTAAATCATGTCTTGGACTCTATTTATATCAGAGCCTGTCTAGACGGCCCAATGGACGGTTTTATTTTCGGACCGTCTCACAGCAAACAAACATTTTCTGACAGCTTATTTCCCCTTCAGGTTTTAGTAGATTTTGAAATTATTTTTCTCGAGAATTTTGTAGTAACTTGGAAATGCAATCGTAAAAGGGAGCTGAAATTGATTTAACCTTGCAGCACGAGAATATGCCTGATAGACATCATTAGACCAGCGCTATCCTTGTATACATTCTTTGTTTAAAAAAACTAAAAAACAACAACTTAAACCGGTAGTTAACAAAAATTTACTTATGATAAAACTAGTTTTCCCTGAAAAAGTAAAAGAATTCGTCGAAAACAAAACTATCAAAACAATATTAAGGACAGCGATGTCGAGGACAGCGCATTTCGAGCCCGTAAACTCAATTCGCTAATGTGTACACAATGCGTTAGGTGACTGACAAATTGCGTCGTAACGGTACAACATCAAGAGACACGTACAGAGCAGCAAAATATGTCAATGTCCTTTTATGAAGTAGTAGTAGCTTAATAGTGCCCATAATGAGGAGAAAACTCTGTGCCAGTTCAGCCAAAGTTTGCCATCTAGCGCTTCGCTTTTCACGTCGAGGCACCATTGACTTTCTTTGGCGAGAACATTAACAACTGGTTTTAAAAAGAAAGAAAGAAAGAAAACAAGAGAAAAGATTGAAGCTTTACCGACAGGGCGTCTAGGTGGTCTTGGCAGCCTTATTCTCGACATTTCTGGGCTTTCGGAGTTGGGCAGGTTTTCGTGAGTGTTGTTAGTCGGTGGTTGATTGGCGACTGACTCTTCGCTTCTCGGGGCAACAGGTTGTAGTTCGTTCGTTTCACCCGAGGTAGTTGGTTGAACAGCAGCGCCATCGTGGCCGCGGCCGGCATCAGGGCCATCAAGACTGTAGGTGCGGCACTTGCAGCAGCTGGTAAATACTGCTGTAGCACGAGACGTTCTACCAGACGAATTGCGATTACCCATCGTGATCAAGGTTAGATTTATGCAGTCGTTACTGCACGTTGACAGCGACAAGATTCAACTGATTACTCGATCAAGTACGTTTTACTTTCTTATAAGAGACTGTGAACGAACGCGGATAGGGTCCGTCCGCTTCCGGCGACAATTACACTTCCGCAAGTATAGCACGATACGTTCGTTTTCGTAACGCTGTCGGTCGGATTCGTTTGAATTGTTTACTAAGCGTCCGGTCAAATTAAATGAGGTCGCACACGTATCACGTCACAGATTTTAATCCCGTGCCTAAAAAAGGCAGCGCGTTGCGATGATATTAACCCAACAATGGCGACGGTTATTTTACAGAAGAAGAAGCTTCACAGACAGACAAGAGAACCAGATGGAATCTCAAGACCAAACCAACCCGTCTGCTGAGGCTGGGTCCGCTGGCTATACTGATGCCAGGCTAGGGGTTGATGCTTTGCTCGGCGGAACATACGACAGCTCTTTCGTGAACGAACGGTGAGAGAGGAGGTTGTTTTTTTTCTTTTTCCTTTTTTTTAAAGGGAAGACGAAACACACACAGGCACACACACACATGGCAGTGTATAGTGTTTTGTGAGTGCATGTGGCTGCACAAACGAGAAATGGACAAAAGCCCAAATATATTCAGACAATGCGAAAGGAAAAAAAAAAAAAAAGTCTTGATAGAACAACGACAAAAAAGAATCTCGCAAACGAAGGAATGAGCGAACACGACAACCTACGGCAAGAACGTCTGGTGCATCTCATTTGAATAACAAGTCTTCGAAAAAGAATCCGGTAAATCCACCCAACGAAATTTGGAGAAAACAAAAGGCAAAAAAATAAGCATTTGTTTTTGTTGGCTATACCTAGTAAACACGAAAGTATCTTTAAAATTTGAAAGGTGACGTCACACTATCATCATTCAACACAGCCTTAGGGTCAAAGAAGCAAACACGAGAGAGGAGGTCCTTCCGCACCCGGTTTTGTTTTTCTGATGAGATTTTCGTTTCTCTATGTACACGGTATAAACTTCCTGTGGTTACTTAGCAACACCAGTTAAGACGTTCGGAATTTGTTTTTAGATAGACGTAAAATATTTATTGCTGCTGTCAGCACGATAGCTTATGAAAAATTTGGATGGCCGGTAAATTAACGTTTAACGGAATGCAAAATTTGTTGTTGTCGTCAAGTGCCGAATCGCTTATCTGCGATTGTCCCGCTTACGGACGTGTAGGCATGGAGAGGGGTGAAGAAAGCGATATACGTGAGTCTTAAATTACAAACTGCTTGACCTTGGGAGTTTTCATTTTATCTTTTTTTTTCTAACTCCCGCGTTTAGAAAAAAAAAAAATGACCCGTATCGAAACGCATAGCGGCGACTTCGGTTTCGACCAACGCCGCCAGGGACAATATCTCAGTAATAACCAAATCTCGCCAGACGAGACTGGAATTCAAAGAATACTGAATACATAATCGTATTTACCAAAAGTGGCGCAGTGTAGTAAGTAGACAACCGAAGACTTTATGGAAGTTTGGTTTTTACCAAACGTTGTCTGACTTTCACTATTGAAAAGTAGCAAAAGAAGAAAAACACGTGAAATCAATCAGTAGCTGGAGAGTCACGTAAAAATATCATAAAGCAATACTTGTTAAAGGCCGAGAATTTGTCTGCGAGACACGCATGAAAACGTGAGTTCTTTGGCACCGGGAAAACCTGGTTCTTAGATAAATCCTTGCCAAAAGCATCGTTCCATTAACACCGCGAACCGCCAGCGTGAATCTGTTTGTATCGAATGTCGGTCTGTGCGTCGCCAGAAGGTCGTATGCATTACGAAAAAAAAAAAAAAGTAAATAAAACACTTGAGGGCTCTAATATTTTTTCCCAAGCCCTCAGCAAATAATTTAGAAAATGGAAACCGTAGATAAAAACATATTGGGAGCTTTTTTGATACAAACATACGTATAGTACCAAGATAATTTCTCATGTCGCCAATTTAAGTAAATGGAAATTGAGTTCAAATCATCTGAGAGGGCGATAAGTATTTGGTCTTTGCTTTAGCGTACCGCTTTCGTCGTTTTTGGATTCTGGATCAAGAATGTAGGCTCGTGACGCAATGGCTGACGACAGGTTCCAGACCGATGGTGATGGATTGTTTGTTCCTTTTTCATTGACGATTTGTTTTATTCTATTCTTCTGTTCCTTTCTTTTTCTTTTACACATATCAAAGAATTAACAAAATTGCCCAATTTGAATGATGAAAAGTTTTTCGTTTACTTGCCACTCATTGCACGGGATCGGTATCAGGAAATGTATACTGGGAGCAGTGCAGGCAGACGGTCAACGCAGGATACCGAACCGCAATCGAAGATGCCTCTTAAGTTATTATTGGCTAGCAGCAACCAAAGGAGCATCAGTTGGACGTCTTCCAACTCTTTCGACGTCGGTCAATTCAAGGGCGACATTATATTTGGCAACAATCTGGGGATTCGGATTCGGCTAAACAACGATCAGGGTTCCTGAACAATTCCAATTTAGGACATCTCTTTGATCATCCTAAAAAATTCCGTTTTTTTGTGTGTGTTTTTTTTCCCCTTCTTTTATAAATTTATTTTCTCAAACTACAAAGAAAATTAACATTTACACTTTTCTTTATGAGGGTGAATGTTTGTTGATGTCGATTGGCAATGTTTTCTGTCGTCACATGACTTTCCAAAGATATTTTTCTTCGAAAGTTAACCATTCCCATTCCAGGACTTCCTGGCGTCGCCAAAGGCTATATGTCACCGGAAATTATGTCGATTAAAACATACTTTTTTTCTATTTGTTTATGGGGAATTCTCTCTCGACTACTCAGTTAACAATCTAAAAAATAACAGAAAATAACACGTACAAGGGTTCGCCAACAAAATCAGATAAAAAGGAAGCTACCGAGGTTGAACCGTAAATTTATATGATCCCTCGTCACTTTTGCTCTCACACGACAACTGTATAAAATTAACCCAAAAGGCCGGATAAGCGACCCGGCGTTAACCCAGAGATGGAACACGGCGTTTGTTTACATGGCCCTCAAATAATAAACGATGGCTGCCCCGACCTAAAAGTGGTTCTAAATAAACTGTAAAAGTTATTTTCTCGCTAAGAAATTGTATTGAGATCATCACAGACCATTAAGAGGGGGAAATATTTTAGATATTTAAGAGAAAGTTTATCTTATTACAAAAAAACTTGGTTCCAAAATCCAACCAAAATCCAACTTTTTCAAAATCTAACTTGTTTGGTATTCTTGACCGTTCTTGCATGTACATGAATTACCAGGGTTTCAAGGTCAGTAGAATAATGACTATGTCAGACAGCATTACAAATTCTGACCACACTTGGGGGTTCAGGAACTCATTGCCAATTTTTACCTATAAACATCATCCAAACTTATTAGCTTGGTCTTTGGATTCTTTGGTCCAATTAGTGGATTTTATGTGTGTCTAAAGTCTGATGCGTGACTATTGACTTTGTCGAACTCCCAAAACCCGCAAAGGCTAGACTTAAAACAAAAACCATAAACAAACAAAACAAAACAAAAAACAGCTGACTTGTATACATTAGTTGCTGTAGCGAAAACAAACTAATCATGTGATTCTCCCCTAAAAGTTGAGTTCAAATAGATCAAATTAGTTACTGCACCTAAAGCCAGCAGAACTCATCAGTTTAATAAGAACTGACATAAAATATGAAATTGTTTATATATTATTATTCCTACAAGTGCTACAAAAGATATAGTATTTATCACAAACTTGTCTAATGGTAACATTCTTTTTATCCCTAGCATACTTTCGCAAAATTGCTCAGCCACATTTAAATCTGGAATGGTAATCACTAATTTAGTCATATTTGTCCAGCGATTCTCGTGTTGACTTGACTTATTTCGGTTCTGCGCCCAGTGGGGGCGCTCTTGGGCCAGCTGATTATAGCGATTCTCGTCTATTTTGTTTATTCGCACAACTATTGATATCACCTTACGGCATGCCTTTCGGGCACTAAAAGCAAAGTACAGAGTCTTATCAGTGTCTGAGAAGTGAGAAAGCAATTTCTATCAGTTAAGATTTATTGAAGCTAACTTGAAGGTCAAAAACGTCATAATAACTGCAATGGTTAGCCTTACAACTCTAGCCTTGCAAAACTTAGCCTTCAGGAAACAAAATTACTGCAATAAACTTTTTAAAACAAGAGGCAAGAAATTATTTGAGTGCTACATCATATTTGCAAGTTATTTCAGTTTTTATTCACTGTCACACAATGTTTTTTTTTCTTCAGGTACAGCTTCTATAGTAGTAGCCGGGCCAGTGTAGATCGTGTACGCATCGTCGTGTACTAGGTACACGGGGTTTATATGGGACTACCACGAATTAATAAATTCATCTTTAAGAAAAAAAATAATTTTACTAAAACAAAATCTGATTTAAATGTAGAATTGCTTTCTTAATACAACACATTTTATTAAAATGATTTTTTTTATTTCTAAATAATTATTAAAAATAAGAAAAAAGCCTAGGTAGACTTAGGCGACAGCAGTACATTTTGTGGCACTAGAAGATTTTTTAAAAAGGGGCGGTCCTTTGACTTGTTTATTTTATTCTGACAAGTGCATTAAATGAGAATAGGTATTAGGTTCAGACCCAATCTGATTCTTGCCTTTTTTTTCAGTCATAGCACCATTTTATACAATATTTACATTAAATAAACGAAAATTTCAAAAAATAATTACATTGCATTTGTATTCAAACAACAAAGAAAAAATTTGAAAATAAACTTAAAACACAATTGTTTATGTTTAGTGAAGTATTTGAAAAAACGGCATGTTTATATTGTTAAGAAATGAGGGGAAGGGAACAGCTTAGATGGGTGTCTTTTGAGAACCGCTCGGTCTATTTCCTAACTTTAGCAGACACACACACAGTCTGAATCACGCATTACCGCGTTTAAACCGGTGCCTGCATTACCGCAGCGCACCACGAACACACCGGTGCCTGCATTACCGCAGCGCACTACGAACGGTCGCATTACCACGACCGTCCGGACCTGGCCATGCTTGTTGGCATTCCAGCACCAGCAATTTACACAACAGAAACACACATTCACGCTGGCCATGCTTGTTGGCATTCCAGCACCAGTAAAGTAGACACTGATACTACAACACAAACACATGACACCAGAGACTGTTGAGTCCGGCTGGTTTCACACCGAGGGTAAGACTGCCCCAATTACAAAGGAGAAGATGGGGAAGAACAAAGGGAGTAGGAAGTCGTCACGTCGACGAAGAGGGAAAGTCGGCCAAAGGTCGAAGACGCTCACATAACGTTACAATATTTTGAAAAATGTTGTTCTTCGACACCAGTAGAACGCGCTGAAGTCCATTCCAAGTTGAAAAAAAGGAGGTAGGGAGTGCGTCAAAACGATTGAACGGGCGAGATAGGGAACCTTCAGGCTATTACATTCAGTATCATTCAGTATCATTCAGTATTATATGATCAGAAATACATCAACTCCAGAAATAACATTCTAATTGGAAATTGTGGAAATTTTTGCTCTTTGCGATAATCTGCACAATGCTGGCTTTGTGCATGTGTAAACAAGCTGGTAATTACCTATTGACAGTATTTTTAACTTACATTTTACTTTCATATGCAGCTCTATGACAACCTGCCACATGGCTTGTCATCAGTGGCTATGGACTTGTGATGACTCTTGAGGCAGAAATATTTTCCTGCTTCCTGCAAGCTATTAGTGCTAATCTGAACAAAGCTTGCTTCACACAAACAAACTTTCTTTAACCAGTGAAGAGTATTTTTGGCTAACACTTGGCCTTTACATGGAGCTGAATGGCAAATGTAAATGTAAACAAAACCATTTTTGAACAGATAACTAAGCAGCATGAAAAAAAAACTTGTCCCTTAATCAAATTGGTGGCTATAGACTTCCTTCAGATGACCCTTGAAGCAGAAATGTTTTCCTGCTTCTTGGATAAAGGAATGTTGGGTGCTTTGATGTCCAGTGCCAACTAAGAGTCATTGGGAAGATCAAGAAAAATTTTAAGGTGTTTGACAAAACCATATTCATGGCAGTTAAGTAATTCATTTGGTATGCTTGTATATTGGCAGGAAATAGATATAATTCTATAGGTTGGAGGATGGTACATTTGTATCTCGTTGCTTCAAGAACATATTCTTTAATGCCGTGTTGATACAAGGCATTAAAGAATAACTTAACTATAATAACTATAACTTTTACAACTTTTTACATATTAAGGTTTCACAATATATTTATAATTATAAATACAGGATGGATGATCTGCATCTGCTGATAGGAGGAGGTTGAACATCAGGAAGATTCTACTGATGTAAAACAAAAAAGTAAGGCGGTAGTTTTTGTGTATTGTGCCTTACAAAAAACAGGTATTAATCTGATATGCAAGTTGAGTTTCCCATGCTGTTTAACTTTTTACATAAACTTTGTTTTCATACTGGTTTCACACTTACATCCATATTTTTTTGTTCATTAGGAAAGAAGTTCAAGCCTATATTCACCAGGAACATTTCTACCAGACATGCGAGTTGCCTACAAGTTTAATAATTGATCTTGTGTATGGTGCAATCATGGATTGGGATTGAAAACGCCGTTCCTAAAGCTCGTGTCGATGAGAGATGAAAATAATGAAGTCCCTTAGATTTTCGTAAGTTTCCGAAGCAAGATTTTTTAATGTTCAATATTTTGCAGCCGAAAGGGTTGATTTGGTTGACCCATTCACTTCCTATCGCGTTTAAGTATTCTTATAAAGAGATCTAAATGCTGAGCCCCTGATCTGGGTTTCTTCTTCTCTGTGGCCCCGTTTCCCCTACATTTTGAAGTAATAATATTTTTCATTTATTTGCTTTTGAATTATATTTATAAGGAGGGGGATTCCTAACCTAACCTACATCGGCGGGAAATGGGGGTCATGCCCCTACTGTGATCAGAGGTTATGATAAAATATTTTATAGTATTCATACCATATTGAATTGTGAAACGTTTAAATGTGCAATTTTTTCAAATCTGTTATAGTTATTTGGACATCACTGTGCTTGAAATCGAACCCTTGACTTTGGATGCACTGTGTCGATACTCAACCATTGAGACGTGAGTTTGACACTAAATGACTTGTATTTCTCCTTGTCATCTAGAGGCACGTGAATAGTGAGTGAATGTGTATATATATATCTATGTGTTGATTGGCAAATGAATCTAGTGGATTGGGTTTCAATTCCTAGGAGAATGAAACCAGAAATAATTATATATTAATAATTTATAATCGGTATCTGGACCGGATCTGGACTGGAATCTCGAAAATTAGAAAAAAGAGTATTAGCAAAATGAAAAATTCATTGGATTTTGTTAATTTTTGATTTATTTTCCTTTTGTATTGGCTTTTCTTACCAAAGATTCATTCCATGCAATCAGACATGCCGTGAGCGCGCTCAACTCGTATTCCTTTTGAGGTGGGAATCAAGATAATCAAGTCGAAATCAAATTAATTTTTCAAATAACCATATAATTTGTAAACTAAACGTAAAAATTAAAAAATGAAGTTTGGCACTAACAGCATTACGTACATTTTATTTTGAAATCCAGCGATTTAACAAGAAATCAATTAAAGATTCGTAATCAACGTTCCATTTGCATTATAAGGTGTGATTTTTGTCGAATTCCAGAGATGTCGTTTTTTGCAGATTTTGACCAAAGTGGGAAGGCAATACCCTTCCCATTTTTTCATTTTTGGCCAAATTTCAAATTTTGCTTACAATACCTGATTTCGATTCAGAATTGAATGAAAATTACAGAAATCAAGGTTATTTGTCATATGGCCGTATAGTTTTTTAACTAAACGTAAAAAACTAAATATTTTGTTGGGGCAATAACAGCATTGTGTTATATTTTATTTCAAAATCCGCTGATTTAACAAGAAATCAATGACAGACTCAAAATCAGCGTTCAATTTGGATTATACGGTGTGATTTTTGTCGAATTCCAAGAGATGTCGTTTTTTGCAGATTTTGACCAAAGTGGGAAGGCTATACCCTTCCCACTTTTTCATTTTTGGCCAAATTTCAAATTTTGCTTACAATACCTGATTTCGATTCAGAATTGAATGAAAATTACAGAAATCAAGGTTATTTGTCATATGGCCGTATAGTTTTTTAACTAAACGTAAAAAACTAAATATTTTGTTGGGGCAATAACAGCATTGTGTTATATTTTATTTCAAAATCCGCTGATTTAACAAGAAATCAATGACAGACTCAAAATCAGCGTTCAATTTGGATTATACGGTGTGATTTTTGTCGAATTCCAAGAGATGTCGTTTTTTGCAGATTTTGACCAAAGTGGGAAGGCTATACCCTTCCCACTTTTTCATTTTTGGCCAAATTTCAAATTTTGCTTACAATACCTGATTTCGATTCAGAATTGAATGAAAATTACAGAAATCAAGGTTATTTGTCATATGGCCGTATAGTTTTTTAACTAAACGTAAAAAACTAAATATTTTGTTGGGGCAATAACAGCATTGTGTTATATTTTATTTCAAAATCCGCTGATTTAACAAGAAATCAATGACAGACTCAAAATCAGCGTTCAATTTGGATTATACGGTGTGATTTTTGTCGAATTCCAAGAGATGTCGTTTTTTGCAGATTTTGACCAAAGTGGGAAGGCTATACCCTTCCCACTTTTTCATTTTTGGCCAAATTTCAAATTTTGCTTACAATACCTGATTTCGATTCAGAATTGAATGAAAATTACAGAAATCAAGGTTATTTGTCATATGGCCGTATAGTTTTTTAACTAAACGTAAAAAACTAAATATTTTGTTGGGGCAATAACAGCATTGTGTTATATTTTATTTCAAAATCCGCTGATTTAACAAGAAATCAATGACAGACTCAAAATCAGCGTTCAATTTGGATTATACGGTGTGATTTTTGTCGAATTCCAAGAGATGTCGTTTTTTGCAGATTTTGACCAAAGTGGGAAGGCTATACCCTTCCCACTTTTTCATTTTTGGCCAAATTTCAAATTTTGCTTACAATACCTGATTTCGATTCAGAATTGAATGAAAATTACAGAAATCAAGGTTATTTGTCATATGGCCGTATAGTTTTTTAACTAAACGTAAAAAACTAAATATTTTGTTGGGGCAATAACAGCATTGTGTTATATTTTATTTCAAAATCCGCTGATTTAACAAGAAATCAATGACAGACTCAAAATCAGCGTTCAATTTGGATTATACGGTGTGATTTTTGTCGAATTCCAAGAGATGTCGTTTTTTGCAGATTTTGACCAAAGTGGGAAGGCTATACCCTTCCCACTTTTTCATTTTTGGCCAAATTTCAAATTTTGCTTACAATACCTGATTTCGATTCAGAATTGAATGAAAATTACAGAAATCAAGGTTATTTGTCATATGGCCGTATAGTTTTTTAACTAAACGTAAAAAACTAAATATTTTGTTGGGGCAATAACAGCATTGTGTTATATTTTATTTCAAAATCCGCTGATTTAACAAGAAATCAATGACAGACTCAAAATCAGCGTTCAATTTGGATTATACGGTGTGATTTTTGTCGAATTCCAAGAGATGTCGTTTTTTGCAGATTTTGACCAAAGTGGGAAGGCTATACCCTTCCCACTTTTTCATTTTTGGCCAAATTTCAAATTTTGCTTTCAATACTTGATTTCGATTCAGAATTGAATGAAAATTACAGAAATCAAGGTTATTTGTCATATGGCCGTATAGTTTTTTAACTAAACGTAAAAAACTAAATATTTTGTTGGGGCAATAACAGCATTGTGTTATATTTTATTTCAAAATCCGCTGATTTAACAAGAAATCAATGACAGACTCAAAATCAGCGTTCAATTTGGATTATACGGTGTGATTTTTGTCGAATTCCAAGAGATGTCGTTTTTTGCAGATTTTGACCAAAGTGGGAAGGCTATACCCTTCCCACTTTTTCATTTTTGGCCAAATTTCAAATTTTGCTTACAATACCTGATTTCGATTCAGAATTGAATGAAAATTACAGAAATCAAGGTTATTTGTCATATGGCCGTATAGTTTTTTAACTAAACGTAAAAAACTAAATATTTTGTTGGGGCAATAACAGCATTGTGTTATATTTTATTTCAAAATCCGCTGATTTAACAAGAAATCAATGACAGACTCAAAATCAGCGTTCAATTTGGATTATACGGTGTGATTTTTGTCGAATTCCAAGAGATGTCGTTTTTTGCAGATTTTGACCAAAGTGGGAAGGCTATACCCTTCCCACTTTTTCATTTTTGGCCAAATTTCAAATTTTGCTTACAATACTTGATTTCGATTCAGAATTGAATGAAAATTACAGAAATCAAGGTTATTTGTCATATGGCCGTATAGTTTTTTAACTAAACGTAAAAAACTAAATATTTTGTTGGGGCAATAACAGCATTGTGTTATATTTTATTTCAAAATCCGCTGATTTAACAAGAAATCAATGACAGACTCAAAATCAGCGTTCAATTTGGATTATACGGTGTGATTTTTGTCGAATTCCAAGAGATGTCGTTTTTTGCAGATTTTGACCAAAGTGGGAAGGCTATACCCTTCCCACTTTTTCATTTTTGGCCAAATTTCAAATTTTGCTTTCAATACCTGATTTCGATTCAGAATTGAATGAAAATTACAGAAATCAAGGTTATTTGTCATATGGCCGTATAGTTTTTTAACTAAACGTAAAAAACTAAATATTTTGTTGGGGCAATAACAGCATTGTGTTATATTTTATTTCAAAATCCGCTGATTTAACAAGAAATCAATGACAGACTCAAAATCAGCGTTCAATTTGGATTATACGGTGTGATTTTTGTCGAATTCCAAGAGATGTCGTTTTTTGCAGATTTTGACCAAAGTGGGAAGGCTATACCCTTCCCACTTTTTCATTTTTGGCCAAATTTCAAATTTTGCTTACAATACCTGATTTCGATTCAGAATTGAATGAAAATTACAGAAATCAAGGTTATTTGTCATATGGCCGTATAGTTTTTTAACTAAACGTAAAAAACTAAATATTTTGTTGGGGCAATAACAGCATTGTGTTATATTTTATTTCAAAATCCGCTGATTTAACAAGAAATCAATGACAGACTCAAAATCAGCGTTCAATTTGGATTATACGGTGTGATTTTTGTCGAATTCCAAGAGATGTCGTTTTTTGCAGATTTTGACCAAAGTGGGAAGGCTATACCCTTCCCACTTTTTCATTTTTGGCCAAATTTCAAATTTTGCTTACAATACTTGATTTCGATTCAGAATTGAATGAAAATTACAGAAATCAAGGTTATTTGTCATATGGCCGTATATAGTTTTTAACTAAACGTAAAAAACTAAATATTTTGTTGGGGCAATAACAGCATTGTGTTATATTTTATTTCAAAATCCGCTGATTTAACAAGAAATCAATGACAGACTCAAAATCAGCGTTCAATTTGGATTATACGGTGTGATTTTTGTCGAATTCCAAGAGATGTCGTTTTTTGCAGATTTTGACCAAAGTGGGAAGGCTATACCCTTCCCACTTTTTCATTTTTGGCCAAATTTCAAATTTTGCTTACAATACCTGATTTCGATTCAGAATTGAATGAAAATTACAGAAATCAAGGTTATTTGTCATATGGCCGTATAGTTTTTTAACTAAACGTAAAAAACTAAATATTTTGTTGGGGCAATAACAGCATTGTGTTATATTTTATTTCAAAATCCGCTGATTTAACAAGAAATCAATGACAGACTCAAAATCAGCGTTCAATTTGGATTATACGGTGTGATTTTTGTCGAATTCCAAGAGATGTCGTTTTTTGCAGATTTTGACCAAAGTGGGAAGGCTATACCCTTCCCACTTTTTCATTTTTGGCCAAATTTCAAATTTTGCTTACAATACCTGATTTCGATTCAGAATTGAATGAAAATTACAGAAATCAAGGTTATTTGTCATATGGCTGTATAGTTTTTTAACTAAACGTAAAAAACTAAATATTTTGTTGGGGCAATAACAGCATTGTGTTATATTTTATTTCAAAATCCGCTGATTTAACAAGAAATCAATGACAGACTCAAAATCAGCGTTCAATTTGGATTATACGGTGTGATTTTTGTCGAATTCCAAGAGATGTCGTTTTTTGCAGATTTTGACCAAAGTGGGAAGGCTATACCCTTCCCACTTTTTCATTTTTGGCCAAATTTCAAATTTTGCTTACAATACCTGATTTCGATTCAGAATTGAATGAAAATTACAGAAATCAAGGTTATTTGTCATATGGCCGTATAGTTTTTTAACTAAACGTAAAAAACTAAATATTTTGTTGGGGCAATAACAGCATTGTGTTATATTTTATTTCAAAATCCGCTGATTTAACAAGAAATCAATGACAGACTCAAAATCAGCGTTCAATTTGGATTATACGGTGTGATTTTTGTCGAATTCCAAGAGATGTCGTTTTTTGCAGATTTTGACCAAAGTGGGAAGGCTATACCCTTCCCACTTTTTCATTTTTGGCCAAATTTCAAATTTTGCTTACAATACCTGATTTCGATTCAGAATTGAATGAAAATTACAGAAATCAAGGTTATTTGTCATATGGCCGTATAGTTTTTTAACTAAACGTAAAAAACTAAATATTTTGTTGGGGCAATAACAGCATTGTGTTATATTTTATTTCAAAATCCGCTGATTTAACAAGAAATCAATGACAGACTCAAAATCAGCGTTCAATTTGGATTATACGGTGTGATTTTTGTCGAATTCCAAGAGATGTCGTTTTTTGCAGATTTTGACCAAAGTGGGAAGGCTATACCCTTCCCACTTTTTCATTTTTGGCCAAATTTCAAATTTTGCTTACAATACCTGATTTCGATTCAGAATTGAATGAAAATTACAGAAATCAAGGTTATTTGTCATATGGCCGTATAGTTTTTTAACTAAACGTAAAAAACTAAATATTTTGTTGGGGCAATAACAGCATTGTGTTATATTTTATTTCAAAATCCGCTGATTTAACAAGAAATCAATGACAGACTCAAAATCAGCGTTCAATTTGGATTATTCGGTGTGATTTTAGTTTCATCGTATTTCAAATCTAAATTTATTCCCCACGTTTTATACTTAAAGTCTGTGTTCGCCATAGTTGCGCAATGCATGCCACCAGTAACGTTGTCAACAGAGATGCGACATAGGGGGCGACCTCTCCTTTTTTGAGAGGTTGTTAGCTTGTTACCAATTGAAACGAACGTCATCCTTTCGTGTGAACGCCAACCCTGCCTCTCTCGAACAATCACAATTGTCACACCACTAAGTTCAGTACTTCGCCTTAAGCCGCTAAGGGCAATGTACAATTTTTTTTTTTTATTATTATTATTCTTATTATTATTTTGGCTATCGCGTTGCGACCGCAACATGGTCTCACTCTAGTAATAATACTAAATATGTGTACCACTTAATTCATAGTCGCGAATCCATTTTTTTTATGGCCGAAGTGTAGGCAGTGACCATTAGGGTTGATATTCTGCTCCGAGTTGAATAAATGCGTGCGGGAATGACGATGACGGCAACTGATGACCTTTAATAAGATCTATCCAATTCTGTGAAACTTTATAATGGCACTTTAAATAACAATCAATCCCCTTGGTTAGGAATACCACCTCTGTAATACATCGTTGGATCTAAATAAATACATAGTATTCTTTTGCCTTGGCTAAGGCTGCTGCAGAGGGATGTATAGACACGCCAGTTCTACTCATTATAGCTCTTCTTAACATTGCCTACCAACAAGTGAGGGAATGTTTAGATAGGACAGAATACAGGCCAAAGTATCACACATAAAGAGCGTTATTTGACACTGATTGATTCACCGTATAGGACGTCAGAGTTGACTGATGCAAAAAAAAATATAATTTAATAAGGCTTGTTGATAATTTTCAATAACACTTAGCTGGCCTTAGGGAAATGAACAGTTAAACGATGTCTGGACAGTTTGTCACGACGGGAAAAGGTTTTGTCGCATTGGTCACAACTGAGTCGTTCGCCGGTATGGATGACGTGGTGACGACTCAGTTTGTCTTTGGTGACAAAAGTCTGGCCACATAATTCACATCGAAAAGCTCTTGTTCCTGAATGAATAAGTTGATGACGATCAAGTCTGTACTTGCTTATGAAGGACTTAAAGCATAGTCCACATTCAAAGGGAAGCTCTCCGGAATGGATGCGAAGGTGAGTTCTCAATCGACTGCCATCGTAAAAGGCACGGCCACACTCTCGGCATTGAAAAGACCGGTTGCGCGAAGGTGGTGATGCAGTTTCTGCTGGATTAGATGAATGTCGTCGGCTCCAAGAAGTGTTAGGAGTTGGTATCGGAAAAGCTGTTGGTAGTCTTGTTGATGTCGTCTGTGCCATTTGGTCGCTGCTTTCGCTGTGGCGGTGGCAAAAGTTTATTGGTGGATATGAATCCCTTGCTGGAGAAGCTTCTAATCTGGCTTGTCCAGCCTTATAGCTGTCAATAGGGAATAATGAATAAAAAATTACAGTTTAAGAAATGGTTTATAAAAATAAAAAGATTAAAAATAGGAAAACACAAGGAAAGCTTTTCAAAATCAATTACCTGTTGCTAAAAGAAAGCCGTACTTTGAATGCACTTGGCTCATCATTATTCCCATGATCATTGTCATCTGAGCTGCTGCTGTCTAGATCTTCAGATGGCTACAATGGTAATGAACAAATGAACAAAGACCTATCATACTGTGTTGCTAAGGTAATAAGTAATTTTGCAAAGTCAATGAATAAGTTCCATATGTTTCAGAAAAGTATGGAACCAATGAATTGTTGGGAACTTCATTGTGTTCTGAAGTAATCAACATAAGCATAATTTTGAGAAGTTCATTATAATTTCAGTAAAACAATCATAGTACAGTCGTGGGTGAAAGTATCTTTCACAGTTGCTTTTTTCACTGTTCTTTTAGTGTGGTTTGTCTACTACCATCCCCTAGTTTCATTGAAATTGATGCTACAAAATCTCTCCCTTCCTTTATTTTAGCTAGGCTGATATAGTATGGTAGTAAGCAAAGCACACCAAAAGAATGGTGAAAGAAGCAATTGTGAAAGATACTTTCACCCACGACTGTATAGCAAGTCATAACTTCAAACAGATTAATGGGTGATTAAGTATACAGGCGTGGTTCCTGAGGAAATAACTACTATGGCACGAGTTTTTCTAAAGGTTTGAGGGATTTTTTTTTTTCTTTTTTTTTACTTGCATCTTTTGTTGAAAAGGTACCAAGGACTAGGAACAGCGAATATTAAATACGACATAAATTTGTTCCATAACGTTTCTGGAAATGAATCAGATATTACCTTTTTGTCGCCACAACGGTGAGAGGGCATTTTTTTAGACGTACAAAATGTTATGGAAAACCATACGACATTTTGCTTGTGCGAAGATAAACAAAAAAACGAACCAAAACAAAGCAATGGCGGAAGAAGGATGTGGGGAAAGTCACGTGATAGCTAGTACTAAAGCGTAGCCATAATACCACACCACCGATTGTCGACATACAATTTTCTTTGTGAAAAAAAATGCAGCTTCTCCTTAAGCTAAAATGATGCTGATGTGAAAAGAAATATGTGCTGCAAGTGCCAAATTTTTAAAAAATGAAAACGCTCATTTTCTCATTTTCTCGGAAAACAGCAAATTGGAATAAGTGCTACTAGATGGCCTTTCAGACTGTGTTTACAAAAGCGTTAATGAAAACAGAAATCAGGTTTTCGTGTAAGAAGTTTTGTTCCTGATGGGGGATTCCAAAATATTTTGAAGAAAGTAAATTTCTTTTAGTGTACGATGGAGAATACTACAGGAAAAATTGGTTCAGGGGACAGCCGGCCGACCAATATGCAAATTTCGTCTAGTCTTTCCTATCCCAGCAATGTTGCTATGTGCTACCCTCCTCAACCATCACTTAGTTCACCATTAGCAGAGGGAAATCATGGGACTCAAGCTACAGCAAACTACCTAGTTCCTCCATCTATGGCATCTCCTTCTAGTTGCCTAAGCACACAACAAATGTATTCCAATTACCCAAGTCCTTATTATCGTTCCATGCTTGCTGGTTCACAGCAAAGTAGCATGAGTAGCTATTATGGCACCATTTTACCTCCTTCACATCATTCCTCTGCATTCTATGGGACTTTTTACAACCCTAATTCTCCATCAGTGTATCCCAGTGGCCAGCCTCCAATAAATCCAATAAATTACTATTCACCATCCCTCTACATGCAGAACCATGAAACCATGTGGCCAAACAGCAACTCAAGCTCCCAGCCTGCCCCAGCAAAAAGGCCATATCCATATGATAGCAGCAATGTTAGCCAACTCCCTTCCTGTAGTAAGGTCTCCTCATCAGTCATACTAACAAGTTCCTTACCTGAAACAAGACTTGTTCTCCAAGAGGAAACACCAACGCATTCCTTAGTACAGCTTGAGGTACTTCAGTTTTCCAGCAAAAAGTAGATTGCTGAAATTGAACATCATAAAATTCTGATTCACCTTTATCGTATTTGACTCATTAATTTGATTAAACTCGTAGATCCCTTCGAGTTCATCGATGTTATCGTCTTTGCCCGCGTGTTCTTCGTCCGCTGTAGAGTCTGCTGCTAAAGAAACTGATTTTTTGTGTGGAGGTCTAGAGCGAACTGCCTCGAAGTGCGACACAGCTGAATCACCTGAAGACGATGAAAGCTCTGTAACCGATAAAGAATCACTTGAAGAATCCGAAGATGAATTGAATCAGGATGAAGAATCTTCGTCAAGCTACTCGTCCTCTTATACTGAGTCATATACAAGTGAAGATTTAATTCCGATTGAAAATGAAGAAATCCTGGATAAGGTTCCGGAAAACATATTGAATGATACTTCGTTTGGGGATATTGATCGCGCGAAAGACCTAGTCGACGATGACCTTCAATGCTTGTTGTGTAATAATTTCGATCACCTAATTCCTAGACTTGATATAGCTATCAAATTGGAACCCGTTGTTGGTGAACCAATTTCTAAATCATCAGTTTTACTTTGCACTCAGTGCGATCTAATGGTGGGTACAAATACATTGTACATATCTCGGAATTACCTTTTGATCTATAACTCCATAAATTGGTTTTCTGTTTCTTTAATAGCTCGAACGTTACTTATCGTTAGAAAAAGAGGTACATTCCCTACAAGCACAAATTCAGTCCATGTACCAGAACAACAAACATCCTGACAAACAGGATGAAGCCCAGTACTGCGCTTTGCCGTCTGCAGAAACTAACCAAGACATGTGCATCAGTGGAACTTACACGACTTCGCAGCTGCAAAATCCGTTGTCTACAGCGGCAGTAGGTCATCCATCAACTCCTGAAGAATTTGAATCAGCAAACCAACTCGATGTAATGGATTCCGTCATCAACAAGGAAACAGATCAAATCAACGAAGTATTAGAGCACGCAGCGGATGCAGATGTCCTCAAGCCTCATGGCTGTCATGAGTGTGGCAAATTTTATTCCGACATCAGAGGATTGCAGCGCCACAGGAAAACACATAGGATTGAAGAATCGGATGAAAATCATTTGCCAGGCCAGAGGACTAGGCATGAGGTTACGGTCCCATTACAGTGCCAACAGTGCCCTCGGCAATTCCAGCACCGCTCTCATTACCATTATCACGTCAAAATTCACCATGGACCACGTGGATTTAAGTGCCAGATTTGCGACAAAGCCTTCGCCAGTCGAGGAGCATTGACTACCCATGGACGTATTCACTCCGGAGAAAAGCCATACGAATGCGAAACATGCGGTCGGAGATTTAACGTCAATAGCAACTTACTTGCGCACGTGCCGAAATGTACTGGTGTGTTACCCTTCAAGTGTAATCACTGCAACAAAGCTTTTGCGACAAGGTCTTTGTATAAAACCCACGTAAAGGTATTCTACTTGTTAATGTCTGTGAAATTGGAAAAAGAAACATTAAAACAATTGTTTATGCTAGGCTCATCAAGGAGAATTTGCCATGAAGTGCAGTGATTGCGGCATGGGGTAAATATTTCTTTTATCCTTTCAACTGAAAAAATAAAAATTCTCATTTTGATATTAGGTTCTCTAAAAGAAGCCACCTTATTGCGCATCAGCGGAGCCATACCAAAGAAAAACCTTACCAAGTAATGCAAGATAAAATTCAAATATTTACCGTAACGACATTTATTTGGAAATTGTCTTGTAGTGTCCAGTTTGCGGCAAAGCATTTTCAAGCATCGGCAATTGCAACAGTCACGCCAAAACTCACGCAGACGAACGTAAATTCGTTTGTGAGATGTGCGGGAAAAAGTTTGCACGGCGGCAGGCACTTGAAATGCACCTCAATAGGCACACAGGAATTAAACCGTTTAAATGTGACGAATGCAGTAGATCTTTCCATGACGCCAGCAATCTAATAAACCATAAAAAAACACATCGGCCAAATAGCTGAACCGTTTACAATCACATGTGAAGAAATCCGGCACAGGTATGTTTGGCTACAGTATTCTGTATTGATTAACGTATTCAACCGATGACAACTGTTCGCGCCGATTACGCCATATTATTCCAAGAAAATCGTGATATATAAATCTAACGTTCTACCCAAAGAATATTACGGATAATACAACGTATTTATGAATACAGACATAAAAGTATAATTGATTGAACTTCTCCGTTGTCAATCGGTAACAGCAATTAATACTACCGGCACTGGATTCTTGCAATGAATATCCTGTCAACAGAAAAACGCTCCTTAAACGTCACATGTGATACAACAATCGTCCATTTCTATACCGTTCTCCGACCGATCAGACTATAGACATTTCTTAATTTTTATGTACACATTAATATATAATAACAGACTATTGACAAAAGAAAAATCGTTTCCAATACTATAGGGTACAGTATTACATATTTGAATATGAATTGCAAATAAAAAGAGGCAGAGAAAAAGGTAAAGCAATCTCTTACTTCCAAAAGGATATCGCACTGATTTACGGTCGGTTAGCGAGAGAAGGAACGTAACGTATATGCCAAACGTATCGCAGCGACTAGGTACGTGTAAAGACTCTCTCTCACCCGAAATCAAATATTTCACTGGGACGAGGAACGACTCTCGAGATCGTTTCTAAATGCTCACATTTCCAAAGTTGGCTGCGCTGAGCGACTTGTAGCGAATACATCAACTTGAGTCCTTCCGTCGACCGAGAGATCCTGAACTGTCGCAAACTCTTCCATTTCGCTGGCCGGTGGCCCGGTCCGTGTACTCACAATTTTGAAAGCTGATACTTTTGCGCGCTGGTACGCCATTATGGTATTCAACCCTAGAAATCTAAACAAGTACGAAAATATTACGCCAATGTCTTTGGTCAACAGACTATGGACCCTTTACCTGCAGCAGATATACACAATGAGAAGAGCAACACTAACAGCAAGAAGCCGAATGCCCGAGTCTTCATAGATCTTAATAATAGCGCAAGCTCCTCCTACAGAGCCGCACATAAGTAGTACAAGACCGGCCGTCTGTGCCCAATGCCAAGGTGTGATGGCAACATTGATTTGGCTCCAAGAACGAGCTTTTGTCTCTACCTGGTACGGTGTTTGGCAAACTTTGCAAATCAAAGCCGAAGGGTTGTTGGCGCTCTGTGCAAAAGACGAAATCGCATGAAACGATTCTTGCTAACGTCTTATTTGTGTGCTATTTTACCTCAATCAGCCAGCGCTTTAGACACTCGTGGTGGACAGCCCCAACGTCTCCTTTGCAAGAGCACGGGAAGATCATTAACCCAGCATCAGTTGTATCCGTATCGTAGCAAATCCAGCATTCCGCTTTTCTATCTCCGTTCGTGTCTATTCAGAAGGACACGAATGCATGTTTTCAAGGCCCATCTCCTTTTTCAGTAATTTTATTTACCTTGAGTCTTGGGAGGAGCGTCTTCCGCATTACGTGTTGTTAGCTCTAAGGAGGTAGCAATATCAAACTTCTTTAAGATTTTCTTGGGATTCAGAATCCATAACTGATCCGGCCTATTAAGAAAGAAAAAATAATCGTTACAAACTCCAAAGGAGACTTTAAATTCTTCTTTCACCTCATGCAATTCCAGAGAACGCAAGGAAACCATAAAGCCACTCCGAGTTCAACTAAGCGGAAAACGACGTCAAAAATATTGCGACTTTCTAGTGGCACCTTCTTCTTCCAGAATTCACCGAGAATTTCCGAAAGCAGGAAACATACCGTGATGAGAAGCATCATGGCTTGAGATACAAGACCTAGTCGAGACTGGTGCAACTGGGCTGTATCGATTGACTGCCGGAAGGGAACAGGAGTCCGTCCATGGATAACCTAAAGGTGATAAAACAATCATAAATCACCACCTTCCAGCATCTTGTTTTAAAGCAATGGCCAAAAGCAATTGAGATATCGAGGACACAAAGCAAAGAAAGAGTAATTTGCATGCCTCTTCTTTCATCAGATGCACAGTGACTTCTTTCTCCTCGGCATCTTTATCAGTAACGTGGCCAGCATGATCCGGAGAAGAAGCGATAACAAACGAGGACAGACACGCAGGTGAAGACGACGACGTAATGGTTTTGAACGACATAATCCCCAACGGAATGCTGGATTCTCCTTCATGCAAAAAGCCACCACGAACCTGTTGGAGGAGAAAATAGAGACGATTCCAAAACACAAAAACAGCTAAGCTTCACGACACTGACGAACCCAGGTAATGCTATTGGATCCGTAAAAGAAAGAAATACCTTGAAGTAGACTTCAACGCCATAAATCAGAAAGAAAATAACCACGATGAACATCAAAATGGCATAGCATCCGTTGAATACGTTCGTAAAGAATCTCTGAAATAGAAATAAAATCAAGTTTACAACCATTTGTAAAGGATTCTCACAAAAAAAGAATAAATTTCATTTTAAATGGTCAAAATAAAACAAAAAGCCTGTAGCCTGATATCAGGCGCCGAAAAACCAAACAAGTTTTGGCTCACACCTAAAAAGGATTTAAGGTCTTCCTAAGGGACTAAATCAGAGACTCCGTTTAGGCTAAGGTCAGACTGCAACTTCCGTACCTTGTCTTCTTCTGAATGGATTTGTGTGTTGGTGATGACAAGTTCCGCGATCAATAAGCTGTATGTAATGACGTTGAAGGCTAGAAAACCCAAAAAGGATTTTGATAAGAAGGGCGGCCTCTCCTCAACGTCACGCAAATGGAATACCTGATGAAGTGGGAAACAGAAAAAGCCCGATTTAGTTTCTAAAAATGAATACAGCAAGGAACCGGAAAATCTGACCATGAAAATTTTCTCAAGTTTTTTTCGTATTCGTGCTAGATGTAAATTCTTGATCAATTACCTCTGCCCAGAAACAGACAATTAAGGAGGCTCCAGTCAACAAAACCGGATAGTAAGCACTCAGTAGACTTGATGACCATTCATCCGTTGTCGCCTATTTTGTTTACAAGTTGATTAACATTGGACAACATGGAAGGTAAACAGTATAGCGCGATTCAAACAATTTACAGGATATGCAAAGTAGAGTCCACGTAAGAGAGCAGCTAAGAAGACCAGAATGTATAGAAACTTTTGGTTCGTGATCCGACATGCTTTGAGAAAGGAGGGCGTCTTCAGTCGAGCGTATTCAGCATGAATACAAATAAACAGTTGAATCAGTGATGTCGCTGCCACTAGAAGAAAAACACTGGCGAAACCAACATGATAGCCGACACTTGGTTCAGCACACTGAACACCTTCAAATTGAATCTGGTTCATAAAGGAAAAATAAACTGTTGAAAGACAAAGCAAAAGAAGCATGATGAGATATTAAACCCACTTCACAAAAACAGGTCCCATTATAACACTCTCCATGAGAACAGTTCGCCTGGCAGTTGGACTGCAAATCCGATGAATTCTCCCCCCAACCCATTAGTTGTCCGAGCAATTTAACTCCCACGCTGACGGATCCAACGCCAAAATTGCCAACAGTACCTCGTCCAATGTTACTTCCACTTGTGATGGCTCTTATTCCCAAAGAATGAACGGCCGTCGTAAGCCGAGAAACACTTCCTACCATGATAGCGGTAATGGGGATGAAGTGAATGGCGAGTTAAACGTCCTTTTTCGCCCTGGTTAACAATTAATCAGTGATTAGTTTCGAAATCTAAAGTTAAGACGGGGACAGTTTCAATCACTCTTTAAAGGGATTCAAAGTTACAACTAACAATCAGTATTAACCTCTGGAGAGACAAATATAACCACTGTTTCTGGAGCTTAACTTCAAATACATTCAAAATTTCCGTGATAATTCTTTACCTGTTTTTTTTTAACAACTACTATCAACACTACACAGTAACTAACCAAGAATTATGAATAATAATAACAAGTACTCCGCTCCAGCTGGGACAAAACTTTTCATTACTTGAAACAGATAGGCTAAAAATAGTATCACCACTATCCCAATTTGGTTTAAAATTCATGGTTCCCTTGTACTAAAATGTTTAAATTTGCAAAGGCATGGCATATATCATGAATTCTAAATAACTGAAAAGTTTTTCACAAGTAAAGATTGATCACTCAATGAATACTTTTGACGCACAGCCACTTTCACCATTCACATTCAAAGCGTATTCACCAGTAATTCGGGTAACAACAACGAACAGAATTTGTGAATCCATGCTAAAACAATCCATAAGGCTTTCAAATTGTGTGTTTGTTCCTTGGCGATCAAAACATGTGTGAAAGAGGAGAAACTTCCTTCATGGATATTTTAGCAACCCTGACCCAAAAAAAAAAACTGTTGCCAAGAGAAGAAATACCTGCTCTGTGCCACCTTCCTCTGATCTGCCCAACAGCCCAATGAAAGAGGGAAATGACAAAGAGCTAGCTGGTTGAAAAATACTTTATCTCAAGTAAAATGGATAAGGCAAACTCACTAACTGTCAACGGGCGAAGTACACCTTCAAGTAAACAAAGAACTTTGAGGCGAGAGGCTTATGCATCAATTTTCAGGCTTCTTCAGGCACTTGCTTATTATCTAAAACGTATAGTTTGGAGGTTTTTGATCTTACCGTAAAATAATACTGATTTCGCCAGAGTTGATTGAGATTAGGCAACTTTCGTCAGTATTTTTAACGGACAAAAAGATCTTTCTTCTCTGAATCGATTTTTACTATCGACAATCGATATGGCCTTTTTGTTATTGAAATCTTGCTTGAAACTAACTAGATAGATTTCTAGCAGATTGTAAATCGAGGTTGTGATTTTAAGTCTTATGTAATATAGAGCTGGCTACTGGGCAAATAAGAAACATCTTTTTTCTTTGTTTGTTTAGAAATCAATGTGATTGTCCCCCAGGTGTCTCTTATGCGCCCACTTTCACAAAATTCGAAATTAGTTTTGGCCGAATTAAAGCGTTCACCACATATTGTAATTTCACACGAAAAGCACATGAGAAAAATGCCTACCTGTAAAAAATTCGCACGAGGTTGTTGTAGCCATCCAAAAATCGTTGTGTAGCCAAATTATATGGGTATACTGTACACAACTCTTTCTGCAGGGGAACTAGTAAACAACAAAAAGGGTTTTCACTTGTAGATGTTTTCTACAATACTAGTGACCTCCTTTTTTCTTTTGTTAATTTTAAATACACAACGCACCAGCTGTTGGTAAAACCATACAATTCTCAATAATAAAAAAAGATTTCAAAGACAGGGCATCTCGATTTCTCTTCGGCTTCAAATGAATGTAAAACTCAGTGTCTCTTTTCTTTTGGTCGCTTGATTGATCACGTGAAAGAAGCTGCGTACTTATTACTTTACGCACGGCGTAATTTTTAGGATAAGGTGCGCTATCTTTTTTTACTAGCAAGGTTTTGTACACGTTAGCTACGGAGTGCAACGGAAAGTTCGCAGCAGCAAAGAAGAAGTTATTGTAAAATCTAAAATTCTTTTTTGCACAATGTCACTCTTAATCGGAACTCCTTACACGCAGTATAACCAGCTGTTAGTGGGCCGATTCGAAAAAGAACAACCTTTTTGTGGATGCCTGAAAGTCAAGAAGATTTCACTTATAGGTTTAAGTCATTACTTGAACTTTTGCCAAAGTAAGACGTACGTTTTAGCTTTCACTTTTTCAGATCGTTTAAGAACTTTCACTGGCCATAAGCCACGAATGAGTTTGCCTTAAGAGCGCATATCAGATTTCGACGACCAATGTAACAAGCGACTCTTATCGTAAAATCTAACGATCCCCTTATCGGTAAAGCAAATATTTCGTAGTGTGCGGTGGAACATATGCAATTACTATAAGCTCTAATTGTGACTAAGGTTTTCAGTGCAGGTGTACTTTAGTTAGTTGCTCTCGGTCAAAGGTGTTTGCGGTTCAGAGCGTTTGTTTGTTCCCCGTGTCGAAACACATCAGACCTGCAACATATGGAAGGAACAAGGCATCACTCACAATCCAAATTTGGGGGATACAGAGGTTGATTTTGAAGCACGCTGGAAAAGATAAAGGAAGAATTTTTCTACTATGAAATTACTGTAATACGGAGCAGCTTTCACCTTCATATTAAAGCACACATGGTTCCGTTTCGCTTTTGAGCATCCATCAGCCATCTAACGAGTAACATCCGTGGTTTTCCACTTTGAAAGAGCAACAGCAGTCCTGCATAATATTCTTTGTTCGATTAATCCCTAGTCATTGAAAAAGAAACACATTTGCGATGTTGATTTGGGAAACATTTTCCACCAGCCATAGAAGTGATAACAGCATGCTATTGAATGCAAGACGTCATTGAAGGGAAGTACAAGGAGCCATTGTATTACGTTCATTAGCGCCACGATACAAATGAGACGAAAAACTTACTTTGATACAAATGCGCTATATAAAATTAATTATATAAAATTATTATTTTTTGTTTGGTTTTGTTTTTTGTTTTTGATACGCTTGTGTATGTATAAAAAGAGGAAAACATCTCCTTGCCGAACAGGAGCCTATATTTTGGCCCCAGCTATAGCTGTGATTAATATTCCTCAGGTTCACACCAAAAAGCAAACCTGCATCAGCCACTAGAGTAAAACAATGCAATGAATAGAAAAAGAAGGAATAATTGAATTGAAATACAATCATGGAATAATGACGTTCTTTAAAAAAAAACGGGAATTAAAACACTTCAGGATCAATCCTGCTAAAACCAACTGTATCATGTTCTAATAACATCTAAAGTTTAAGGAAATTAGACGAGCTGAATATCTTTAATATACCATTTGAGTTCATAAATTGTGAAATCAAGGTATATGTACTATGATGCAATAGCAAATAGATATACATTATCAGACAAACCAAGGTTAATAGATATATAGAAAAAAGACGCAGTTATCTATTAGATAGTTGATTGTATAGATAAAAAGAAGATTAAACGTCAAGTTTTAAGTTACAAAATTGTTTGTGTTGTTCAGGCAGGTTTTGCCCGCCTTGTCACCTGCTGTCACTTAAGTGATGACGACTGCCTTTTGAAGACAAGGTCCATTATGGCCTTCGACCAGCGCTGGCCACAAGTAAGTCTTGATGGAATTATCATTGGGGTCGGAAGTGTGGAAGCGGATGTGATAGTCGGCATTGAAACTTCTGGCCTCGTAGTCGAGCACGTATGGAGGTGACTATTAATTCCAGGAAACAAACAAAATTGATTGAAAACATTTGCGGCTTAAGTAAATATCTCAATATCCTACCTGATTGACAAGAGACCAAGCCAATCGCACCGAGTCCTTGATGTATTTCACCAGCGGGTCACATGAACGAAGGCAAGGATAATCGTACAACGTAGCCCAAATCTGATTGCAAACATCCTGGAAATCAAATTGAGATCATTAATATCTTATGGCAAGGTCATAAAAAAAAATTTCTTTCATGGCCTTTGAACAAACCTCTGTGTTTTTAGTTAAATCGAACGTTGCTACCGACTCTCTAAGATAGTGAGCAACAGCTTGTTCCACCTCGTAGCCAGCATTACGTTCCTTACGCAACGGTTTGGCCGGTTTAGCGGGTTTGGCGGGGGGCGTGATTTGGCGCTTAGTGTTGGACGGAGCAGCCAATGCGGATGGCGGTGGCGGAGGAGGAGGTGGCAGATATACTGCGTTGTTATTGTTCACGGGCTGATGCATCGAGCCAGGTGGAATCTGTAAGATTCTCTTGATATGATCCTTCATTTGGGTAGAAGTCGCTTGCAATGAGCGGAAGGCCAACTAATCAAACCCAAACGTAATTTCGATTTAGAGATAACATAAAATGTAAAACCAATTAACACGCTTTTTTTTTTACCACAATGACGGAGAAAAGCAGCTTGGATTTCAGTTCATCAGCACCACGAAGCTCTTCCAGTTTGTCGAGGTAGTCGAGCGTTTCGACGCGCGACTGCGTGTACAACCCGCCGTAGTTTTGAATCAAATCGGATCGCTGTTCGGACGAAATCGATTCAAATTTGCTAGGTCCCACACCTCGTTCGACCATCTTCTGAGCTTGAAGAGCCATCCTGCTTCCGTGATTATCGACAATACGGGTTTAAATGATCGATTGAACATGAATAATTTTCAGTTTCATTATTACCTGGCTTTCATTTTCTTCTCGCGTTCCTGCAATGCGCATATCGTGGCATTGGCTTTATTCATTTCAGCTTTAATGGATTCCAATTCGGCCTGGAGTGCTGGATCAACGCCGTGACTGCCGACAATCGTATTATTCAAATTTTGAACTTGGCATCGCTGACACGGAGGAGTGTTATTGGCTAGACGGCCGGCGTCATTGGCGAGAGCCTGTCGGGAGTCAGGCGATCCGGTTCCAGAAGAGATGCCACTAGAACGGTAGTCACTCTCACGTTCGCTGCTGGGCGAATTGGAGCCCGTCGACGATGACATTGAAGCATTTTTGGCCTTAGCCAACAACATTCGTCGGCCGTTTCTAGATTGGCCTTGGCCCTGACCGCTCTGCTCTTTGATCTCACCTGCCTCGAGTCCCAGCGAATTGACGAGCAATGACGCCCGGATGCTCGCACGGCTTCCCAGCCGAACTATGAAAACGAAAGAAAGAAAAACATCACATCAATTATCTATCATACATGGAAAAAACAAAAATGGGCTTCACTTATTTCATAATTTTATGCGACCGAAAATAGTTTTTTCTCAGGACCCCAACAAAGACAGACAACGAGGTATGCTCTTTCCCAAAGTTATGCATGCTTTACCATTAACATGCAAAAGTTACTACGGTAAACAGCTATTAGCAATCCGAGAACAAGGCAGCGAAACAACATGATGGAATGGGAACCACTGTTTTTGGATACACACATGTGTAGCAGTTACATTAAGGATTCGACCTTTTGTTACTCTTCGATCCGGATGTACCATGTTACGCCAAATAATTGCAGTTAGTTAAAGTTTTTTTTTTTCTTTTTCTGAACAGTTGTGTCAATAATCTCGTAACGGCTCTAGTTCGATATTTCGTAGAAAACAAAAAATGGAAAGAGTATTTAACTCAAGCTTACAAGCCATTAAGTAAACAGAAGGACATGGAGCGGACTCCAGTTTTAAGATTTCACAAGAGAAAAAGAAATATAAAAGAACAAATTCCAGAATAAGAAAGGGTGATGGCCGCGAGGGTCGTTCGGTCGAAGGCAAATAGCCTCGTCACTAGGTCAGTTAGAAAGAGCTAAAGCTAAAAAGTCGGGAGTAACATTCTAGTAGGTCATCCTTTCCAGTCGTTTTTTTTTCTTCTTTTCATTGAAAGAATTTTTATTTGTGTTGGACTATTTATGTAGACGTCTTCAAGTCTACATACGTTTCTTTCTATCCTGCATGTCAGCACGATCGCAATCGAACCGTAAAAAAAGGCTGAAAAAGGGAATTAGGCGACGTTAGACTTGTCACGCAGCAGCAATGGGATGATGTAAAAATTTGAATTCCGCTAGCGGAATTCATTGTACGCTGCATTTGGCCATACGCGTCGTTGCTAGTTATCTTGACTCTGTTTATTGTATTAGATAACACTCCATTATCTCGCTGACCAATGTCAAAGAAAGAACATGAGGTGCTCACGTGAATGGATTTAAATTCAGCCCGACTGAACCGCCCCTCTGTTTCTGCTTTAATGCCCACATTTCATTTTTGCTGAGCACATTTTTATGTTTGAGAAATAACCACGTAAAATATGGCACATACGTTGTTGCGAAAGGGAAAAAAAAAGGTGTTTGAAAATAAAATATGGCGATTAAACGATTTTGAACGTCGATGAAATTCGGGTCCCGTCATGAATACGAAGGACGTGCGCCCATGTAATAGCTTTACACAGTGAACAAAGAAAAAGAAAATCATTGCGAGGAATCGACTGTAAATTCTCAATAGCATTTTTTTGATGTGTTCTTCCTGTCTGCGGAAGACCGCAAAATTGTTCCCAGTTTTTTTTTTTCCCCGCCGTTTGTTTTGTTATTTTCTTTTTTGTCGCTTGAACATTCCATTTACAATCTTTTGAAAATACGACCTAAATTACCTCTGGCCACACTATTATTTGTGTATCGTTGTCATTTCTCCTTTTAAAATTTCACCCAAAAAGGGAAATAGAACAACACCCAATCACGACCGATTTCTGTTTTCTTTTGGCATAATAGCATCAAAACAAAAACATTAAAAAGACACACACACAAAAACGTCGTTCGTATCACCTATTATTCGCTTCCGGAAGATGTAGGTCGGAATGTTTTAAGCGTACACACAAAAAAGTCGCACACAATTATATTAAAGGTTCGGCAAAATGAGCCTTCTTGTGCGGATAGGCTTTTGTTTCATGCCCTATAGGCAGTTGAACCACAGTGCAACTCCGGCGGCTCTCTGCGTGCCCGTACTCCAGTCAAAGTGTTATGTTTACGTACATGTCCCTCTCTTTTTTTTTCTTTTCTTTGACTATATAGGCTACTATGTAGCCTATAATACCAGTACAGGCGTAAATGGATACACGACTCCATGGTTGTTGTAACAGCTCCTTTTTGTTTTCAACAGTCCTCATAATCTCCGTAGCAAAACTGAAACAAAAACTCCCCCCTTTCAACTGCTATCGTCTAGGACAGATGTACCGAGAGGATTGTGGAAAAAACAAAACAATTGTTAACGTGAAACCAGTCGTTTTTTTCCCCCTCCTATTCGTCTACTTAGCGCGTACGTATAGAACCCATGTCAATCACGCTAATGAAGAGAAGAATCTGGGTATAGACGAAGAAGAGGAGGGGATTGCGATCTTGTTTCTCAGTGTTCCACAAAAAAAAAAAAAAAGAAAGAAATCCTCAATTTTCATAAGTTATTCAGCGAATATGAAGAGGGGCGTCGTTTCTAGTGTGGGTTCCCGCCAACAAGCCCACACTGTTCTTCTCTTTTTTTAAATTTTTTAAAATTATTTTCTAATTTTTGCTCGCAGTGTATCGACAACATTGAGGTCAGGAAGTTGTTTGCGGGCACAGAGGTATTCACGTGAACGCGTGACTGATTTTTTCGATTCTAAAAGCATTTCCACACAAGGCGTGGTTTGCTTTTTCCACACAAAAAAAGCAGAAATAACTCGTTTCTTTTTCGTCTATATCGTCTTCGTTCAATACTTGTCAGTTTTTGGTTTGTTTCCGCGTTGTCAAAATTTACATGCATTTCTCCATCTTTTTTTTTTTTTCCCAACCAGCTTCAACCCGTCAGACTACCGACATTTTAACCCTATGAACTGTCGATGTAATAACCTGATCTTCCAGTTCTTTTCTCTTGACGTTCTAACCCTTTAAACTAATATCGCGTTGCGAGTCTTGTACGATATCAGCGGAATTAATGAGAGCTGATGGCTCGATTCAAAAAACGACACACCGTTAAGTTTATAACGGTGATCAGATCATGTGGAAACAATGGGAGGCTACTATCGTTCGGGCGATCGGTCTCCCACTTCTCGATCCCCCGAGGAGCCTCACCTTGTTCTCGCCAACTCTTGAACGACTGTATCATTAAAAGAAAAGAACCTAACTAAAAAGAAAAAAAAATCTTCCTTATTTGGTAGTTGAACGAAATAAAAATAAGGTCAAGCTGATGATACCAAGAAAATGGGAGAAAGAAGAGCTAACGCGCAACATCAAAAAATTGAGTACTAACACGGTACGTGTGTGAACAAATGGGAAATGAGAAAGCGGAGAGATGGAATTATTAATGCAGCCATAGTTGAGAAGAAAACCAAAGGTAAAATGGAATCAGGACGCACTAGCACTTATAGATGTATGTAAAAAGGTAATGAGGTCTGCAGTCTTAAAAACTAGAAAAATAGGAAAACAGAAAAATTAAAATTGTATATGTTACCTGATCGAGAAAGGAAATTGTAGCGGGCGCTTTTTGATACGAAAGGGTGAATTGCCTGACATCATCACTGCTGAATCCGAATCCGAATGATAGCCCGAAACGTCACTGGAATCTTCCAAATCGTCTTCTTGCGGGTTTTGATCGGAGCTCACTTCTCTCATCAATTCCAGGACCTTGTTTTCAATTGTTTGAAAGAGAAAAGGAAATCCATAAGAATCTTTTGCCAATTCAACCGAATCCATCAGGCATCTTTAGTTGCCTTGCGTGGTCATATTCGAATCCCTAATTGAAAATGAATTCTGAAGTCTTTACGGTGGTCCTGTCTTATTTTTCTATTCATCTCACTTGCAAATTCATTTTTTTTTTTGCTTTTAATCTCATCGACTATCTCACGCGATACCGTACTCTGCCGTTTTCACACTCTGTTGGCTCACGCGATTACTCAAGGACAAAAAAAAAAATCTGCCACTGAAAACAAAAAAAACGGAAAAAGACGAATTTTTGAACGAACGCGGTTGTGGCAATTAACTGTAATCGTACGTAATTTAGCCTTCGCCTAACCGATAATCACCTGGACGACGACGTAACAAACGAAAGTTTTTTTTGTTTGTGGTCGGTTTGATGTGAAACAAAAGAAAAAGCAAAAAAAAAAAAAGACATTCGTCACGAAATTACTGCGACTAAAGGACATTCAAAAACCCCGACAAGAAATGCTGCAGGAGATCACGAAGTTAAAAAAATAATAAATAAAATAAAAGGCATCGGGAAGGAACGCGTGACGAGCGGACGACAATCGATCAAAATAATTGGAAAGAGAAAACAAGGAAGAGAAGAAGAAGAAACGTCGTTGATAGACTTTCAAATGTTTTTGTCTTTTCTTCCCAAGCCATCTTCAACAATGTAAACTTATCATCATCACGTCACATTTCGGTCTACATGTACCCCCCCCCCCAAAACAAAAGTTTCACCTTCGCCATCATCATTTTCTCGCCCGTGTTCCATTGTTCACCAAATCTTTCGGGTCGAAGGTGACGGATCATTTCTCGGCGTCTGCAATTGTTTTTGATTGTTCACACCACCGCGGTCGCAATGAAAAACAAAAACGACGGCACGTATTGTACGGTGTGCGATTCTATCCTGGAATCGCAAGGAATGGGGGGGAGGCATCACGCTATGGAACACAACGCAGCTGCGTGCAATACAGAATTCCGTGACGCAACGATTGCCTTCCATCTGGTTAACCGATCGCTCTACATATATTTTAAGGTTTGCTGATTGGAAAACACGCACCACTGTCGCTTCCTTGCAGCATTGGCGGAAACGATGATTTGTAAAATGGAAGAGACACTCACCTGTTGACATCCGTGCGAATATTTCATTAATATGGGCGCGACAACGATGTGCTGCGTGGCCTCTCCCGTTTTGGCTGGCTGATCACGTTTCAACTGGCTAAACTGGAACAGTGCTTCCTTGTCGAGTTCGATGCGACGCTGCAAAATGCCCAGGAAGAGATCCAGCGAATGGTTGGTTAGAGTCGGTTCGACCACATTCAAGAGCGTCTTGTTTTTAATGAGTCGTTCCTGGATTTCCGATTGTTTTAACGACAGGAGACGCTGATGCGACGCAGCGATAGGAGCCGGGCCGTTTGATACCGTCCGGTTTGCTCCCTTCTTTTGCGCTAATTCCAGTTCCACCATTTTGTCCAACGCACTCTTGTACGATTGAACAACACGATTGAACTCGTCCTACATCATCGTGAAACATCAAGGAAACAAAACTATCAAGATTACCATCTCCACGCGATTACATAACAAGAAAAAAGGCTCGTTTTTTAGTACGTCGTCCTGAAATGTCAGGTCGAATTCCAAACGAACGATCAAAAGATTAAAAGTTATACTTGAATTTTTCGTACGGTACCTGTAAGGCATCGTGTAAATTCATCAGATTCTCATCGGAAGTGCCAACCAATCCGTGTTGACCCAGACCTTCGATGGCTTTGCCCAGGGCTCTTCGTTTTTGGAAAAGACTTTTGCGAATTTTTGGCTCGGTGAGGACGATGACGCGCAACAGTTTCTTGCAGCTGGAGATGAACGGTCCACAATAGTCCCAACGCCAGACGTTCGGCGGCCAAGCGGAAGCCGACCCCCCGCTCGGTGTAGGCGGATGATCTTCCTGATGAGCAAAATACTTGACCATCTGCTGGACGACGTTCTCCGGACGCAGGAATTGGATCGAGTTGCGAGTCATGCCATCCGACAAAAACACTTTAGTGTACAAAGACTCGATGATGGGCAGCGATTGCGGCATCGATTCGATAAACTGGTCAACGGGCAAATCATGGACGATGACGCCGAATGTTCCGCCACTCAGCCGGTTAATAAAATTGGCCGATTCGCGGTACTGTTTGTTCTCGGACAGCATCATAATTTTCTGAATTCCACGTAGCGGGCAAACAAAACAAAAAATGGCAAAAAGAAAAAAATAAATAAAAAGAATGGGAAACGATCAACAGACTGTTGTGTACATATTTTCTTTTAACGATAGGATGGCGCCTTTTTATGTCTAGTCAATAAAGAGTCACGACCGTCGCCAAAAATGGACTCTCTCGAATTTGGGCCACAGATACACCGGTACCATCTTTTGTTCTTTCTACATACGTAGTACACACAGAGGAGCCACAATAACATGAAATCGAATCAAAGCTTGAAGGGAGCTATTGGTTAAGTGCCATAATTTGTGTTCCGCTCAGTTATGCATGAAACACGCAAGGAATCCCGTAAGAGACAATGGCAGGAAAAGAGAGTTGCCATCGCCAGACCTTGACGGACCAGGACATCGGCGTACCAGTACAAGGGTTTTTTCTTTAAATCTTACCGAAAGAAATGATGGTCTTTTTTGTTTTGTTTTTTAAACAAATCATTGAAAAAGATAACAATAACTAGCTGGTATTAATACAATCGAATGGCATGTCAGAACTTGCCCATGAAATATTGTCAAATTGAATAGAGGACAATAGGGGACGCAGTTTTGAATGAAATTCAATAAGATGATGGAAGACGGGACTCACCTTGAAGGCAAAGCGAGGGCTGACATCGGCTATGGTCATAGAGGCCACCCGTGAACTCAATTGAATCTCTCCGACGAGCCGAGCGCTGCGGTCGGATGGCCCAAGTTGGTATTCAGGTCGGACGCCGCTGCTGGTCCTTGTTGTCACAGCTTCCATACACGAGACCGTGTCTGCTTTGCTATTATTGATAGGACGATGGCCTCCTGCTCCTCTCGGTTCCTCTTCTTCTTCCTCTTCTTCTTCCTCTTCTTCGACATCGTCGTCGCTCGTCAAATGCCTCACCCAATTCGACGAGCTCTTGCTGCTGTGGCTGTTCTTTTGATTGTGCGGATTCCATGGAAACAGCTGCTGATGGGCGCGCAAACGCGCGTTGAAATTGTCCCCACGAAATCGGTTTTGACTGTCCATCAAACCTTGCGCCGAAGAGAAGCTCATACTTTTCATCGAATCGCTGCCCGACGGGGCCGTTCCGACGCTGTTGGCTGGTCCGGCCATCATTGCAGACATTCTCTGCTGACGTTCTACTCGAGGATGAACGACGGCAAAATTGCGTGACGGATGATTAGGATGGGGTGGATGGGGAGGCAATGGTGGCGGATGCATCGCAGTGGCCATCGGTCGTGGACCGGCAGCAGCCGCTGAATGAGGACCGACAATCAAATAGAGCGGCTGTCCTCTGGCTGCTTGTTGCGACAATTTCTTGAGAGTTTTCGGCTTCAATTTGAGTGGGATCGGCGGTGGAGGAGGCAGATCGTGATACCTGTCCATCCGTTGATGAATGGGCGCCATTCTTTTGGCGACGTCGATGACCAGTCAGACTCTCACTAAGGCAATGTGTTGAATCACTTGTTGATAGATGCACTCTCGACGCTCGAGTCTAATTAAAAATCAACAGTCGACTGTGCAAAACAAACAAACAAAAAGTTCAATAACCCAGGAAAAGAAAAACTGAATAATCAGGTTTTCGAGTTGGTTTTTGTGCGGTTACTAAAGTTTTTGAACTCCTGTTTTTGGACGGGGCGCTTATCATGACCAACCATCTACGATCAACTATAGCGGGTTTAAAGAGACGAACATCAATCTGAGGGCAACACACACAATATTAAAAAAAAGAGGAGATAAAACGACGCACAATGTGATGACGAGAGTCTCGAACGGCGACCAACACACAACTGCTAGCCTAGTCAGACCTCTCTGTTACTTTTGAGTCGTTTTCTTCTCTCCCTAAAGGGGAGGGCAGTCCTCCTGCATAAACTTCCGCTTTCTTGTTCTCTTGAAGAAGACTATAGAAGAAGAACGAACGTGGAGGGAGAAGGTAGGTTAGGTAAAGGCAACAGAGTTAAAGAGAGAAAAGAAAAAACAAATTTAACACACACGAGCCCCAAATGCCACAAGAAGCTCCGCCCACTTCATTCCATAGTCTAGAACCTCCTCCACCTTTTTTCCAGGTATTTAAAAAAAAAAATTACCTTTAAAACACCTTTTTGCTTCCCTACCCCGGCTACTACCCCTCTCATGTCCATTCGGACAATACAAAAATGTGTCAGGCTCTACCACGTCTGTTCCATGGTTCGTATTATTTTAATAGGGGTGGTACACGCGATAGGTTTTCCATTTGAAATTCCATTTCCCTTCTCCGTCTATTCGACTTTAAATACGTTGATTTCGAAATTCATTACATGTCGATACGCTTTCGTCTTGGAACCATATATAGTGACCCATTGATGTAGCGATACGTCATCGACATCGTCCGTACATCCGCCATCAACGAAGCGTAGCCAATTGAACAGACAAAACTTGTGCTCGTATCGAAACACGACGGTTTCTTTTGCTGTTCAAGTGAATAAAAAGAAGGAGAAAACAGGCATCAGGCATTGTCATTGAGAAATGACGATTGAAAGCGAGAAATAGCAGAGAAAGGAAGGCTAATAGAAAAATATAATAGAAGACCTACAGAACGTAGGGCTCAATGAAGAACATGATGATAATAAGCGGGGAACAAAACAAGTGAGATAGCGAGAGAAAAGAAATGAAATCGAGGATGTGAAGAGTATTGTATCATTACGTACCGTGATGTGTTTTCAATTTTCCTTTTGCACAATGCCGTCTTAGTCCAAACGACGATCATTCTTCTTTTCTGTGCGTCTGTCCACAGTCTAACGACACGCAGAACGTCGCCAACATTTCGGTTTCTTTTGTCATCCGAGAACAATATCTCGATCAACAATGGCCGGCCAGAATGGGCTCTGCCGTCACATCCCGTCAAACTCGATACAATTCATCGTCCGTGTAGGCAGAAACGATGCAGGTATGGAACGTGCCCAGCAGCGCGGTCCACTTTTCTTTCGCTTCTGAGTTTCCAAGAACGACATAATAAAAACAAGACATGCGCACATGGACACACACACACAGCAGTGCGTGGTGTGCGGTGTTATTTCGTTGAAATATTTAACTCGACCGGTGCAAATGTCTTCCAGCAACATTCTTCACTTGTTCTCCGTCCACATATTCTTGTTCCTTGGATTTTTTAAATGATTCATTTGTTTTTTTTTTCGAGACTACTCCCGTCGGAATGAATCTCTATTTTCTACCCATCTTTTCGTGACCTCCTCCCATTAAATAATTGGTTAAGAATTTGTTTTCGTTTTCTCTTTGGTACCTACCTACGATACGTACATCATATTTACCTTTTTTTGAGCGGAAACTCTTTTTTTGTTGTTGTTGTTGTTGGTTTGAAAGCATTTTCGCCCCGGCACGCCCCTGTGATGAGAAACATTGCTGCGACCAAGTCAACGATGATGACGAACAGAAGAAACAATTGCCGGGATGCCAACCTGCAGCTTTGTTCTACTGAGCTACCACAAAGCCCCAACGAAAATCGTCGCAATGCGGAACATCCTCTTTTCTCTCGACAAATGAAAACAATTTTTTTTTTTCTTATTTGCTGTCCGCTTTCCTTCAAAAATAACAGCCCGCATACCCCGGAAGAAAGTCACTAACCAAACAGCAATTTTTATTTTTGGCCACTTGTCTGTGCTATTCCCGTAGATTTTGGTTTAGTAGCTCCACAGACTGGGCACGAAATTTAGAAAAGAAAAAGAAAAACGCCTAATATTCACAAGGCGTCCGACTGGGCGTATCAACTGGTAGTCGTGGTGGCACGCGAATTATTAAGCCACAAGTTTTAAAAAAGAACAAAAATGTCATATTTTTGTTTTTCTTCTTCTTCCTGCGGTAGAGCTTGTCCGTGAGTGCGGCTGGCCAACTCGAATGGCCCGTTTTTCCTGCATCAAACGACATGAACTGGACTGGATTTTTTCACGCTATCCGCAATTATCTCGTGCCTGACTGAACTTTGGATGCCCATAATTTTGTTTTTCTACGGATTTTCACCCGTGAATCGAACGTGACGATATCCTCTATTGAGGAAGTACGTCCCACCCACACAATTATTTTGAAGAAAAATACATGCATACAGAAAAGTAATATGTGATTGGAAAAAATAAATACGTTATTTTTCTTTTATCCGTGCAACGAGAGGGAACATACACAACCACAACGAGGTCCCCTTTTTCCCGTGTTTCCTTAGTTGTCATCGGTCGTCTTAATTCCTTTCCATGTTAAGGATAACCTCCCCCCTTTGTCACACTCGAACCCAACCATTTTTTTTTTTTTCTTTCAAAGAATCTCGTTCCAAAACGAAAAAAATAAAATCAAAACACGTAGCGCTAGTCTTCGTCCACCCGTTGATTGTTATCTGAAAATACGACACGCATCTCCCCGGAATGAAATGTCGTGTTTCACTTGCGTTCGGTTCAGCTGTTGCTGATGTTTTTATATTGCGAGAATTTTTGTTGTTGTTGGGTTTTTTTTTTAGCCGCTCAAGTAGCAAAACAGAGTTGTCGACAACTCACTAAAGCTTCCAAATCGAGTATTATAGACCAGTTACGAGACTTTGTTGAACGAAGAAGGAAAGAACCAACAAACGATCGACTGTTTCCTTTTTCGTTGCTCACGTTGTTTACTCATCCGCATCGGATGATTCAAAAAAAAAAAATAAAAGGTTCTCGTCTCTGCCTGTCCGTTGTGTCGTTTGCTGAACAAAAGGAAGACTTTGCCGACTACTTGTTTGGCGCAACAACAACGAGCACAAAAAAGAAGAAGAAAAACTTACAAATTCATATCAAGATCTGGCAGTTCTTGGGGGCCATGACCGGGCCACCCGAAAGCAATGGATTGCGGACTGCCAGCAGCATTTAATTTTTTTTTTTATGAAATAAAACTTGAAAAAAAAAAAAAAAGAAAGTCGAAAGAAAAATTCCCATCAAAAAATAAAAACAGATCAACTCACATACAATCAAAAATGCGAAATGATGCGATAAGAGAATCGGTACGCATAAATTATTCTTATTCTCAATTCCTCTGTTTTTTTGTTTTTTTTAGATTTCACCTATTTTTGGCGGCAAGAAACGTTCTTTTTAAGTAGCCGGTAGCTTCCCTTGCGTGCATTAACCGGGTGCCGCTATCCATAATATTAAAAAAGAGAAAAACGGCTTAGTAGAAGAAAGAGAGAGGGAGCAACTAAAAAAAAAAAAAAATGTATATAGTAAAATCCCGGAGACTGGTCGTAAAGTTCAAAAAGATGCCAGTCTGCCACGTGTGGGTCTGTAAATGTGTTACACCTTTCAGTCAAGCCTAGACAGATATCCGAGGGAATGCAGGAAGAACATAAGGAGGAAAATAAATAAATAAAAAAAACAAAACAAAAAAAAACAGGTACAGTCTACTATTTTACAGTTTAACAAGAGTCAACGCAGGTTGTCGGATTCTATCCATAGGAGGACGTGGTTCAACAGCCACATACTTGACCCTGTTGAATTTCGTCTTTTTCACGTTCGCACGTTGTTTTTTTTAAAAAGAGAAACGAAATAAAGTATTGGCGGAATGGACAAGACGGGAAAGTATGGACTAGACAAGGAAGAAGGTTCTACTAGATGGATAGAAGAGGGGGTCTATGAGGCATTCGACCCCATCGCTTTTAACAAAAATAGAGATAAACTAAAAGAGGAGAACCCAAAACAAGAAGAGAAACATCTTGCAAGATGAAAAGAGGTGGTAGCTCACTCTCTAATGTTTTCAAAGACTTCTAAAGCCAAAGGAGATACACATACACACACACACACACAATCCGTAACCCGAAAATCTACTGACACACACCTGGAGGCATTACACTTCCTCCTTTTCAACTTTTCTCTCTCCCCTCTGTATGACGAGGCGAGTGAGGGGCCGCGCGCCAAGGTGTCTGATGTATGCAATAGACAATCGGGCGAGTGCCTCTACGACCCGATTGAGAACTCTCAAACAGATACTTTGACCAGCCTTTTTGATGATCCGATAGTGTCGGCATAAATATGAGGGCATTCCACTCTTCTCTCTCTTTTACGTTGCGCACGCTACTGACACAGAGCGAAAGAATTGGACTAACAGTCAGCAACTCTCTCTTTATCCTTACGGCACAATAAAAATATTTGATGCCGGCAAGATTCACCCGATGATTCCGTCCCTGTTACACTACAGCGCGCATTTCAGATTCGAAAACAAAAAAATAAAATAGCATAGCGAATGAGGAGCGCCGCTCGCGGGTGTTCATCACTCTCTCCCAGCTGCAGCACGCAGATCACCCTGACTCACGCAAACGCCAATGATGGATCGATGATATTAGGCAATCAAAAAAGAGGAAGATTTTCGTTTCTTTTTCGCTTCCCCATTTTCTCAAATGTGTCTGACTAATAATAAAGACGACGTGATTGCATCGTGAAGTTTCCCATTTGAAAAAAAAAAAAAAACTATGGCAAGACGAATGGGCTCGTCAGAAGCCATAGGCTAACGATGGCATTTCGTTTTTGTTCTTGTTCACCAACCGTCAAAATCAAATACATCACAGACAGGTGGGAAAAAAACAACCTGTCGTAGGCGATTCGATCATGAAAGTAAAAACAGAAATTGTTTGTTTTTTTAAAAGACTAAAAGTGAAATGCACGATATCATTCATTCCCGAGTTTTTGGCTGTTGATCAGACCGCTCAATGTTTTTATTGGCGAATCGCCTTGAAGTCATGTAAACCCTCCCCACCAAAAAAATAAACAGAGGCTCGGTTTATGGTGATAGAATGTAGGAGGTAATAAAAGAACAAAAACAAACCCACACGTCAGCAAATGAGACGACGATGACGACCAAGATGAAGAAGATGCGCAGTGTTTCCGATGTTGCAGAGAAACACTTTCCACTCATTCGTCGGCGACATCGGTTTTCGATTCAACGTAGTCGAGCGCCTTCTTGCGGACATAGCCCTGCCTATCTTCGTCACCGTGATGCGTTTCAAACTCGAGAAACTTTTGGAAGATTGTCTTCATCTTTTTGGCAGGTAGCTGCAGAGTGATGCAGCGTTCGAGCACTTGCCTACAAATTGCACAATCAAGCGTAATTAGTTGGGAAGAAAAGTACACCCACCACGCCGCGCATCCACATCAACAACAACAAAAGAAGACGAAGAAGAATTAATTACGCACGCAGTCAAAGCAAAAGATAAGGCCAAAAAAAAAAAGGAAAACAAAATCATGAATCTTCCCGTGTGATAACGCAGACAAACAGAAGGAAAAGGAAAAAGTCCCTAGTTGTGGGAGTCGTTTTTGGACCTTTGCGTGAAATCATAATCACTCGTTTTTTTTTTTATTCCCTTCTGCCAAATGACGACGGAAGCGGAGAACCCAGTCTGGAAAATGAACATGTCACGAGTTTGAATTATCGGGGAAGGGGGGAAAAAAAATGAGCTAAGAAAAGAAAGAAAAAAACAAAATTGTTTTGAAAAAAAATTAATGAAGACGAAGTGCCGGCCGGCGACCTGGACATGGCGCAATACAGAATTGGGAGCGCTTCGGTCAAAGAGAAGAGGACAACTACAAAAAAAAAAACGGAGCACGTTCGGGTTGTGGAAGGTAGTAGTTAAAAATAATAACGATACAGTAACGCTGAACCGAACACCAGTTTCGTAATCTGGGTTACAAACTTCAATCAACCAGAACTGGCCAGTCAAATAAATTGTTTTTGATATCCTACCCTTCATTCGCATGCCGGGACAATAGGTGAAACAAATTACGATAGATATATCAACGTGTATCTTTGAAAGAGCCACATGGGCCGACTCTTTTTCAATGGCTGTCTCTGACTAAGGCCATGGAGAATTCGGGATTGATTCGGGTAGGCAATCTTGTTTGTTTAAGATTTAAAAATTCCCCTTCATTTATGAGTGGAATGAGGCAAGACATGACGCCAATAGCAACCTGTAAAACAGGGCGAACAACTCTCTCTCTCTCTCTCTGTCCATCTATCTCGTATGAGACGCACCAAACAAACAAGAATAAAGAATCTCTCGCTATCCTACCAACTACAAACACTTTTAAGAGACTCTCTTTCCGAGGGCCGGACAACACAAATCCTCTTTACCTCAATACATAATAAGTTGAGAACGAGAATGAGAATGAAACGAAAACAGAAATATTAAAAGAAAAGGGCGGGCAGAGATGGAGAAAAACTTAAAAACATAAAAAGAGAGGGACAAGCGTATGAAATAATAAAAAAACAAAATGGAACTTGGAAGAAACGAAAATGGGTTGCGGAGGGATTGTAAGTTATTGTTCGGGAATATCAATCATAAAGCGTATAAATACACGGCGGCGTGGGGAACGACTCTTTCTTTTTCTTTCCTTTTAAACGCGGTTCGCCTACGCAAGTTTTTCTCATCATCGCAACGAGGCCGTGGGTGGTTTTTTACGTTTTGAGAAAAGAAGACAGCGAGAGGGATAACAAAGAGCCAAACAAAAGTGTCTTAATAATGTCAAAAATTTCTTACCGTGCACTTTCTACATCGCCAACTTTGGTGAGCGTATCGATGTAAACCAACCAGAGATCCGTCCTCTTCGGGTAAGACATCAGCAAAGTGTCAAAGAGCGTTTTGCCCCGGCCTAATTGACCAAATTTCATCTCCAGTTGACCAAACCGGCTGATCAAGTCTATGTCTAAAAACGGAAAAAAAAAAAAAACCAACCAGAAATGCAATGGAAATTAAAACGGGGACGTGAAGACGTGACACTCAAATGAAATATGACACGAGAGATGCGCTTTTTTGGACATTCAAACCAGAGTACGACAATTAACCCAGTTAGTATAAAACGCTCATCTTTACTACTTAAACATTTTTAGAACAAGGCGCTAAGATAAGCCATCAGAATAAGACAAAGGGGGGAGCACAACATTAACTAGAGACGCACAACGTGCGGCGAACTTAAAGGTGGGATGGGAGTGGTTACGGAATGAGGAATAAGGAGGAGGAAGAAGAAGAACAACAAGTCACTCCGTTTATCAACGGCCATGAAACGAAAAACGTTGCGGGGGCCTCAAACTGCGGACGGGTTGAACGGATTGTATGACTTAAAAATGTACTTACGTTCTTTTTTGTTGAGGATCGTCAATGCCCTCTGGAAAACACCGCGCGCCGTGTCCAATTTTGAATTTCTGACGTAGAAAAGGCATGCATTCATCCACACAGACTTGTCCTGCTTGTATTTTTTTAGCATTGTGGTGTAGAGAGCCTCAGCCTCGTCAAACTTGCCGCTTTGTTCGAAATTCAAAGCCATCTGACGGTACACTTTGAAAGGCTCGTTATAGCGGATCGCTTCCTGTGGGCGACAAGGCAACAAGCACGTTGCTCATTATTATATTATGCACAACACGACCATAGCCAATGCCTTGGTTTAATTTACGACGATAGTTACCTGAAAAGTGGACTCGTAGCCTTCGGTCGTGCCGTACATGTGCTCTAAATTAAGCCAAGCTATCCAAACGTTGAATTTTTCTTGTTCTTCTCGGAAGCTCATGATCTTGAGCGCCCTTTGAGCCACTGTCCGCGCCTTTTCAATTTCGGCGTTCTCCAAGTGGAATGCCATGTACTGGACCCAAAGAATGGAACTGTTTGGCGAGGAGAGAACCATGCGGTCAAAGTCGTCCGTGGTCACGGGCGCTCGTTCAGGGTTGTTCAATTCTTCTTCAATCTGCGATAATTTGGCCTCCTCTTTTTTGGCTTCTTCCAGCTTTTCACGTGCTCTTTCACGCCGATCTTTAACCACCGCTTTCTCTTTTTCCGCATCTTCATCTTCCGAATCTGAACTGTCGGCAACCTGTGAAGTTGTTGAAAGTGGCAGAGTAGTCATATCATCATCCCACTTGAATGCCGAAGCGATCGATAATCGCGGTAATGCTAGAGGATCGAATTTCCGCGGCTGCTTCGTGGTGCTCTCGGCAATCGCTTCCGTTCTTCTTTTCTTGGATGGAGAAAGATCCTTTTGATCTTCTGGGCACGTCTTTGTTTCGTCTTTGTTTTCAGACGTGCTTCTTTTTCCCTTTGGAACTGGCGTTCCTTTCTTCGCGGGCACGTCTTGAGCTTTTTTCTTTTTCTCTGCTGTCTTCTTCTTTGCTTCCGTCTTATTAGCCGACGAAGAAGCATCTTTTAATTCTCCATTCGTGCAAGTCTCTGAGGTCGTTTCCTTCTGCTCTGTAAGATTTTTCTTGCCTTTAGTTTTCTTTTTAGCGGCAGATTTATCGGTTTCTAATAAGCTTGATTTTTCAGTCTCCTTTGTGCCATTTAATTCGGATAATTGTTTTTGCTTGTTTTGAGTCTTTTTCGTTTTGACTTCAGTTGGGGGGTCAATATTTTCCTTCGACTCCTTTCCATTAGTTTTCGCTACATTTTCTTTCTTTGCCTTCTTTTTCTTTGGACCATTATCCGATGAAGATGCGCGCTTGTTGCGAGAACGATTAACTGCTTCCCAACTTTGGGGCGTCTTGTGGTACGTAGCAATTTTGCCAAGTTCCGTGTCAGAGTCAATAGCTACATCGACGTCGACCCCAACTTTGAAGGGGGCAGGTAATGGGGCAGTAGTTTCATTAATGCTCCTAATATTGGAAGTGAAAGCGATGTCTTTGTTTTTCCCATCAACGAGTGACACCAAACTGAAGTAGTCCGTATTAAAAAGAATTTTGCCTTTTTGCTTGTTGCCCCTGGGCTCCAATTTGCTTATGCCGGTAATGCGTTTTATGACGTCATCTTTCGTTGTGACGTAGACAACTCGGAGAATCAGGTCGCAGTATAAAACAGAACCGACGATCAAGTCGTTTGCCTTGGAAGCCTTTTTGGCATGATGATAAGCAGGAACGATTGCTTTAAGCCCGTTAGGTAATTCAAATTCCAAATCGGCGGATGGGTTGAAATCTGTTAGCAATTTTCCTATAACCACGTCACCAACTTTCATGTTTGCTAGATTTTTCAAACCGTCGTCTGAGCTCTCCATTAAGTGGGCCCTAATTCTTTCGCGTTCCCGGAGAAAGGCTTCCAAGACACGAGCATCACTTTGCAGGACACTGGTATTCAATGCACTTAGAGATATCTTTTTCTCTTCCTTGTCGACCTTAATAACTTGGCCTTCCATAGTTAGGTGCTGAACATCCTTCTCCGAAAGGGAATGCAGCTCTGGAGGAATTTGGCTACATGGAAATAGAACTTCAAACTTGTTGGGTGGACAAAGAAGCGACGCAAAAATGCCAAATGGACTTTTTCTTGCAGCAACGCAACGAAAGACCGAGACCATTCCGATTTCGTCGATGGATTCGGGAAAGCGATTTTCTTTGATGAAATTCACGATGATGGGCTTTAGAGTTAAGACCGTTTGAAGTTTCGAAGATACCCAAATGACAGCCTCGTCAATGATCTGGCCTGGACGATAGCAGTGAAGCAGGTGGGGTGCAAATTTAGCGAAATCTGACAGATGCCCAACCGGAATAAAACCTGTACTTTTCAACGATGGAATCGACACCTGTAGGAAAATACAAACATAATCAGAGTTTTCCCAGTGCCACGTCATAAAATATACATACTTCTAGTCCACTGCTGCCGCCTTCGGTAGCGTCAAAAATGCGCTCGACTTTGCAAGTTACAATAGTTCCCAAGTTCGAAACAGGTTGAGCCGTACGTTTAACCGCTTCCTCTGAGTCTGACTTGGCGAGAGTCAGTGTAACTTTTCCGTTTTCGTGAATATCCTCAACCACACAATCAATCACCTGCCCAACGTAGAAATAACGACTAATGTCGGAAATTCCTTTCTTCAATAGCCTGTTTCGTGGCATGTATCCGGTGAGGTCACCGAAGAAGGAAACGAGAACACCATTATTCTCTATCATGACGACAGTCCCTTTCAAACCAAGATTTTTGTTCAACTGGCTCGGATGGGTGTAGGCAACAACTGTTTCGTCGAGCAGCGATTTCTTGCACGTCAAATGGATGTTTTTTCGGTCGATCATTACCTTGAGAACACGACAGGTGATAGCATTCCCCACACGGAATCTCAGTTCAGGCTTCTTAAGTCTTGGGTCATCCGCCCAGTGCAATTTGGGAATGAAGCCTTTCAGGTTAATGCCCAAATCGACTGATACACCAGCCGGCGAAACCGAATCTATTTTAGCTTCCAGCACTTCACCGACGGTGAAATCTTCATATCGTAAGGCTTTTTGATTCAATAGCGACCTACAAATTCAAGATAATTAGAACTTCATAATTTCGGTAGATATTGGGTAAAAAAATCAAATATACTTTTTCATGGTACAGATGTAAATATCATCCAGAGATGCATGATTAAGCACGCGGCAGCGCTTACGGGACTTGATCGGGAACAGGGCTCTAGTATCTTCAAAGATGTCTTGATTATCACTGAGATGCCGTAGTGGGACAAAGCCTTTGGCTGTCTTGTTTAGTTGAATGAAAAGTCCTACTGCAGTCGATTCGATAATCATGGCATCAAAGAACTGTCCAGGAGCTATGATTTCTTTTTCATTTTTTTCCTTGATAGGCTTGACGAGCGATGATTTTAGGCTGAGATAAACTGCATTGATCAATGGCAGTGTATACAAAATGACAGCGGTATAGTTGGAACTCTTTTCATAAGATGATACGTTGTCATTTGTATTAACAAGGTGATCTTTATGAACATAGCCCACCAAATTGCCGAGCGTAACTACCAACCCTTGCGGTAGCACCTATAACATTAAAGCAAACATAGTGCTATTGTCATTGAACGCTTGAAATGTAAAAATTACCTTGTTCACAGTCACGTTAAGTTTTGTCGCTGGGATAAGAGTGGAAAGATTAAGTTCCACGTTTTGCTTGAACTTGATTGAATCTACTGTCGAAAGCGTCAGAGTTGCTACATGGCCATCAATTTGGCAGCCAGTCACACAGGTTGATATGATTTGTCCGACAGCATAGTCTTGATCGGGTACTTTGGGTAAAAAGCTGCGAGCATTCGATATGCCCAGATCCATGACGTATCCGTGGTCTTCCACACTTTGTACAGCAGCAGTTATTTTCTAATAAGAGAAAAAAGGAAGGGTTATGCTAAGATCTCATGGCTGCAAAGCACATTTTGGGATACCATTCCTTTGCAGAGGGCTGTTGATGGAATCTCACTATTGACATCAGCAGGATTTAGAGATGCTGTCACTTTGAATGATCCATCATTGGTGACTTCCTTAATACTGCAAGGAAAAAGCTCCCCTTCCACTAAGATTTCTTTCAAACCTTTTGCTTCAACATCTTCACCTTGCGCCAGCATGTTGAGCAAATTAGTGTATGGCGTAGAGATATTTGTAATTGGGACAACAGCCTGAATCCTCCCCGGAAGACTCAAAAGCACATCCATTTCTCTGACTTCTTGTACCCTACTCAAGAGCTGCATTCCTTCAGCAAGCATCTAACTCATACAGATTAGTATTTTAACATTCAATGACAATACAAAAGGTACTTACTTTAAATGTCAAAGGTTCAATAGATTCAAGCATTGTTTTTTCTTTCTCAATAACTTTTTTCTCCTTGGTGGTCAATGATTGAAGTTCCTGTCTTTCCTTTTTTATTCTCGACTGCTTTTTTTTCAGGTTTAATCTTCTCTTGTTGACTTTTTTGGAGGGAGCACCCTGATTGAAAACATTCATAGCACAAAATAATGTCAGTGAAATAGATATTTTAGGAGTACCAAGCCTATGAAGTATTGGATATCACTATGTTTGCTTTACCTTGAACAAGTTTTCGATTTTCCTCTTTTTTTCATGTCCATGATGTTCCCTCTTTTCGTCTTTGGCCTTTGCGCCACGTGGAAAATCTCCTTCCACGATAGCCATAACGACAAATTATGTTTCACGGACTAATACAGTTAAATTTTCTTAATAGTAATCCAAGCTCACTCGAGGTTTGAAACGCACGTGTTTTTAAGCCTGAAAACCAGACGACATAGATTTATTCCCACACCGTTGCCGCATACATAAGGACAAATTCGGTCATCTGGCAGCGTCTTGTCGCTCTCAACTTCTCGTTATCGCCACCGTTCGTCTTCGTCTGTTTCCAGGTACGTCTTTCATTGCCTTGCGTGGACTCCATTTCGCCGCAAAAAGTATCGTAAAAATAACATTTGTATTGTTATCTATGAAATAATTCCAATGTCGTTGTGCTTATAGGTAAATAATCTAAAATGGCTGGTGATCACGCTGCTGAAAGTCAGTTCTCTGGAATGGCCAAATATTTTAATTCCACCACCATTCGAGGCCGAGCGAATGTAAGTCGATGATTTACCTTGCCCGTCTGTAGTTTCATGTACTTTAGCACAAATTGTTGTGTGAGATGACTGTGCCTTACTCTTTGTGTGTGCGGGTTTGAGTTTTTGCAAACATACTGTTGCATTGTTGATTGGGGACTAAAGATAGATGAATCAGTTATAATAATTGTTTAGTCATCACCATTCGCATACCAACTGCCTTTCCAGCCATTATTTAAATGTGAATTACATTTTTATTTGTGAACACAGGTTGCCCTGGCCACCTATGGATTTATTGGTGCCATTGTTCTGTACAACATGGTTAAGCCAAGCAAAGCTCCAGCCCAAGCTGCTAAAGCTGCCCACTAGTATCCCTTCAGCGATCTGTTGTAAAATGCATAGTTTGTCTTCATTAAACTCTCCAGGCTCCAATAAACAAATAGTTATAAATTTTGTACTTATTTGTATTTAATTACAGTTTCTTGATATAATTCAAGAAAATTGGCATTTATACTATGTACATAATTACTAATGTTCAAACTTATGAGGTTAAACTATGGCTACAGTTGGACATTTTCAGTAACATTGTTCTAGCATTTACACCATTCTAAAGTAACTGGTGAAAGGAAAGTTGTTCCCATTGTTCGTTTTCATGCTGCCAAACAGATGTTTAGCAACCCAAAAACATATGCACCATTGGGCGACAATACGTGCATTCGAAACATCCGTCAACGGTAATTTAAAAAAATACACTCTCGTTGACGATTTAAAAATATACAAAATCCATCTTGATAAAATCATTTGGCCAGGACGGCTTCGATCATTATTGTTGAAATCATTCATTTAAAGTGGAGTGGCCACCACTTCTCCGTTATCTTCTTCGTCACTGTCTAAATCATATCCGTCATTTGAATGCGATTGTGACAGTCTTTCATCGACGTGCGCACGGGGAATGGTTTCGACAGTAAACACATCATTCTTGTCAACTGCTGTGCCAATCGTCGTTTCGGCACTCGCCGCGTACAGCTGCTGCTTCTTCTTGTTGGCGAACATACGCTCGATATCGTCCAACGATTTACCCTTGGTCTCGGGAAGGAAGAAATAAACAAAGAAGACTCCCGCGACGCACCAACACATGTAAAACCAGAAGGTTCCATACTCGCCCATCGTCTTGTTCATATCGCTGAAGCTCCGGACGATTGTAAAAGTGCAGAGCAAATTGAAACAAGATGCAAGAGATCCTAAAATACTCCTGGAAAGCAAAATAAACAAAAATGTAAGCGTTAAGTTTTTTTTTTTAATTAGCCCTTAAAAAATCTGTGTTGTACCTGAATTTGGCGGGGAACAGTTCGCCCATGATGAGGAAAGGGACGTTAGCGTAACCGCTAGAGTAAGCGATGATGAAGAGGAGCAAACTGGCGAGTGGAAGCCATCCAAGTGTTTGCTGCACATCCGAACCGTAGATCTCAAGCATGTAAAAAAATGCACCTAATGCTGCCAGAGAAATTGACATAACGATGCCCGAGATGAGCAGAAGAAGTCGGCGGCCAGCTCTATCAACCAAAAACATGGAAGCAATAGTGGCCAAAAGCTGGACGATACCGACGATCTGTCGCACAAATTAAAACGAAATATTTTATGTTATTATTTAATCAGCTTTGAATGCAGGGCAAGCCACTTACAATAGTGGAAAGATTCTTATCCATGGTGCTACCGGCTTTCTGGAAGATGAAGACAGTGAAATAAATTATGGAATTAATGCCGCTAAATTGCTGCAACAACATGAGCGCCATTGAGAGCAATAGGGGCTTGAGGACGGATCCTTTCAGCAAGTCTTTAGGCTGGATTTGTTGCGAATTGGCTCCTTTCGCCATATTCGCCTTCAAGCGCTCAAATTCCCCAGTTACGTCAGTGTGCCTATGTGGTCACGAAAATGAAATTAAGAATAAACAATTACAATTGAATAAAGTACAGTAATCCTTACGATCCTCGGAGAAATTGCAAAGCCTTTTTGGCCTCCTCTTCGCGATTTCTCGACAAGAGCCAAGTAGGCGTTTCGGGCATCATGTACATGGCACCGAATAGCAGTGCGGGAAAAGCGCTCAAGATCCAGGCCAACACATTCCATGGAACGAAAGCACCAATGACGTAGGTGATCAAAATACCCAACGAGAGAAAAATTGCGGTGAAGGCTCCTAGAGCTCCACGGACTCTAGGCGATGAACATTCGCCAATCTGTTATGCGTAAAAAACGAGAACAACAAAAAATGAATCGATCATTACACATCACGTGTAACTGACGAAAAGAAAGAGAGAAACTCACGAAAATTTGTGCAGAAGGAGCGCTAAAGCCAATCATGGCTCCATCAAGAATTCGGCCAATGTAAAGCATGGAACTATGAGTTGCAAAGCCAATCAACAAGAATCCTATGCTGTATGGGATGGAAATCAACATCAGCGTCCGTCTTCTGCCTATATAGGTCAGGCAAGGTCCAGCGATCAAGCTGCCAACCAAAGATGCAAGTGGGGGTATGCTGCCTGTGGTTAGCAAACAGTTTGTTATTTACATTCATGCGACCTCGCAGGTGTCAAACTTACTGATCCATGAGACGTCCGATTCAGACAGTGGAACTGCGTTGGATTCCACCAACGACGGCATACCTGGACTGGACCAGGCTCGCACCATTCCCATAATCATGAAGGACAGCGAAGCTGCAGCTGCAGCTCCCATCTAACAAACGGAAACAGATCGCATTAAATGCCATTGAAATAAAACACTAAATAGTAAACAACATTTCGTTCCATCATCGAAATTTGAAGCTACAGTTGGTGAAAACAAGCTGGGCTACAGTGCCTTCGGCAACTCTGAAGCCGCCTTGGCACATTTGACCATGATGGGATCCTCCTGACTGCAGAAATTGTTCCGGTTTAAAACAAACAGAAAAACATAGTTAGGTTGCCAATTCCGAGGTCAACGCAATCGAAAAATGAGACCTAATGACGTAACACGAAAAACGACGCGGATAGGGAGAGGAGACAGCGAGACAGAGAGAGAGAGAGAGAGAGAGAGAAAAAGAAAAAAGAAAAAAGAAAACTTGGCAAAAGGATTCCCTTTTTCTTTCCTACGAGACGACAGGAGACGGTAATAGAAAACCCCTGGCAGGAGAGGATCCATGCTCTGCCCATTTGGTTTCGTCTTCTTTTCGGCAAGGAATTTCTTTTACTTTGTTCTTTGCTCGTCTTCCGGCATTTCTATTCCAAGGCTACGCAGAATCAAAAGTTATCTGAGAACAAGGAGGGATGTCACAATCCCAAAGAATGCAGTTTATTCCGCAACACAAGAGCCAATTTTTCGTGCATTCAACGAAATCAGTGGATTGTCGGTAAAGTCCTGATCTATTTATGCGACTACCAGTCGATTTCTCGATTTCGTCCATATTTCATTTATCATTTTAGAAGCATCCCGAGCGAGAATACCTACTCTTCAACATAACAGAAACGATGAGTAGGGACGCCCATTAATTGCATTCACCTATTGTTTCTTTAAAATAGCGTGTAGAAAAACAAAAGTGAAAAACCCAAAGACATAGAAGGAAAAGAAAAGGACCATGAAACTTCTTCTTTAAAAAATTTAAAACGAACGCCAGCCAAGAGATAAGAAACTAAGAGCTAGAGCTAAAAGATGCAGGGAACCAGACAAAACTTCACCTGGAGCAAAAATTTCTTTCGTGTCAGACTGTACCAGGCGCGATCAGTTTCTCAGCAAGATAGGTGGATAGAGGTGGAAAAGGGCACACCCCCTTGTCTTCTTCTATACATGTTTTTGCTTATATAATCCACCTCAAATAGGATAGAAAAAAAAGCATTAAAAAAAAACTCCATCCGCACCACAGGGTTTTTCCATTCGATTAGTGAATGGTACCACTGCGTACCTGTGTAAAAAGAAAAGCTGCTAGTCAGCAGCAAACAAGTACCAACAATGTTTACCAACTTTTCGTATTTGGCAAAAAATATTAAACGTCCTCAAACAAATTTTATGCGTTTTTTCTTTTGCGATTGTTATAGCATTAGCGCATTGTTGAAATGAGGCCACGGTAACTACAAAAAGGTGAGTGCCTTGAAATCAAATTGTTTCAACTGTTGCCAATTATTTCCTTTCACGGTAGGGGTATTAGGTCTAATCGTTTTAATTGCAGATTTTTCGAGCAAACCGGTTATTACAATTTTTCTAGCAATACATTGTCCTTCCACCTGTAATCAATTACCCGACCTCCTTGTCAATGAAAAAATGATTATCATTTCACGACATAATTTACGAGAAGCCTGGACTATCGCGAACTGTTTCAATTGAAAGTTTTTTCTGTGCGGAGTCGACATTCTTTTGATCTACCTATATGGATATGATAAATACGTCGTTCTCGATACAGGTAAATGAGAGAGAAAAAAAACTTCTTTAAAGTATACATTGAAACCGAATAAAACCGCTGCATTTTCCTAGTTCCAATTTTTCCTGTCGGCCATCTCATGCATATAACACAATGAAAATGAAGGTCATAAACTCGATCACGAACCGTCACCTCTCACTCATTTGAAATTCACTAGAAAAATACTTAACAACACAAAATAATCAAACCTGTTGAATTTTGAGTTCGCATTCGAAGCAGCTTGCGGTTAAACTATGAAAAGATTTAAATCTTTTTCTTAAAAAACAAACAAATGACAAACTATTTATATCGTCGCGTCAAAACCTGTGGGCAAACATTTTGGCTCTCTTCCACTTGTACCACCAAAAAAATCGCAATCCAATTTGTTTGTTGATAAAATATCTAAAACAATCCCGAGCTTTTCTTTTTACCGTAGTTTTGACGGAAAAACCTGTGCGTGGCGCTCGATACATGTCATCTATTATTATCTCTACAGCTAAAAAAGAAATGGATCAATCCAACTTGGCTCCAGAAAAAAAATTGTTGCGTGAGTACCGCAACAGCCGGCCGCAACAGACAAGTTCCATCTTGCCAAAAAGAAAAAAAGGAAATAGAATGGCAAAAAAAAAAAAAATGCAACTACCAAATGAGAAAACGACCCATGTAACGGTTAAGCAACCGAAAGAAACTCGATCCTGTTGATCTCCTTTTTTTTTTTGGTTGTTTGCTTCCCATCCCCCCAATGTCTTTATTCGATACTCAGGTACTAGACTGGCAGTTGCAAAGCTTGCACAAAACGATTGGGGCCAGAACACGTTAAAGTAGGGTGCATTATGTATCACCCACAATCAATAGATGATGGCAGATGGAGAAAGACGAGCACAGCGTACACTAACGGAAAAGACATAAGATCTAATTACCTGCACCATGACTTTTCGAGGGTTCTTGAATAGGCGTAGCATGATGGCGGTTCGGTTGCGTTATTCCTCTTGTAGTTAAAGATAACCTGAATAGTTACACACACACACAAACAATTTCTATTGGTTAGGTTTTTATTCGGGCAGTAGAATGTATGGCATAACAAATGTGGCATGTACAAAATGCTATTGTGAACATTTCTCTAGAGAAAGAAATCTACGTCCTACTACCCGAATTTTCTTCATGGGGATATCGTGGTCTTTTCTACCACTATCTGTAGTTTTATTTTTTTAACCGCAACTGATTGATATGAACCATTTGTTGACTTCCCTGGCATCCCCGTTTCTTTGCAATGTCAGCAGTTTGTAGGGGAGCACATGTCTTACGCAACATTGATTTCAAACGGCGTGCACAGACAGTCAACTACGCAGAAAAAGACTGAAATGTAAATGACTTACCTTGCCACAAAATGTCGGTATCAAACAATTTTTCTCTAGAATATTCGTTCCTCCAAGCAAATGGCAGTCACACTTTATAAGATTGAGTTTTAAAAGTAGGGAAATTGTGTGCAGGATAAACAAAAAAACAGCGACCGTTGGCGATGTTTTTCAACTGGATTAAATATGGCGAAAAAAAAAAAATGCTAACGTTGTGTCGTCTGGACGCTGGGGAAAAAAACAACACAGAAGACAGTCAACTGTGCGTAGCACCAACCAGGTGTTGTGAGAGCGCGAACTAGTCGTCGAATGAAGTCTCGGAGCTTTGTTCCGCACCATGTAAACCTCCCCAGTCCCTAAGTCCGTACAGACGTGTGTGTCGTTGTGCTGCAGGGGAGAAGGCGGGGGGAGAGGAGTGTCTCAAGGAGAGTGGGGATTCCGGCGGAGAAGGTACACAAGTGTAGTAGCAGTAGTAGAATGTGTTCGCGACGTGAGTGCGTGCGCTGGAGAAAGAGATAGATAGAAAGGAGAGGGTTTTTTAAAAGTCTTGTTTAGAGGTGGGTGATATGGAATCGTTTCAAAAAGGTATGGGAAAACAGGAGGAAAGGCACGCAATACGAGGGATTTGGAGTGTACCTACCACGTGTTTCGTTCTCTTAACAGATTCCCGAAACTTATAGTCAACTATACTGCGCGCCGAGCTGAATAACGTTAGACCAGACCTCTGTTCGCTTATCGGGATTCTTTGAAAAGAAATCGATTTGGCTGTTTCTACTAGACAGGACACAATACTGAAATATTGAAACAGCCAACGCATATTCAGCAGTTGTACTATAGAAATCAAAGCAGTGATTTATCGTGTTTTTCAACAAAAAGGCCAAACGAGAAATTGGGTTTTCTTTATTTTACCTAAAATAAACTCGCTGTGTAATTTACATTTATATGCGACAAGGTTGCGTTTAAAAACCGGTTGAGAAATGACAAAAAGAAATTTCGTTTTCCCTTCGTTCGTAGAAAACAAACAAATACTGGCGCACCACAATTGTGCAAACAAACAAAAAGAATCTATGTTGACAGGTGTGGCGATTTTATACTTGCGCAGTAAGCGGTTTCATGTAATAGGCTTTCACATTTCGTTTAATTCATATTCTAGTGCCTATAGGCAATTTGTAGTAATCCATTTCAACGAATATTGGCAAACCAAATAAAAAACAAGAAAATATGGCTGAAGTGGAGGTGAATGTGAAAAGAAAATGTGATGACATAAAAGTTTAACTCTCAACATTTGATTTTTTTACAAAAAGGGGCGGATTCTAGTCTGAAAGCAGCGGCATCCGTCGCACCCTGCGCTTTCTTGTGTACAAGCAGATAACCAGCATCGAAATAGGCTCGAATACTCGCTCGAATATGACTATGCCTTGGGATTCTTTTTTTTTTCGTTCTTCTTCCTTGAATACCTATTCTCTTTCTTTAGGTCCTGGGGACCTGGTCCCCCTTGCTTTTAACTCAAAAAAGAAAGGGAGAAAGAGAACGAAACCTACATCTACTAAAGTAAACAAGCAGATATACTCTTTGAGCTAGGGGGGGAGAAGGTTAACTAGCATTTCTACCTGAACGACCTTGTCCAAGGTGAACTGAACTGAAATGGGAAAAAAAAAAATCTGTAGCTTTCGACCTCGTTGCCATGACCAAATATGCTCTTATCTTCCAAAAGGTACAAGTATTCCCTCTGATATTTTTTTCTTTCTTCATAAGGCCAACCTGGTTTCCCAAGCGTTTCGCTTTTGCATCTAAAAAAACAAAACAAACACAAACAATCGTGGGTTTTATAGGTAGCCTAACCTTAAAGAAAGTTGTCATTGAGTTCATCACGCATATTTGCGCATGTCGCCTCATGTTATAAGCTGATTGTTACTCATTCACCCCCCGCTCTCCCAATTCCAAAGATGTCGTAATCCCTCTAATCATTTTTGAGGATCCTGTCTTCAACTTTATGACCCCGATATTTTTGGGGGGTTTGTTCAATAATCAACGAACCGGTTTTCGGTGTTGAAAACCAGTTGAGTCCGGATATTATATTCACGTCGCTGGTGGGGAAATCGATTATTTGATTGTTTTTTTTGTGGTTTTTTTTTTTTCATCGTTTTGGTTGACTTACTGCGTGTTATGTTTGGGGAGTACTTATTTGGTCATCAATAGCCGCATTTCTATAGCATAGGTGAAGAAGCATGTCGCATCGTGGAGACGGGCAAGGACTCAAACATTGCATGTGAAAAGGTTATCGATGAGTCTTGCTTTCACTTGCACGGACGATTTCAATTTCAGAAAAGATTTAATGAGCCCAAATTTTATCGGTGATCACGACTCCGCGTGAGGCGTGTGGAACGCGGAATGACAGCATCCTTTTGTATAATTTCGTCGCCGATTGGGTCGTGATGTCAACCCTCACGGATGATGTCTTCGTTGCATGAAATTACGTTAGTACTACACACACTGTCGGGCCACCGCATTCCGTCCCGTGTTTTCGTGTGCAGGAATTGCACCAGCAAAAGTGTGACGTCGAATTTCATTTTTCGGTGTCAATCTAACATCGATATTCTAGTGGGTGTAGGGTACGCAGTCACAAAAAAGATTCTAGGTCCAGTCATAATCCTCAAAGTAGCGGCTGGCTTATTTAATGGCAGGAGGCGAACGATTTATTCAAACTCGAATCTTTTGTTTAAATTCACGCGCGTGTCATCGAACCTTGGAGTGAATTTTATTTCTTGTTCCAGGAAGTTATATGCATCAGTAATCCAACTTTTTCCGCTTGGCCATAATTGATTTTAAGTTGCTTTGCGCCAAGAATAAACTAGGCTTTTTATTTTCTACACTAGTAAGGAAGGCAAAGGATTTTTCTAGCACAAAATGACACCTTCAGTATGGGTCAAGGTAATTCCAAATCCCGAACGAGGGCACCTGCCAACACGCTAACCATAGGGTATGAGTCCCTGTTCAAGGGGAAAAGATTTTTGAATGTTTCTCATTCTGGACAATTGCTTCCGCAAAATTTTGGAGTGTTTCATCTACTGAGATGAAAGATCTTGGGTGGAATACCCTGAAAACTGTGGTTAACCTTGACCAAAAGGTCCGCCATCCTTCAAGCCGTAAAAAACAGCAGGCCGTGAAAAAGGGAAACAGGAACAGATGGCGACTGCCCTACTTCATCACTGAATCGGTGATAATCATGTATTTCAATGGAATTGCAATGAACAAACACCATATTGTTGATCCGCTAACAGCCGTTTTCTTATTCGTGAAGAACCTTTCTACCATTTGATTTTTAATTTTGTGATAACTGTAAAGTAATACATAACTAAACTCAACTTAACTGTAAAGGTCGTCTCATGTTAAATGATTGTTAAACTATTTATGTTTCACGACAGCTCTAATCCTATTTTGTAGAAATGAATGTTATTTCTGAAACCTGATTCGAATTAATGGGACAAGATCCAAATTTTTAAAAAAACTGTAGTATGTAATCAACTACGTGTTATTATTGCGTGCTGAAAATATTTGCGCACGTTGAATGCGAGAATGCGGGGTCGCAATTTTCTGGAAAGTTCGATGGCGGAATCATTCAACTTGCATTATACTTTTCCCTGGAGCTGGCGTTAGCGGCACTGCCCCAAACAGCGTTTTTTTATTTTTTCTATCGTTACCTATTATATTTAGACTATCCTGTCAAATCACGAATATAAGAAATTACCTTCATGCGCAGAATCTCGAAATCCTTGAGTGTTTATCGAGATTACTTCCTCCTTTTACTGTTGTTTTCTCAGTATGCGTGCGCGTCGCCCTCTTTCTATTTCCCATTCCGTTAATTTTTTACAGGTGTGTCTGAATGCGTCCTCGACATCAGGCAAAATAGCTTTGGGCAATAGTTCCGCCAAAGACACACAAAAAAAAATACAATATACCGGTTTTTCAAAATTATTTTGCTGCGTAGGTACCGTGAGGTCACCTGTTTACCACTCCGTGCCATCTTCCGGGAGCCAGGTTTAACGAACGAGCACTTCTTTTTATATTTGAATTTCAAAATGAAAAATATAAATGTACATTATATTCACATAAAAATTTAAATTCTTTACTGTTGCATTTCGAAAATTCTCTATTCAGCGAGACCAAGAATCGATTGACCTCTCATTTTTGGACGCTATTTCTAAGATATCAGCAAAACGAACGGGAAAATCATTACAACAACAGGTTTTACTTGTCAGATAAAAGTAACGAGTCTTGTTTAAATAGTACGTCACTCTACATCGTTATAACAATAACAGGTCATGGACCCTCAATCAAATTCACCAAACAAATACAAACATCCAGTATTTTAGCATTTCCATCGTCTTTTGCATCAACATTAAGCTTCTAAATAAGTTAAATCGAAGTGTTATTTGCCGAAACGTTGTTTGGGAACATCTAATTAGTCGATCGAAGAGTTTGATTGAATGATTCAATAGCAAAATGTAAAGATAATCCGTCATAATTCATCGGTTACTTGTGGATTCATCCATCAATCGGGATTTTTGCGCCTTCCAGTCAATCATCCGCGTACACGTAAATGTTGCGTGTAATTCGTGATATCCATCAATGAGGTAAACCAGAGGAAGTGGGCAGCACTCAGAAGCACGTGTCCGAAATAACCAGGGACCAGTGGAGAATTTCCGACACCCCTCCGGGGCAAAAATTCAACTCTAGTTGGCATTTCGTTTCAGCAGTCAAAGTCGCTGGTCGATCGTTCGTACTACTGGAGAAACATCAGAAATCGGCCTCTTCATCGATTTCCCTCTTCCCCATCAAGCAATGTTGTGTAAGTAAATCAAATTACATTTACTCGTTTTTGCATTAGGCAAAAAATTTATCCATCCAATCATTCTATAGCCTCCAATCATTCTGCAGGTCAGGTGTGTTAGATGTATAGCAGGAAAAATGTGTGATTGTTTCACTGTTACATTCGCTTTCCAAACTATTAAGATCAGTAAGCAACAATAGTTTGGCCTATTTAAGCAATCCGGAAGATTAAATTTGTTGGCGGACATACCAATCATTCCCCCGACTATACGTAAACGGTTGTGCCATTCAAAAATCTTTACATTGCCATGAAATCTTGTGGTATCTAAATCATTGCAAAGTAACCGGGGTTATGTCAACAACTGAAGAGTAATACAATTTCAATCGATTTTGGGGGTTTTGAGCACTCGTTTTTCCAATGCTAAAACTTTACTTCTCTTTCAACTTTCAACTGGTTACAGTTTATGAAGTCATTGGTTTAAGGGAGAACTACAAAATAAAAGGGAAAAGAACAAAAAGACGCATAAAGTAAAGTATTTTTGGTTGTTTCCGGTGTAATCACCGAACTGTTCCTCTTATATCCGGTCGTATGGCCCCACCCCCATTCAGTGAAAACGGGAGGTCGGTCGGTCAACGTCACCGACCGGAAGGGATATTCCGTCACCGCATCATCGCATCCGGACTTGATCGGCTTTTTGTTTTTTCTAAACAACAATTCTAGAGAGGCAAGGTCGAAAAATTCGAGAGAACTGATTCAGATTGATGCCGAAACGGTTGTGGAGTCTGTCGGAGATCCAGCAGCGGAATCAGGGCAGATGGCGACAGAAGGCTCGGTCAAAGATGATTACGGATTCGTGACGTATCCGACACGAACAAGAAATGTGTCACGCGAACAATCGCCTAACCTATTTCCGGCTTTGAACGGTCACCCCCCGATCAACGAAGATTCGCTATTGCCCTTTCAGGTTAGCAAAATTGAGACATCCACAATGTGGCTAATATTGCCAGCGTAAATGTATAATAGTCGAAAAGGAATTTATGGAATTCTATATTTCTAGAACTGCCAGCCCTTAATTTCTACAACCCTCTTGTTGAACAATCCTTCGTCATCTGAGTACATTGCTAGCGTTCGATCCAGTCTACGCTCCATCGACGAAACTGCTTCCGGCCATTTGAACATGCACCCGCGGTTGGCGGGTGTTCGTGATGGCTCGATTGGCTCGACCAATCCTACATCTGCCGTGCCATATTGGAGTCAAAATTCCGTGAAGAGCGTAGAGAGCAGCCATACCAGCGAAACCGAACATAAATCCTCCATCACCTTCTCCACTAGTTGCCCACACGCTGCTAAATCAGTTTTGGCAGTCTGCGTCTGCATTTGGACGATCCTCTTTCTGGGACTTGCTGTCACCACTGTCGTATATTTCACAGGTATATTGAAGTTGTGTGCCTAACTTTTGGCATTCCAATAACATGATCCGATTTCAATGAAAACATATCGTTAGGGAAAGGAAGTTCGCTCTTTCGTCCTCCGCAAGCTCCAGCAGGTATTTATTGGACTGTATACATACTGATGTTTGATTGCGTTTTGCTATGCCTGCCAACTAATAAGAACATGTACAACAGCTAATGTTATATACGGAGAATTCCACTTATACAATCCAGACAATGCCATCGGGAATAAGCGAGGGAAATTCAGTTCCGACAATCTTCAACGATCTTGCACAGGAACTCCAGGAAAAAGTATAAGTGAATCATTTCTCTGCTTCGTATTAATGGAAACTTGAAATAGTTGGGAAAACCTTTTTTAGATGGATCGCGCTTTTCAATCATCTACGATGCTCTCTTCGTTGTACAATCGATCCGCCATGTTCGGAATAGTCCCCAACAACACGTCACAGAATCCATCGATTCGGATACAATTTCAAATCCACCTCAACCATGCGGATGTGATGATAGCCGAGAAAATGGCTCATGCGTTCACCACCAATCTCCATCGAAAGGGGGAACATGATGGCCAAGAATACGACAATTGGTCTCTTAACTTGACTACCGTCAAGTTCGCAGGTTCCTCTTAAAACATTTATTCTTAAGTAAAAGCCAAGAGTGTTAACTAGACATGTTTTAACCTCAGAATTCGTAGCCACAAGCGTAACAAACAACGTACCACCACATGACGTTTTAGGTATACACCACATACTCCTCCGAATTTCACATCTTTTCCGTTATAAGATTCACCTTTCATTGCATCTGTCCAAAGCGAGTTGGGGACCATGGACAGAGTGGACACCTTCCTGTTCCCTGGGTTCGTTTTGTGATCCATCGTGGAAGCAATCGCGAAATCGCCGATGTTTGTTGCGTGACAGACGACCGGAGGAACCCGTTGAATTGACTAACCAACTGATGAATAACGTCATCACACCTTGCACTGCTGGCTCAACAGTTTCGGCTGCAGACGTTGAAATCAGGCCGTGTAATTGTGCGAATCGAACACCACCACCGCGGATTCGTTTTAACGTTGTCCGTCCGACGAAAGTGACCCACTACCGTTTCAGCAACACATCGATTGCCACTTTCGATCAACTTTTGCAGTAAATGCCGACAAGGAGAAGTGTGTGTCGCTCGGCTCGAAGAGGTCGTTCCTGTTTGCCGCTGGGCTCCCGAACCGGAAGATCCTACTGGATGTGGTGGATTTTGTCGCGCTCACACCGAGTCTTGTGTTCCTCTTGGATCAAACTCCTACAGGTAAACACTGTTTCCATCACTGTTTAACGTTTAATTGATTGTCTTAAACTAAACTAGATGTGAAGGAGTGTCGGAATGTATGAGCGACATCGAATGGCGGTGCCGCGATGGATTTTGCATTCACAACTCAAAACGCTGCGATCGAGATTATAACTGTTTCGACCACAGTGACGAACTTGATTGCGGTAAATGCGAGATAATATTTTTTCTTGATTTTAAATATTGATTATATGCTAAACAAGCTTTTTTTTTCTCTTGTTGATCCAAAGAAGCGATGAATTAGGTGGAGAACCATCGCAATGCAGCATCGTGATCGCCATTCCCAATTGTCTGTATACCGAACCAAAAGCGGAGTAAAAGGATATTTCGTCAGTCTATACGTATTCCTTTTATCCTTATTTATTTTTAATGTCGTATGGCAGTGAAAGGTTCATGTAACCTTACAAATTCATTCAGTTGCTTCTGCAGCATGTAGCTTACAACCTTATCATTTATAACTGTAATGTGCTCATAGGAGAGTGGGGAATGTTTGGAAATTTCTAAGTACATAGTTCGTATATCAAGCAGCTGAATGTTTCTTGATTTTCCTTATAAATTCGGAGTGTTAGATTGACAAGGCAAGCTACGTGCCCTATATACTTTGGGCAACGCAGATTAGACTGGTGCACATTTTTCCACCTGCGAAAAAAAATATGCTTTTTCATTATGTGTGTAAACGGACAGGGATAACAGCAAAATGTTAGATTACAAACATCAACAAGATTGACGCAAAAAAATTTAACTTTTTCATTGAATTTAATCAAAACACGACCCGGTGCAATTTCTTCTCTTATTGTTCTGTCTGCCGTTTGTTTCATGATTGAAACATCCAAACTCATTGAATTTTCCTATACCTGTCTGACAAGCTCGTGTTCCCCTACAATGTGAATATGTGATGAATCTCAAGCTTTAATCCACGCTACTTTCCCGGTCCCAGTTTAAACAGATATGCTACCACTCAAATAGGCGAGAGACGATTTAAGCGAGTAAAAGGAAACTCATTAACATCTATGATATAATTCTGACCTAAAAAGGATTACTATACGCACGCTTGTCTAAATCATCGACCTATTTTTCATAGCACGGAAATTTGATCCTGCGATTCCGAAGATAAGACGTTGACATTTGCTGGAGAAAATTCAAGTCTCTGTTTTGAAAAAGAAAATCGAAGTTATAATATGCAATACTTAGAAAAAAGAATTCTTTAATGCATACTTGTTTTTGTTTCTATTGCTATAAAATTGCTTTTTAAATACGAATGCAAAATCCGATTAAAGCTTAACTAGGATGGTATCGGCTACCGGATTCAACGGTCACGTGACCGTGCAACGAATAAAAATCCACAAGTGTCTGTCTGCTACAGCAACGGCTGCATAAATTATCAGTTTTATTGATCAGAAGATGGATTCTACTCTTATACGAATCTACACTGTCCGATTTGAAAGACAAAATTAAGAGTTACCCGGACTTTCCTAAAGAGGGAATTGTATTTCGGTAAAATCTAGCTCATTAGCATGAATACCATTTTAACGTTAAAATTCTGTTTTATTGGTTATTACCATGTTAGAGACATATTCTCTGTTCTGAGAGATCCAGCATGCTTAAGGAACATCCTTGATCTTATGGTGGCAAAGATTGAACTTCTTAAATGGACTGATGTTGATGTAGTAGTTGGGTTAGAATCCAGAGGTTTCATACTTGCACCTTTACTAGCTGTGAAACTGAATGCTGGATTTGTCCCTGTTCGTAAGAAGGGTCGTTTGCCTGGGGTATGCAAAGAAATTGCATATACTTTAGAGTACAGGAGTGTAAGTCCTGATTCATTATTTAAGTTCATTGCCTCTTTTCTTATTAGTGTATTGATCTTCAATGGTTTTTCTTTTACAGGATGTGCTAGAAATACAGCAAGATAGTATACATCAAGGACAGCGTGTACTAATTATTGATGACCTGATTGCAACCGGAGGAAGTTTAGGGGCAACTTGCAAGCTTCTTAGTGGTCTAAATGCTAATGTAGTTGGATGCTTAGTTCTTTTAGAATTGGAACAGCTGCATGGGTCAAAAAATGTGGAAGCCCCTGTTGAATCATTGATTACTTTTTGATTGAAAGTATATATTCCAAAGGCATTCCATTGCATCAGATGTTGTTATTTTTAAGATTTGTATTCCATTGTTAAATTTGTTATTACATGACAATGAGATGGGGAAAACAGTTAAAAACCACCACGTAAAGCCAACACCAAATGCAATACAGATCCTCCTTGGACTTTATAATCAGCAGCAGTTTTCTCATCATTCCTAGTATAAACAATGCATCATAAAAGCATAATGTTTCTAGTATCAAAAGAATTCTTTAAAGAAGATGCTTACATTTGTTTTCCTGAAAAGATAAGCCTTTGCTGTGGTGGTGGAATTCCTTCCTTCTCTTCTACACGTTCCTTAATGCGTTCAACCTTATCAGTCGGTTCAATGTCGATTTCAATCTAAATTTCAACGACGAATAATTATACAATGAAAAATATGTTTCAACTAAACAATACCTCTTTTCCGGTTAACGTCTGTAAAAATTTAAAAACGAATTACTGGACGTCAAACAAAATACTACTATAAAACTTTATGATGTACCTTAACCTTGATCAGCATTTTGAAGTTGACTACGGCGAGGAAATCGTAACAAGATCTAAATTTATTTCTTTTTCTAAACAATAAGTAGTATGACAGCTCGTTGATTCGGTGCAAAATTTAGTTTTCTGCCGACAAGTACAGATTGTTCTAAGAACGAAATTACAGCGTTGCGCTGTGTTAATAACAATAGAATTTCTTGTGAGATTGCTCAACATAAATTTTTTCGTAGTTTTCCTTACAGATCCTTGTCGTTCATGAAAGTAGAATTTTAAAACTGGTTTTCCACGTTGTAAAGTACATTTTTCGAACCAGAATATTGGTCTACCAATTATTTGTTTACGTACCAATCAATGTGGCATTGTTGTATCTATATCCACACGAAAAAAGGAAACAACAACGAAACTAGAGTCGGCTCAATTTGAGACGCCAACATTTTGACGAAACTTTTTATTAATTTAGGTTAGAGATAAGTTCAAATTCACAAACACCCATGGGGAGCAAAAAACATAAAAAGCACAAATCCGACCGCTGGGGAAGGTATGAAAGTGCCCAAGGAGGTCAGGGTAAATAAAATTTTTCGTTCTATTTTTGTTACCATCATACTAAAATAAACAAATATGAAAACATTGATTGCATTTGGTAGGTACTGATCGACCGCAGTTGCGATTGATCCTAAAAGTTGGAGGTGCGTCCACCCCAGATCCAGTGGACCATGGTGAAAGTTCTTCAGGAATATCTCATCGTCAGGGAATTGTTCATGCTCCATATGGACATGAAGAAGATTCTAGGCAGTCCTCTCTATTTTCTCTTCCTGAAGGAAGTGAGAAAGAAAAGCACAAAAGAAAAAAGGAAAAAAAGAAAAAGAAAAACAAAGATAAAGACAAGGAGAAGAAAAAGCATAAACATAAGGTTCAGACTTTACTTTTGTTGTTAGTAACTATTAGCAGAAGGTAAATTTTAAATATGTCTTTCAGGATAAAAAACGTAAAGACAAGGATGAGTCTGCAGCTGAGGGAGATGAGTCCTTAAGATATGAGGTCATAACTGTTCAGCCTTCCAATCCTACCCAAGGTGGACCACTCTCTCCTAGGCCCATATTGAAGATTTCCACATCCTCCTTGGATTCAGCAACCGGATCAAACCTGTCAGCCTCATTGGCAGCACGAGTTCAACATACTAGTCCCGGTGCCGCGCCTCTTCGAACCAGCCTTCGACCACGTCAAGAAAGACCAGCACTGCAGAAACTTCTTGAACTTCTACTGCCAAACCTCGAACAAAAAGACCCCAGGCAGTTTTTTGCCTGGCCAGTTACTGATAGTATTGCACCCAACTATTCTTCCATCATCACCAAACCAATGGATTTTAGTACTATGAAACAAAAAATAGAAGATAACCAATACAAAACGCTACAAGAACTTTACGGTGAGCATGTCTGCCTCAGTTGTTAATGAAGTTTCGTAATCATTTTCTTTTTTTCTCGTCTTTGTCTATGATAGGACGATTTCGTGTTGATGTGCAACAATGCCATGACGTATAACCAACCGGACACTGTCTATTATAAGGCAGCAAAAAGACTACTGCATACTGGCTTGCGAACTCTAACTGTAGATAAAGTGCGCCCTTACGTGCCCACGATATCCAATTATGGCGAATTAACAGTGACCCACTTAGGCTTTGAGCCTTTGGAAGAATCATTCCGAGCCTTTGCCATACGACAAGAGCAATCAGCGGAAGGAGTAGAATCAGTCGATCACGAAATGGAAACCGGATTTTCTTCCGGGGGCGAGACGGCTGTGGAAACAGCCCGAGATAGCTTTCTTAAGAGCGAGTCGCCGAATAAAAACCATTTTGATGCTTTGCCGGATGACATGACTCCTGATGAAATTTTGGAACAGGTAACTTTTTTAAAAGTTGTTTTATATCACATTCACATTTTTTCCAGTAACCATAGTGACTAACTTTTTTTGCCATTGTTTTATAAGGCCAATGAGGCAGCACAAATTGCAGCCAACAAACTTGGCTATCAACATCCAAACGCGAAAATGGGTTTTTTGCGTCAAAGAAAAGATGGCACTACATCGTTAGCCATCCTAACCCCTTGCCACCCAGGGACTCAACCTGGAACTACCGAAGTTCCTGTGACTCTTGGTAAAAATAGCACTGACCACTGTGGCCCATGCCAGGTTCAGTAACATAACACCTTTTTTTTCTTGTGCTAGGTGCCTTAACGGGCAAGGTTCAACCAGGACCGGGCACTGGGCAATTAATGGGCTTTAGGGAAGACCGGCGAAACCAAGTTAAACCGGTCAAACCTTTGTATTATGGCCCGTTTGGTTCTTATGCCCCGTCGTACGATTCGACATTCTCAAACCTCACAAAAGAAGAATCAGATCTTGTCCTCTCAACTTACGGAGAAGAAACGGGAGTTCCTTATGCGGAAAGTATTTTGGATTTTGTGCGCGATTGCGATTATGCATTACACATCGCCGATGACCTACTCAATTTGATGACCCACGGTGAACATTCAACCGTTGCCAAAATTTTGGAAGAAAAACGACGGATCCATCAACAGCAAATTCTTCAACGAATAGAACAGGAGCAACTGCAGCAACAACAGCAGCAACTTCTTCAGTCTCAGCAGGCAAATGATGATGCATTCAATTTAAATGCACTTCGGTCTTTGGGAGACCTTGGAATCGACGTTTCGTTCCTGGATTCTTTCGGTAAGACATTGGAATTGCTTTTATCGTTTGGGCTTTATTCAATCATGCTTCATTTGCAGAAGCACAGCTTAAAGCCGAACAGCGAGCACGAGAAGCTAGCCAGAACTGTTTGGATGAAACAGGATCTTTTATAAGCACACTTGAGCGAACACAGCGCGAGAGACTTTCGAAAACTCCACCACCACATCTTTCAAATATTATGCCACCGTCGGAGTTTGAGCTTCAATTAGGTACTACTAGGGTTCTATAAGTGTGATGACTAGCTGGAACTATTTAATTATTATTTTTGTGTGTGTTCCAATTTAGTCGGAAAAATAACAGAAGGAATCGCCTACGTGGCCAAGCAGTCGACACCCTCTGCAGTTGCCTCTGTAGAAGGTGTACGCAGAGCTATGGGAGTATCCCTGGATCCGTTTCCGATGGCGTTAACGACTACAGTACCGCGCCCACCAGTGACTTCGGAACCTGATCAGCGAGATATTGAAAGTGAGCTAAGTAAACTACTTGGTGAAGATGGTGTTTCTGAGGGTATGCCAGACTTATTTCATTAAATTTGTTCATCTCACCAAATTTATAATGCCATGTACTTCACTTCTTCGCCTCTTCCGTTTCTCTGACGACAAGCAACCGCTTTGGTATTGATCGTAAATATTAAAATACATTCTTTATTCTGAAACTCTGTTGATTTGAATGTTACTTTTCGGTGCACTCGTGTTTCCTATCACTGTATTTTTTGAAAGTCAACCAACTCATAATGATGGCAGGAGCGCAACACTTCAAGGCCGTCAATACAACCAAGGGAATCGCATTTCATACGTATAGTAGATGATATGCTTAAAGCGGATTATACACTATTACGGAATGGTTTTCTTTTGTTTCTCTTCTTCAATTTTAGAGCCTAAAGGAATACATAAATTCAAACTATAAAATAACAAGTCAGGAGACTTGTGATTTACGAAGTATATATCAGTTTACCGAGATAAGCATAATATCCCCGACGCAATGGATCGACTTTAGTTAGCTGGCTCACAAGTTGCAGAATCTCTTTTTTGTTTCCCAGACTGTCAATGCGTCGAAGCAGCTCACAGACCTGTAGGATTACCCCTTAAAACATAATACGAGTTTTGGGTAAGTATAAGATAATCAACATAATAATGATAGGAAAATACACTTATTGTTAGGTTCCAAATCACGAAGTTGCTGACATGATTCCAGCTCATCGTTCAAAACTGACAGAAAACCAGAATTTTTGGAATTTTCCGTGGAATTGGTCTCTTTTTTTGTGAAAAGAAGCCAACGTTGATAAAACCATGCGCTTTGGTCGTTTGGGTCCGTGAAAATTGCATTTTGAATGAGGTTGCATTCTATTGAAAAATGTCAACACTTTGAATTAAAGCCAACAGAAGTAAAAGAGTAGCTATTACCTTCGGCCAGCTTCTGATCATCCAACAAGGTATCACCAGATGAACTCGGATAAATTCGCGGCAGCAATTCACTCCGATAATGCCACGAAGAATAATTCGAAAAATTTTTTGTTATCTTGTTAGTAGAAAATTGAAGCTCATTTTCCAAGGGTGTTTTTGACATTTGCACAATTATTCGCCTATAATCCCAGCAGTGAACTACCAAACAAAATAGAGTTTGAGATGGCTTCACACCTACAGCAAATTATACATACAATTCCTTTCATCTAGCTCCAGGCATTTGTCACAGAGCAAAAATTCAGCTTGAAAATCAATGTTTGATCCTTTATCAAGAACCCAACTTCTATGAAACCAAGAATTATAGGACTTTGGGTTCACTCTAATACACTGTTCAGTTAATGTTAGCTCTTTCGAAACATAGTTGTCAACAAGGTCTGGACTATAAAAATTTTCTGAATTAAAACTTTGAAATTCTCTAATTCCCTGACATAACACTTACGTTGTATTCTTGATTTTCACAATTGTTTCTTTTCTTATGTTCCAAAGTGTGGAGATGTCCGGGTTTTCTGTCAAAACCTGGCCAGTTATCTTGAGGATTTCATCATCTAGTTCCCCTGACTTTCTCTAAATATAAAAACAGAGTACCGTGATTTTTCAAAGCCTTCCCAAAGCAAAGTATAAACATATAAACACCTTGGAAAAAATTCGATCCATTGCTACTTTGTATACTGCAAGCTTTTTGGCTCTTTCTTTGGCCTTAATTTCTTGCTGCTCAGCGGTTGTACGTACTTTAAGTCTTCCGTGCTATGAATTATAAAATTTCTACAATTAACGAACAGGAAAAGAGATTTCATTTGTACCATTCTCGAATCTTATGCAGGACACCTCCAAGCGAAGTGGAAGTTGAACAACTTTTCAAAATCAGATTATCTTCTGCTAGTCTGCATCTTAATAAAAAGTTGCCATTTTCAAATGAATTTGGCTAAAGAAGGAAATACCGGAAATACGCAATCGGGATCGGGCGATCCGTACACTTTTAAGCAAAAATGTGATGGCAACTAGAGAATACGTTTTTTTTAAATTTTATATGTATTTTTTTTCGAGAGCGTTCTGGCTGTATTCTTGAAAATGTATGGGTATAGGGATCACCTGCAATGACGAACTGGTATCCTGTATCTAATGGGCTATAAAATCCAGTCGAGGTGAAATGTTTTCTTAATTAATTTTTGGGTTTCCAAATGCAAGTGCATTAACAAACAAACAAATTTCAGGTATCGTAATTAATTCTGGAAACAAAACGTTTATTTCCAGTTTTCTGACAGGTTTGTTTCGTGTGGCAATGCTTGCCAGTTCACAACCCTTGACTCGGATACCACAGAGGTACATTCATGCCCCATATTTTCAACCTATCCACTCTAAACTATTCACATGGGTGAATATTTTGTTTAATTATTTTCTTTGCAAACAAAAATAGCGTGAGCAAACATTTTTAGCTACAGCTATAAGCGGTCTGTGGGGCCTTTGTACACCTGAGCGTGGATTTGTCCTGACCGTGCAACCAGTTGTGTGACATATGTTATAGCCTATTTAACCCTGAGACAGTTCTCGGCTTCAATGTCACGTTGCAACACCAAGTTACAGTTTGCGCCAGACTCCTTAGACTGAGAAATGTTTGTCCAGGGATTAAATTCTATCTTTCCACACCGTCTATCGTAGAAGCTTATATACCGTAGGACAGGATCAAAAGATCAAAAACCGGGACGAACTAACTGACAAAATTTCCATACTTTTTAGTTTTCATTTTTGGAATTCCCATTGATCGTTTATTATCAATTTGCAATCGTCTTCAAGTAGCACAGAAAATACAAAAATGACGGATACAAATTGCCCAACTTAAAACGAATTGATTATTGAACGGTTTTTGACAACCTGTTGATTTTTGAGAAGGCAAATTACATCGACCTCTGACAATTCAGTTCTCTTTAAGTGTGGCTAATGGATGAAGCATGTAATACTTTAGAGATAAAAACGTGATAACGAAAAAGCTGGACTGGCTTAACTAGAGTAAAACTATAAAAGAAGGTGGCTGACAGTTTGAGAAATGCAGAACATTCCCTTTTATTAGCCTTACAACAAGTTCATCGGAGATCCAAGTTTACTTTGACAGAAACAAAACTCGAACGTTTATAATGAAGTATTTTCCATCGCTGTTCATTGGAGTCGTGCTCTTAGGCAAGCATTTAACGCTGAGTCTCGTCTTTAAGCTAGACACAGAACTCAAAAGAAAATTGTTGACTAATACTACCTTCGTGTCAATCTTACTGTTATAGCACTTCTTCAAGCCGAGACTGTGATCGCTGCGGCAAGGTCAAGGCAGGTGTCACTTCTTAGCAAGGTAAAACGAAAATGGAGTATTACACAGCTAATGGTGTAAGCCATACCACAATATGACAACCTCAAAGTGTGTGTTCCTCAAATTCCTATTTTTTTAATTCTCTATTTTAAAAAGGGCTTGCGTCTATACGGCGACTCACGAGGTGCAGGTGACATTGAAATAGGACCTGATCCGACCTTCATATGCCCACCCAACACTCCCGTTGCTCCTCATCCGGAAAAGTGCGAATTGTACTACACCTGCTATCCTGGATATCCTGTCACTCTTTGGCAATGCTATTCAGACTACTTGTTTGACCTTACCTACTCGGGTTGCAATTATCCTATAGAGGTTGACTGCGGAGTACGAAATCGTCCTGTTACGAGTGAGTTTTAGTTCCATGTTAATTGTTTTGCTGTACTTTAATTGATGACTTATAATTTTTCCTTTTTTTTAAAATATATTACCGAAGATGCACCGACGACCGTTACGACCCCGAAAACCACAACCGCCCCATCGAGCAACACTGTGCCACCCAACCAACCGACTTTCAATTGCCCAACTCCTGACGGATTCTTTGCCATTCCCAACACATGCACAGGGGATTATTATGTGTGCGTCAGTGGATCTCCATACGTATCGGTATGTTACGAAACAAAGCTATAAAGCCAAATTTGATAGTGTTTTTTAAAAAGAGTTTCATTGATTGAACTTTGACAGACTTGTCCAAATGGCAACATTTTTGATCCCGCAACAAAAATCTGTACACCGCCTGCAAATGCCACTTGCAGTAAGTCATAAGAAAATTAGTCGTTCTCTTTCTTCTGCCAAATTCCTATTCGATTAGCTTAAAGAATAAAAGAAATTAATTAGTATTCAACCATTGATTAAGCATCAACCAGTGGACATGAATCATTTTTTTGTTGTTGCTTTTTTTTACCTTTCAGCGAAACCTGTGTTCACCTGCCCTACTCCTGATGGTTTTTTCCCAATCCCAGGTAAATTTCCTGTTATTTATTTTCTAAAGTCAGTGTTATATAAATCCCTATTCAATTATCCTAAAGGTGCCTGCAGCAACTCGTATTATGTTTGTGTCGGGAATGTGCCGCATATACAGGTATCATAATAGAACTAGCTGATTGGTAAAAATGTTAAAAATCAACTTAATTATTAATCGAAAACCCGCTGTGTCCAGAATTGTCCGGGAACTACCATTTTTGATCCGATAACAAGAACATGCGTGCCGTCAGCGAACGCTACTTGTACAGGTAACAACCTAATGGCAGCCATGCATCGCTGCTTTAAAATTTGGGACAAATGTTTGTATGTGCTTTTCTTGTTCAGTTTCCCCGAGCACAACAGCAATGCCTACTAACAAAACCCATTACAACAACGTCAACAACAACACCGTCAACAACAACGACATCTACGACCACGACGCCAACAACCACGACCCCCACAACTACGACCCCCACAACCACGACGCCAACAACCACGACGCCAACAACCACGACGCCAACAACCACGACCCCAACAACCACGACCCCAACAACCACGACCCCAACAACCACGACACCAACAACCACGACACCAACAACAACAACACCAACCACTACGACGCCAACAACAACGACACCAACCACTACCACGCCAACAACCACTACAACGACACCCACAACACGCCCGACAACAGTGGGACCATTCACCTGCCAGACGTCGCATGGCTATTTCCCTGTTCCAGGTGTCGTATGTAGTGCACAGTACTATATGTGCTCCAACTATTACGCATATCTTATGGTAAGATTTTCCGAATATCATTTTTCATCGTATCTGATTCAAATTCGGCTATAAACAAGCGTTAATTTTCACATTAACTCTCAAGGACTGTGCTGTGCCTACTGTTTACAACCCGACCATCCAGAGTAAGTGCAATCATCAAGACAGATTTCCTTTGGTGTCACTTATTTCCGAAAAATACTTGCATTAATGACTCTATCTTTTCTTATTCAATATTTTCTTACAGCTTGTGATTGGAGTTATAACGTAGCGGGCTGCCAAAACAATACGGATGGCTTTCAAGTCCTGGAAAAAGGCACATCTAAGTCATCACTTCGCGTCACTTCGCTGTTGTGCAATGTCGAGAGAAGCAGATTTCAAGCTTCAACAATGGCCCATTTTAAACACTTACAATTCTATTAATCTAAAAATATTATAGCCTGGTAGTATAAAATGGAAGAATTACTTTATACATTCTGTCCAGAATATCGCGCTCATAAACATTGCAACATTTATTTAACATTAGACCGTCGACAGCTCCCCACATCTTCCAAACTGATTTAAGGTGCAAGCGCTTACTGAATCGCACTTGCTTGCATCATCCGGTTGATGTTGTCAAAATGTAACGTCTCATTATCACACGGTCAACACTTGTCTAAGCACTTAATCTGATGGAAATGTTGTGTTACACTAGTTGACCCTGACATGGTATTTACATAATCTCGTATGTTCTAAAAAGTACAATGCGGAAAAACCGACCATATATCAAAAGCACAACTTCTTTCTAAACGGCTCAAACTCGGTATTTTACAACGTCACATCGTATGCAGAATAGGGCTGAGGCATAGTGCGCATTCAATGACCCAACCGAATAAGAAGCCGAAAGGTGGACTCATTTTCGATTAGAGCAACGTTTGTCTGTCATTCGTTAAATAACAAAAGTGACGTAAAGTGTTTTTTGAACAACCTCTTCGATAACCGAATGCTCTTTTTGACGGGCTCAGACGCAAGCCGTTATCGCTTAAAATTCCGTGATAAGCTCTTGAAAATCAGCTGTGAATTCATTATTGGCATTTCACGTTTTTCTGTGTTACTACGTGCACACAGAGATTTGTCATGAAGACATTTCCGTCGCTTCTCTTTGGATTCTTGTTATTAGGCAAGCATTAATCAACTTTTTAAAGTCAAGTTGGTAAACATTTTTATCTCTTTGCAACGCCTTGATTCAAACAAATCTTGTGATGGATTTCAATAGCTTTTTGCCAACCGGACTATGTGTCCAGCGCGACGATCTCAAAGCTGCCGGCCTTTTTGAGCAAGGTCATAAACAAAATTACTACAAGTGTTGCAAAATAGAGTGTTTCCTAATCGTGTTTTATTTTTTTTTTATTTTCCATTAAAAAGAAATGGGATCCATACTCCCGAGGTGCAGGCGATATTGAAATAGGACCTGATCCGACATTCCAATGCCCACCCAACACTCCCGTTGCTCCTCATCCTGAAAGATGCGAACTGTACTACACCTGCTATGCTGGATATCCTGTCACTCTTTGGCAATGCTATTCGGACTACTTGTTTGACCTGCGCTATTCCGGCTGCAACTTCCCTTACGATACGGACTGTGGCGACAGACTGCGTCCCGGTCAGAGTAAGTTTAGATTGAAGATACATTTTGAGATTTTACAGTTGCTCTATCATTTGTTTAATGTGATTGTTTAGCCCCACAAACGACGACTAGCACAACAACGACTACGAAACCCACCCCTGAACCGAATGTTCCGGCTTTTACTTGTCCTAGCGATGGAGGTTTTTATCCAATTGATTCCGACGGATGCTATCGACATTATTACGCCTGCGTCCAGGGAGTGGCTTACGTTATGGTAAGTTTTCAGATTGTTGTCAATTATTTTTTTTTTTTTTAGAAGAAGAAAGTATAATAATAATTATTAATTCTACATGTCATGTTTGTTGGGCTATAGCTTTGCCCACTTGATGATTTATTCGATCCAGTCACGTTTACGTGCGAACCACCAAACGATGTCTCTTGTCAGGAACCGGGTGAGTCTTAAACTATTCACTTTTGTACACCTTTTCTCTCCCTCCCTTTATAATTTCTATTTTGAAAAATAATCTCATCCCATCCCAATGCCGTGGTACGAATTTTGTGGCGCGGCTTTTCCTTTCAGCAATTTCAATATTCATAAGACAATACCCATTCCCAGGAGAAAGGTGCACCTTTCTTTACTTTTCGTTTCTAATTAGAGATGCAACCTTGCTAAACCTTGTTTATCAACCCCGTCCCCTCTTTCCTAATTTGAATAGAATTCTCTAAAACCTGTCCCCTAGAGAAAAGATTTTTGCTGAAAAACATAAAACAAAACGTTTTTGCGTTTAGCATTCACGTGTGAGGAGGATGGGTTCTTCCCTGTTGAAGGTCAATGTACTGGAGTATATTTTATTTGCGCCTCTGGCGTAGCCTACGAATCGGTGAGTTGCCATTTTTGTGTGTATTTCTTTATAGACATTCCGTTCAATTTACTTTTGATTTTCTTCTAATAAAAAAAAATTTATTCAAAAGCTTTGTCCTAACAACGGAATATTTGATCCGGATAAACTCATTTGCTCCACCGCCGACCAGGTGTCTTGTTCACAAGGTAGGAATTATTTCAAACTGACTCTGCAATGAATTGAAGAGCATAGACTATGCCATAGTATGGGACATGACATTCAAAGTTTGAGATCATTCAATGGCTGTTCTTTTGTGAATCTCATACGTAGGTTCGGCTAGCACAACAACCACGGTGACAACTACAACCACAACTCCCACAACAACACCAACAACAACCCCTACCACAACACCTACAACAACCCCTACCACAACACCTACAACAACCCCTACCACAACACCTACAACAACCCCTACAACAACCCCTACTACTACAACCCCCACAACAACCTCTACTACTACAACACCAACAACGACAACTCCTACTACAACATCAACCACAACGCCAACAACAACAACTCCAAGCGGTGAATTTGATTGCCCTCCTAGAGATGGCAAATATCCCGATCCGTCCAATTGCCACGGATATTACGTTTGCATTTCTGAAGTCGCTTTTCCTTCGGTAAGTTTCATCTTGGAGAATCATAATTTTCGTGGGGCAATTCAGTTAATTAATGCGTCTCATTCTTCTTTCATATAGAACTGCCCTGAAAATGGATGCTTTGATGCTGCGTCGCAACTGTGCACGCAGAATTGCTCGGGATGCACCCGTTTCTTTCCCGCTTTCGTCTATAATTAATCGATTCGATAATGTTTCGAAAAACGATGGCCATTGAAATCACGGAACTCCAAAGACCAGTTTTTGAATAGCTCATTTTCACGTTGAAGAAAACTCAACTTTAATTAATCTAAGCTACGAAATCAAATGTTATGACAACGGCAAAATAAACGCTATATGTAAACGCATTGAACTGTTTGCTTTCCTTCGGCAAAGAGGACTTATTGACTACCCGCTTTCCTTCTTATTGTATCTATTTAGCTGAATATCAAAGATAATCAAACATTTTTCACATCTCAAAGGTTTCTAACCCCGTGATTAGAAGCTTTTAGGGTTTTTTTTCTCCCCACTTGATTTGTGACGCGGACGGCAAACATGACGTAATAGTTTAATTTGTTTTGGGTCAAACGAATTTTTCATCGGATAATGATGGTACTGCGTACATCTTGCCATGTAACCACCGATTGATAATGACAACCTGAGCCAATTTAACACGCGGCTTACCTATTTCGTCTTCTCAGTAGCAATTGTGGCAACGGTTGATGTCCTATACGCAAAATGGATTCCATTTTAAACATCAGTTTCTTTCTTTCTTTCCAATCGCGGAAACGCTTTCGCATTCTGAGTTTAACATTATCCTTTTCTCGCCGTGCACATACAAATCATGTTGATGACACGATGTGCAGTTCTCAGGAAAGCAATTGTTTATTTCAGGCTGTATCAAACAGTAAGCGCCGATCACATGAATTGTTTTAATGGCATTACCGTTTTTCTTTTTTAATTTATTTACTTTAGTACACGACCAAGTCATTCCCAGTCTTTGAAATGGAATTTTTTCTTGCGATCTGTGATCTTAAAGAGTTTTTGCATCGTCCAGCGCAAAGCCATTTTTATTCGAGGAAATTGCATCGTTGCATTGAAATGCCACACTGTGACTGAACCGCCTAGCATTAGATTAAATAAGTAGGTCGGCACTGACTTCAGCTCCACCAATTCGTCAGGTATAAGCCAACTGATTTTTAATGACAGAAAACGCTGATATTGCAAGCGGCATATACGCTGAGAATGAGGCCTTTGACGCATGCACAGTAGCATTCGTTTTGTTTAGAGATAATGATGTCGATAAAACAGTCGAAAACGAATCCCCTTCTCCGTCTGCGTTACGAGTGTCAGTCACCATTGAGTTGGGACTGTTGAAAGCCGTCGGGAATTTTCGAAACAACTGTTCGTGTTGATTGCATTGTTTACAAGATCATCTGGTTCCTGTAAGAAGAAATGAAAGCTCTAAAAACTGTGGCGTTTGTTTTCTTCGTCGTTTTCCAAGGTAAGCCAAATGAGAAATTCCTTAAGGTATTCGATCCGTGTCGATTGTATTTCCAACGTTACTTATCGCTGTTAAATAAAATGAAGTTGACTGAGAAAAAAAAACGGGTTTTTTTCTGTTTAAATCAATTACAGTTCTGCCTCGTCCCTCTGCAACTTTCGGGGTATTGAACCATGACAAGGTAAACTCTTCTCTATAAGTTCACCATGTCATTTGAAATGCGCAATAATTCAAGATAATTTGTTTCTGTTTATTCTTTTAAGAACTTGAAATTGTATTCGCGAGGCGAGGGCGATATTGAAATTGGACCTGATCCGACTTTCCAATGCCCACCAAACACTCCCGTTGCTCCTCATCCTGAAAGATGCGAACTGTACTACACCTGCTATGCTGGATATCCTGTCACGCTTTGGCAATGCTATTCAGACTACTTGTTTGACCTGCGCTTTTCCGGCTGTAATTTCCCATACGATACCGATTGTGGCAACAGACTGCAGCCCAATTCTAGTGAGTTGATTGCTCATCAAATTCAGTCTTCAATTTGTTTATTAACTTGAGCTTTATCCACTAAAAGCGAGCGTGGCAACTACCAGGAGCCCAGTATTCTCCTGTCCGGAGAATGGATACTATCCAGTATCAGCGTGCAGTGATCAATATTACTTGTGTGTTAACGGAGATGTTTATCCCCAGGTGAAAAACAAAATTATGTAAATCCGTCAAAATGATTTGAAGGTCATTTTTGAAACCATTCGATCGGTACAGGTTTGCCCAGACGGCAGCGTTTTCGATCCTGACCTCTTGTACTGTGTTTTCCCCGATCAAGTACCAGCGTGCGGAGGTAGGGACACCTTTTGTTTTAAATTTTTCCTTTCTTACATTTCTGTTAATTCATTTTCTTTTTGTCCTTGGGCGATTGCAGTGACAACCTCTGAAAGCATTAGCACAACTACAATTGAGTCGCATTCGTCTACTACCCCGACACCCATCAGATGCGAAGCTGACGGATTCTACGCTTTTGAACCATGTCTCACGGTGTATTACGCCTGCGTTGATGGAGTTGCTTATTTCCAAGTAAAAGCGATTGAACTATTGATGCTAATTTTGCAATGTTGCATCCAATCGATTTCAAACGCAAAATCCATGGCTGATATTGTTGTGTATCGTTTTAAAGGAATGTCCAAACGGCTGGATTTTCGTCGAGGCCGGAGTCAAAATGTAAACGACCAGAGGAGACGGATTGCATCGGTAAGACACGCATTACAATGTTTTTGGTTTGTTTTCGTGTTCTGTTCACGTGTTTTGTTCAAAGATTCGACAACGACGACTCCTGCAACAACTACCACCGTTAACAACTGCGGTAAGGAATACGAACACGAATGGACATCAGTCGATTATTAATGGTAATATTTGCTTCGTTAAGATGTAACTACTGTGGCACCTTCCGAATTCGTTTGCCCGGACAACGAGACTAATTTTTATCCCATCTACCCCGGCGCATGTTCGGCAAACTATTACACGTGTTACCTAGGGGTGGCGTATCCGCAGGTATGTAACACACCATTTGTGTGTTCTTACGATGCAAATTATCAAAATACATTACGATCGATATCTACGATGAATAAAGAACAATCCGTTTTGATGTCTATTGAAAATTTTTAATTTTATTCAATATGCAGGAATGCCAGCAAGGATACATTTTTGATGGACCAACAGGCGCGTGTGTGCCTCTTCAAGATGCCGGTTGCACCCGTAAGTTTATCGTTCATTTATTCCTCTATACTTACACATTCATTGTTTCTTTCTTATTTCAGCATGTCCCAATTTCATCTAATGTTTTGGGAGGTGAGTTTTCCTTCTATTCGATTTAATTCTTTAGTTGTTATCAACGCAATTTTGATTATTTTTCGGCCACTGATTATTGAACGACTAAACCATAGATGTCACTGGAAAGGTTAAGCGCAAATCAAGAATTAAAACGTTCAACCAAATGTCAACGCAATTGTTTCTCTTTTATCAATAAAAAAATAAATAATAATTTCCTCGTGCTATTGGGAACATTTGTTTTTCTTTTTAAACGTTCGGCAGCTGTCCCCTATCCAACGGACAAACATGTCGTTGGAAATTTCGACGTTTGAAGTGAACTCTATAGATAAATAGTTTGACGTGTTGTTCCATTGTGAAGGTTAGACAAACATATTTAGGCTGATCGGGAAATAAAGGTACAAGGGAGTTACCCCGAATCGCTTGTACGTCAACATACATGACGCAAGCTTTTAACTTGTAGTCTTACAGTTTGACTTTCGGTCTGTCATCGGTCTAAACAGCCCTGCCTTTATAGATAAGAACATTTTGACAAACAGTCAGATGTTATTTGAAATGACAGCTATACGTTCTGCTAATGGATTGAATGATAGCTAATGTCGCGATAGCTCAGGTATGAATGCGTTACAACAGAATACGTGGACGCACGAAACATCGGAATGTCAAACGCATCACTTTTGTTAGGTAAATATAATAAACGTACTAAATTCTAAAAGTATTTTGCTGTTGGCAGTTGTAATGCATACTTATCTTTAAGAAAGGAAATTGCATGAATCAATTACAGTGACATTTATACCTGCCGTCTATAAGACTGTAACGATGAAAGCTTATTGAGTGGGCCGGAATCTATTACTGACGATATTATTTTACATCAGGCATACAAAATCCGTGTGTTACATGGTTTAGGTGGACAGTTTGTTTATTTTACTACAACAATTGCCATCGCTTAACCGTCAGCCAAGTTAGAATCGTTAGCCTCAATGGGTTCGCTAGTACCTCTTATGTTAATTGTCTGTTGCCTTCAAGGTAATAATTTTTTTAATAGTTTCTCTTCGCAGACGACCTACGGAATACTTTCCTTTTTTCTCTAGTGGGTCTGGGCGCTGTAACTGATCATATTTTCAAGGAGAAATGGGGAAAACAAGTTGCTGAAACAGCTGTAAGTGAGGGTAGTGTAGCCGAGTTTAGCAAGTCTATATAATGAAATTTAAATATTTCCATTTTTTGGCTGCATAGCAAGAACGGAGTTTTACTTGTCCTGGAGCTGATGGTAACTACGCATCTCCTCAACAGTGCGTCGCAAATTACTATCAATGTCGGGAAGGAATAGCTTACCCTCAGGTATCTAAAATCTCTATAAATCTGTTGAAAGATTTGCCAATGAATCAAAATTTTTCGTTTAATTCTGCATTTTATTCACATTTTTGCAAATTTAGACGTGTCCACCAGGCAACGTCTTCGATCCCGTCACTTCTGTTTGCACACCTTTCACTCAGGCTTCATGCAGTATACAATACCTCATTTTCACCCTTTGATTGATAACTCAATTAACATTTGTTTCGAAACATTTGTAATGCAGATCAGGAACTGGACTGCTCTTCAGACGGATTATTTCCATACCCTGGTAAGACAGTGAAAGCAATTCAAAGCCGAATGTATAGACTCTAGTGCATTGTAGGCCAAGAGCTTGCCAACTAAACAATGTTTTAATTTAATTTTAATAATTTTAATAATTTTAATTTAATTTAATTTAATATTGAATTGCCAACTAGGTGGCATGAGCTATTTGTTTTTGATTCATCTTGACTTGTAGACATAATACAATCAAAATTTACGTGGCGGTTCTAGGTGCCTGTACGAATTTGTACTACGTTTGCAGTGCTGGCGAGTCTTACGTTCGGGTATGTACATCGTAAAGTCTATTGACTACTAATGTAAACACATTTGTTGGTTGTATTTCAAAGTATTGTCCAGTCGGCTACGCTTTTGATCCTGTAACTTTGAGATGCGTGGCAGTAGAGGACGCGTCGTGTACAGGTAAGCACAAGAATGGCTACAAACAACTAGAACATAGTTCAGTTACATTGTCTAGCTGAGCGGGTTGTTTATTACATCGTTTATGTCTTTTGTTCGATAGCGGCTTCATCGACAACAACGACTTCAACTACTCCAAGCACCGTTCCAACAACACCTACATCAACGGAGCCAGCGACAACCGCCAGTAGCTCTACAACAACAACAGCTCCCGCAACGAGCAAAACTTCAACTCCAATCACAACTGCCGATCCTACTTCAACCACAGTCCAAACCACAACTCCAAAGACGTCTACCACGACAGTACCTTCGACAATTCCGCCATCAACGGAGTCGACGACCTCAACAACAACATCCATTCCCACAACGGTGTCAACCATAGCAGCAACTACACGGACAACGGCACCAACAACTCCAGCGACTACATCGACAACTTCTTCCTCTACTTCGGCCGCAGTCCAAACAACAGCAAAGACGATTCCGACGACAACTCAACCGGCTACTTCAACGACCATTCCTACAACAAGTCCAACCACAATCCCAACAAGCATCCCAACAACACCTCCAACAACGACGATGCTTACAACAACGAAGCCTACGACAACGTCATCTATCCCACCAACTACACCTCGAACTACAGTTATCAACAACACGGCCAACTTCATCGTCTACTACACCACCAACTACTTCTTCAACTACACGATCAACAATTCCTTCAACTACGCGATCAACTACAATATCAACTAGAGCATCAACTACACGACCAACTTCATCCCCAACTACGCCGTCAACGGCACCATCAACTACGCGGTCAACTACACCATCAACCGCAACCCCAACTACACCACCAACTGCTCCTTCCACTACGCGATCAACTACACCACAAAGTACACCCCCAACTACACCACCAACTCCCCCATCAACTACATTATCAACTTCCCCATCAACTACACCACCAACTCCCCCATCAACTACAGTATCAACTACACGACCCACTTCTTCCTCTACTACACCACCAACTACTCCTTCAACTGCGCGATCAACTACACCACCAACCACACCACCAACCACACCCCCAACCACACCCCCAACTACAAGATCAACTACTCCATCAACTACTCCATCAACTACTCCATCAACTACTCCATCAACTACACCACCAACTACACCACCAACTGCATCGCCAACTACTACTCCTACAGCTGAATTTGCCTGTTCACAAACTGGAAACTATCCCTATCCAGGAAACTGCTCCCTCTATTACGTTTGTGGGGGCGGCGTCTACATAGTTGCTGTAAGTATGTTTCTTTTGAAATTTCAACAACACTTTCTGAATCGTTGCATTCTATTTTCGCTCTTTAAAGGTGTGTCCAGAAGGCCAAGTGTTCAATCCATCCATCGAATATTGCCAAAATGCTTCCAACGTGCCTGGTTGCGAGGATTGGCCAATGTAAATACGCTCTCACTCTAGTACACCGTTCATCCTATGAACCCCGTAGCTGTTCGAATTCATTAGTCTACTTAGCAGTTACTTCGCCCTTTTCTTCTATACGATAACAAATAACATCCCTTTTACGATATCCCCTGACATTTAACGACCGACGTGTTGTTTGATTGTCCGAAAGGATATTACGATCATCCCATGTAAGAAGTTGACTGTTATTCGTCGGGAAATAAGACAAATAAAAAAATTGCCTCAAATTGTTTGCTTATAGCATTTCTTTGTGACAGCGAAAATGGCGTCCTGGTTGTAAGATTTCATCAGACTCCATAGATCTCTTTGACCACCATCGATAACAGCTTATCAAGAGCCTGGTGCAAAGTTTTGATTGTATATATATAAACAATATCGATATAAAGTTTCGCCTTGGCCTACTGGAATTTATTTTTTACCTCGCCGGACTATAATGAGACGATTCAACATGAAGACCGTATAAACTGTAACAGTGTATAAGAATATAGTGTGTTAACATTTAGAAAAACATTTTCTGATTGCCAGTTTTTTTTAGACCTATCAAGACAAAACGTAAAGCGATTTCAAGGTTTTATATCACAACTATATACATAAGGCCTACCTGCCCACAAGATATGACTTAGCTAAAGACGCGTCGATACTGCCTCTTTATCCGGTATGACGAAAAGCATGAATCATTCATAATATACTGATATGCTGCACAAGGATGTAATAGCGACGTAACCTATTTGTTATACTTTAGAATTCATACCTTTTATGATAATTTCATAAGTTGATTTCCTTGGCTATACATAAACCGTAACCAAAATCCATTTAAAGTTCATTGAACTAGATTTTTTGCTACCAGTTTTCTTGTTAGCTTACTGTCTCAACAGCCTCACCAAAAGAGCAATGAAAAGGGCAATTCGATCCTCTGTAGCTCATTAAAAATATCTCAAACTAAAACAAGTGAATAACAGGATGCGCGTGTCATGTAACCTTCATTTTCAGAAATAAATAAAAAAAAGATTACGGACTTTTGCGGCTAATCCAAGCCAGTCTTAAAATTCTCTCTAATATCCATTTGTTACGGCGATGACGCAGTGATCGACCTTTACGTGTGCAACCTTCTCTGACAGACGGCGTTTGCGTAAAAGAGAACGAGAAAGTGACACAATAACAACGTTGGCAAACGACTAATTCCATTAAATCCTTTTTACTGCTTGATGACGAGTGTCTACTAAGCTCAGAGTCTCCATGGGTGGGAAATAAAACATTTTCATTGATAAGACCGGATATTGTGGGTTGTATAAAAGAAGTACACAACGTCGTGATAGAAACTAATTGTGGAGAGTAATTGGCATTTGAAGGAACGCTGAACTTGGTTCGCAAAACCGTAACAAGATGAACAGACTGTCCTCCATGTTTTTGGCTTTTGCCATTTTTCAATGTAAGTTGTAATGGTTAACTGTAAGTTCGTCGTAGTTTTTTTATAAATGGTTTGATTAATCTGTACAGGCTCGTTCGTCTTCAGTGCTGCTGACATCAATTTAGGTGTTAGCGATTTCAAATGCCCAACAGGCCACAGCATCTACCCTCATCCTCAGCGGTGCGAACTTTACTACACCTGTTACAACACAGAACCCACTTACCTGTGGCAATGTAGATCCAACTTGCTATTTGACCTCGTCTACGACGGCTGCAACTGGCCGGAACAAACGTACTGCGGAAATCGTACTCGACCCGGTGGTAAATACTGTTTTACCTTTTTTGTTTGCTTCTTTCGGTTTCTGCGTATCAAGAAATGAATAGGGTTATGTAATGATGTATTTGACGATGCCCAGATACGGCCACAAGCATTCAGCCTGTGCCTACAGCATCAACAGCTATTCATTCTAGCCTGAGGCCTTTTACGTGCCCCGATGATGGATTTTATCCGGAGTACACGGACCGTTGCAGTTCCCATTTCTACACTTGTCTCGACGGTCAAGCTTTTTCTACTGTAAGTCATCTTAAACACAGTCTGTTTAAAATATTCTTATTTGCGTATTACATTTTAATGTAATCAACTTCTATAGTATTGCCCATCTTACGGAGTCTTCGAGCCAGTCAATAGACGATGCGTTTCACCAAACGCTCTGGCGTGCAAAAGTGGTACGTGATTTGCACCACATCATTTTATCCCTTCGTGTCCCGATAGTAACTGTCGACCAATGATTTTTAATTCCGATATTTTGGAAATGTTTTCTTCTCTTGTTCACAGCGTCGTCAACAACTAGAAAAACAACATTTCCAACGCTTGAACTCACGTCGGCATCCGCGACCAAAACTGATGCTCCTGTCACAGTAACAGTTCCGCCAACAACAATGATCCCCAAAACAACTCAAGGAGGTTCATTTGTCTGCCCTGGAAACGGAACTTACCCGGACCCAGCTCAATGTTCAAATTACTACGTGTGTGACAACGGCACCGCCTTCCTTTTCGTACGTATTAGCCTATATACGCAACTCACGCTCACGAATTATTTTATAGAATTATATAGTTAATCAACGGGCGTTCAATTTCCAAATTTTATCGACAGGCTTGTCCGACTGGCCTTGTCTTCAATCCAGCTGGTAGCGTTTGCGATTGGCCCAGCAACGTCCCCGGCTGCAATGCTAAATAAATGACGACGCCATTTTTCTAATAAGAAGTTTTTCCACCACTGATGCAAAACAATCAAACTTTGTTTTGATCCGCTTATTATGTGTGTCCTCAATATAAACATTTTAAATGCAATTATGATGTTAATTTTTAGCATTATCCAATTGGTTTGTTATACAACTGGTATATTGTGAACGTAGCTTAATATGATGCCTATGTTTCACAGTTGCTTTTATTTCTATATGAGTAGGTATGTCATGTGATATTACGAATAAAATGATGAAAGTCCTAACGACACGTGTGCGTAGCGTGCCTCACGAGGCTAGTGATGAAATCTTATAGGCTACATCATGTACAGTAAATGTGTGATTCCATCACATGGAAACCAATAAGAATGCTGTGCTTGTGAAGCAAGTTACTTGTCTGCACAAATAAGCCTGTAGAGATGGCTTAAGAAAAATCCAGATGATAATTTAGATACAGAAGGATTTAGTTATTTGCTTGTTTTTTTGTTTCTTTCTTTTTCTATTCATTTTCCTTTATTTTATCTGACCACGGTGGATCTTTGATTTGAATCCGACGCGTGCCTTTTTGCCAAGGGATGGGTGACGTAACACGGAAAATGTGGACGTGGGTTGAGACATCAACTGTTTCTATTACCTCACCCTTCCCTTTGCAAATTTCTAGAGAAAAACAAAATTTGGGTTTTGCAACCCTTTTGGAAGGTGTCAATGTGGTTCTCTAAACTTATTCAGCTCTAACTTATTAGAAACGTTTAGTCTGCCACATCGGCAAAAAGATGCGTGTTGGTTCGTGTGTTTTTACTTTGTAATCTCGACTGCGCGATGACTTGGGAAATCCTAACGATGTTGCCAATAATAGGCTCGATTTTTTCCAAAAGTTTGACGTGAAGACAAACATGCCAAGACTAGTCCGTTTAGAATTTTGTCCGTCGGACAGATAGCAAACAAACAGCTTCAATATTTGAGTTTTGATGCGTGCCTAATGAAAATGCCAATGGACTCTCGACTTTTGATTTTCATGGGGCAATTTCTCGAGAACGTGATGGATTGAACGGTAACTATGAGGGAAACCAAATCTGGGCTTAGTTATAGTTGTCAAGGTTGTTTAATGCCGAACAATAGCGACATGAGTTATGTATCGGGTCGTGTTCAGCTCACGGTGAATAAGCTTTTATTAAGATGACGACGAGGAAAACTCTTCTTCCTATTTGCTATAGTTTCAACTGATAAGAGTTAAAACATGTCAAAGTCAGATAGTGTCGCTAAACAAGTGACTTTATTTTTCAATACGATAAGCCATCAAAGTGAAATATATGACCTCTGGTAACTCAATCACGGTATACAGTTGTAAAGGAAGAGTTTCACTATCCACAATGCTGAAATCGCTCCTCGTCACAATCCTCTTTCAATGTAAGTGATTAGTCAGATTGACAAGGGTGCTGCTATGGAACTAATTGACTTGATTTTACATGCAAATATTAGGTTTCCTTTTGGAAATTAATGCCTTCTCTTTGGCAAGGCAACAGGTAACCAAATCTCTATATCTAACAAAGTTGGATACATTGATAATCTTTTGTGAACGCGTTTCAATGTTTTTTTATTGTGATCAGGAACGTTTCACCTGTTCGTCTACGGATGGCTTCTATGCCATCGAAGGTGAATGCACAGCCGATTATTACGCGTGTGTAGGAGGAGTAGCATACAGCCAGGTAAACGAAATACTTTTGCGTTTAAATTTTTGATTAACTGATGTAAAATTGTCAATTGTGATCTTTTATGTAGACATGCCCAGGGACTGGAAACGTTTTTGATCCACTACTTAAAAAATGCGTACCTTACGCGGAGGCCTCCTGCCGCAGTAAGTCATCGTATTAACTAGTTGAAATTGTGCATGCAAATTAGTCAAATCAAATTTTACGTATTTCCAGGTGCAGTAACGACTACCGCTGCGACAACCGCTGCGACAACCACAACGAGTTCGACGCTCACCACAACGCGTTCGACCGCTCACCACTACGACGACTACGGGTACAACAGTCGGTCCGACATTTAATTGTCCGACAGCCGAAGGCTTTTATGCGATTCCCAACACTTGCGATGCTGATTATTACGTTTGTGTCAGTGGTTCTCCTTACGTATCGGTAATAAGTTTTCTGTTCATTTTGATTCGATAGACTGGTCATGTAATCATCACGTGGTTATTTATTAGACTTGTCCAGGAGACAGCGTCTTCGATCCAATTACGCTAGTATGCACATCCCCGGATAAAGCTTCTTGCCGTAATTCTATTAATTCTTTTTAGTTTTAGTTTTTTTTAAAACAGAGAAATTAAAAGAAACACTATTCATTTTCAATGTTGTTAACCTATTTCAGAAAAACCATTCATATGTCCTACTCCCGATGGATTTTTCCCAGTCCCAGGTAAAATAAGCTTTCAGAAACGTTTTTATTTTCAGGCTTAACTGCGTTTATGGCAATGTATTGAAATCTTGGGAATTGATACAGGTACTTGCGGAAATAGCTACTACTCTTGTGTCGATGGAACCGCTTATTTGCAGGTACAATACAAAGAAACTGAAATAATGAACTCATTACAATAATTTTGGACTTTTTAATATGTTGGCAGTATTGCCCTGGAACTGCCATCTTCGATCCGAACACGAACAATTGCGTCCCTGCGGAAAACGCATCGTGCAAAAGTAAGGATTGCACATTGCAAGTTGTAATTAATCAAAGTCTAAAATTCCAAAACTAATTCGCCTATCTGTTTTGAAACTCAGCTACAACGACAGCAGCAACAACAACTACTCCAACGCCCACAACAACTACTACAACGCCCACAACAACTACTACAACGCCCACAACAACGACGACAACACCCACAACAACGACGACAACACCCACCACAACGACAACACCCACAACAACGACGACAACACCCACAACAACGACTAAAGCGCCATTCGTTTGCCCGGGTACCGGACATTATCCCTATCCCGGAAGCTGTACTTTGTACTACGTCTGTTCCGGCAGCAACTACATTGTAGCAGTAAGTTCTTATTCTTATCCTTATAAGCGACAGTCTTTAATTTTAACTTTTCTTTCAATCCAGAGCTGTCCAGCTGGGCAGGTGTTTAACCCATCCACCGAATTCTGTGAAGATCCCATTAACGTTCCCGGCTGCTACTTCGATCCTATGCAATTTTTCCGAGTAAGATTATTTGCCTTTAATCAAAGAACAATTTGATGTCAATCTCTTTTTTCATTTACTTTTACAACAGGATTTGAAATTCGTCGGAATGACTGGCGGCCCGTCGTTCTAAAAACCGAGTCCCAAACGTGTGCCGTTATACCCAATCCATCTGAAAATTCTTAGTCTAATGAGAAACCCAACGTCAGTTGGTGACTCGTTCCATATTTCTAAATAGCCATTTAGTTTTCTTAACCAAATAATTATTATCATTTGTTGCAAGTGCTATAAGTTATACGGTTGTTGCACACTTATATATCAATGACACATCTCTGAAACTTTACCGTCATAATAAAACTTTTATTTCAAGGCTTTCACTGATAATCAGAAAGGCCCTGACTTTTCAAAACAAAATGCTTCGTTTGGAATCCGTTTGCTGGTTGAAGTACTGCTGAGATGTTGAGCAATCTAGATCAACATTTCCATTGCGATTAACTGGCTTGTGCACGTCAAAAGAAATACGCACCGCTATTTCGTGTAAACATCACGCACCAAAAGCGAACCAACGTGAAAAGTGATAACCATGCGCTATCGGATTTAACGTATTTACGAGCTTGGGTCATTTGTGGTCGAGATTCTAGAACCGCGATGATATAGAGATAAGATTTGATCTCTTAATGTCGGGATACGTTGATCGACCAACGTATGAGTTGACGTTTAGGTACCGTAACCTATGCGTTTTATTGGGGGACACGATTAATTTTCTTCACTTCCGCCCACTGACTTTCAGTTTTCGTGCAAAGTACACAAACAAGGATGTTGTCAATGCGTATAACTGTATATTATAAGAAAAGCGATAAAATTGTTTGATAAGACAGGATCCGAATGGACCATTTAAACAACGACGCGTTCGCTTCTGTTATTATGCGTTTTGTAGCCTTGGTAACACGAGTCAGAGCTTCTACTAAATTTTTTAACATCATCTTACGTTTTACTACGCCACAGTTGCACGAAATGAAAGCACTTGCACTACTAGCTATTCACGGTAAGCAGGAATATATTTACTTTTCACATTCCGCTATTGTATACTGATCATCAAACTTAACGTGGAAAAGGACTTTTGGCAAATGTCGCCGCAGAAACACAGTCGAAGGTAATTTTTTACATCGTAAAGATAGAAGCTTGTCTGATGTTGGTGTGACATCTTTGATTTCAAAGGTGGAATCGAGGGACATTGATTTAGGTGCATCTGATTATCAATGTCCGGAAGGAGTTTACGTTGCTCCTCACGAGACGCAATGCGAACTGTACTACATCTGCGCTTCAGGTGGCACCCCAACTCACTTGTACCATTGCAAAGACGACCTTTTGTTTGATCTCGTTTACAACGGTATATAGTTTCTTGTGTGGTCACTCTTTATGCTATGATGCGCGCTGAACGCTATTTTCTTTCCAATGATGTAGGATGCAACTTCAAGGAACTAACCGATTGCGGTGACCGTCTTTCGCCCTTCACCTGTCCGTATCCTGATGGTAAATTCCCCATTAAAGAGGGGGCATGCAGTTCCCAATATTACGTTTGCACTAACTACGCCAACTACATTAGAGGTATGATATTTGCACGCGTTAAGACGATATGAAATGACCGTGAAATCCCATCGACTCTGCTATGTTCTTTCTTATAGACTTGCCCAAGCGGAGGAATCTTCGACTCTTCTTCATCGTCATGCATCGCAGCTAGTTGTACAAGTGGGTTGTTTGTTTACATTTTGCCTTGTTTTGTTTGTTTGTTTTTTTAATGGAAAAAAAATCCTAATGCGTATAGCGACAACGACACCTAGAGCACCAACAGCACCGGGCGTTTTCGAGTGTCCGGCACCGAACGGAAGCTTCTCCAGTCCTTATTCCTGTTCTCAGTACTATGTCTGCGTAGATGGAGTATCTTTCCTCTTCGTAAGCACCATTTTTCCATATGGGTTTCCAAATCTGTTGTGTTTTAAACTGTTCATGACTAATCCGTTTCTATTTTCTTACCGTATAGAATTGTGCATCAGGACTTTTCTACAATGCTCCTCTCGACATCTGCGATTGGCCGGCCAATGTTAATTGCAACTTGTAAAGTGTATTCTGTAAGGCATCAGAAGATCAAATTTACAATTGAACTATCTCCAATGCAGCAAACTAAATCTAGAAGGGATAATGTATGACTTAAACATTTATCCTAAATTATCATTGTCCGAATGGAATGTAACTAACGAAAAATATGGTGACAAGAAAACTTATGAAATAAACAAAGTTGTTGGTTACACAAATCCTTATTGCGCTTTATTCTCTGTCGTAAAGGTTTGCTTTTATTTGTTTGCATATCGGTAATTAAGTGCGAGCGGTGAAGTGCTAAAAACAGGCGAATAACAAAGGGTATGTTCAAGTCATCGTGCGAGCTTACACGTTCTCTTTGATGAGTATAGCTTTTAAATAGCTTGCGCTTCAAACGTCAGACTTGACGTTTAGCGATCCAATGTTAAGAGACGTACGTACGTCTAACGGTATCGGCTAACGACGCCGATCTAAATCATCTTCTGCAAGCATCAGGTTGCTCGCGTGGTTTTAGACATTGACCATCACATTACACTATGCAGTTACGTTAAAACGGTTGCTATACGTGATATCTCAGGATGTAATCCTTTAAACTTCGTCCGTGTGTATGTCGGCAGTTGTTTGTGCAAAAAGATTTTTAGTCTCGGTCTGCCGTTTTGTTTACTTCCCAAATTTCCCAATATCTAAAGTATGTGAAATTTGTTCAAAGGATTTCATGTCTAGTTGATGGGTTGTTTGTTCAAGGATTAAAACAAGATTTCACTAAGACCGACAGCATACACTGCATGTGTACCGAAGCATAAAGCCTCCACCGTTTTTCAAAGTGTGAACCGTCAGTCACATCGCAAGTTACATAAGTGATTATTTGTGTGAAAGATGGAAAACAAATCATTTAAAACACAAGGAAAAAAAAAAATTCTAATGGCCTGCACAGCAATTTATCGTTGATGACGCTTTCCGAAATTATGCCGATCGTACGGAACTCGTGTGACCATATGCAGATGAGTATACAATTTTAAAGTGGAAAAAAAATTGTGAAAAAAATTGCTTTGGTCTACGAAGTGGGATTACCAGTATGGCCTTCTCTTCATCAAATTTGCATCGGTGAGGATAAGAAAGTACTGCTCAGTCAACAGTGGGTACTGGAAATTCCGATCGCCTTTCTTCATCAATAATTCGACATTATGATGGTATAGGCGTCACATCGATATTTATAGTTTGTGTGTTTCACTTATACGCCCACAGTATAAATTTTTTATCGTCGAAATTTAAAAGTTCAGGTGCAATCTTGCGTCATATGTAAATGTAGATCATGTTGCTTGAGCGATAACCAATTGATAAAACGTCACTTTGATAAAACCAAACAACAGGGTTTAAATAACGAAGGTTTGGGTGTAGTTGACGAAAGATCTAGCTACGTCCTTTCAGACCAGTAAACAACAGTTACCAAAAAATGAAGTCTACAATCCTTGTACTCCTTGCTATTCATGGTAACCCTCACATTATTATTATATTCGTGTTTACAAAATTTGGACACATGATGCATTTGTGTTAACAATGAAATTGTATGTGTAACTAAATAGGTGTCATGGCATTTGTCACCGCAGAATCAATTGTAAAGGTATGATAATAAAAAAAAAACTTGAATTGAGCGTTTTGCTTGTATAAGTGCAGTTGATTAAGTGTGTATTGTCTACCTGTTTAATCAATTTATAAGGCGAACCCAAGAGACATTGATTTAGGAGAATCCAATTACCAATGTCCGGACGGGCTTTTTGTGGCTCCGCACGAAACGCAATGTGAGTTGTACTACCTCTGTTCTGCTGGCGGTGTCCCAACTCACTTGTACCAATGTAGAGACGACTTATTGTTCGATCTCACTTATTACGGTACAATTATCAAATTTAATCGTTAAGATGGCCAAATGGTTCTTACATGTCATGTCTCGCACCGTTTAGGATGCAACTTCAAGGAATTAACCGATTGTGGCGACCGTCTCTCGCCATTTACCTGCCCATCTCCCGATGGTTTTTTTCCCATCAAAGAAGGAGCGTGCAGTTCACAATATTACGTTTGTACCAATAACGTCGCCGATTTAGAAGTATGAAAACTTGTACAACAGCCTATCTAAAAGAATCTTAACCAATGTACCTTCTCATGTGTTTTTAAATGTAGACTTGTCCTAGTGGAATCTTTGATGCATCCTCATCGTCGTGTGTAGCAACATCCTGTGCGAGTGAGTTATCAATGATAATATATCCCATGTGTTTTGGTAAAACAATTATTTACTGCCTGGCTTTTATAGCGACAACTACACGTGGAGTACCCACGGCACCAGGTCCGTTTGATTGTCCAGCACCAAATGGAAATTTTGCCAGCCCCTATTCTTGCTCGCAGTACTACGTGTGTGTCGACGGAACAGCGTTCCTTTACGTATGGATTTCTTCTTTTAATTATTGTCTTTTTCATTATTTATTAATTAATATTAATATTTTTTTTCTTCTAGGAATTGTCCATCCGGACTTCATTACAATCCTGCACTTAATATCTGCGATTGGCCCGCCAATGTTAACTGCAACTTGTAAATTTGGACAGAAAATAGGATTCCAGACGCAGAGAAACTGAAAGCATTCCACTAAGCCAGAAAGTTTTTTCTCGTTTTATTCAGACAAGAAGATTTTTTATTATCTTTTTACTTTTGATTGATTTATTTGATCATGCAAATCATTTCAATACAAACGTAATATAATGTCGAAAAAAAAACACATTAGTTACCTTGAAAGCAATACTGGATTTTGCAGTTCGTTTTGTTGGAAACTTCGTATATTACCTTCGTCTGGGAAAATTGAATTATTTTTCCCTGGTTCTGGTATGTGGTAACTGAACTGGTAAAACAGGAAATGAAGTTTATGGCAACCCTGTATTGACTAGGAAAAAAATATATATATTTTCAACGCAAAATATTTACCTATCGTCCTGCCGATTCGGTTTCGACAATGTGCTTTCGAGCAGCCAAATGTGACTTGAAGAACCATTGAGAGTCTGACCACACGTAGTTTTTCACTCTCTTGACGTGGCCTTTGGCCATTTCGTATCTTATGTTTCTTTCATTTAAAAAATATAATCTGACCTTTGATAGAATTCTGTTGTTGGTTTGATTGTTCAGCTTTTTAAATTTATTTACTTCCATTTTAATTTCAACATTTGTCGGTAAGAAAGACAATAAAAAACACTAAATTTGTTGATCATTAAATTATTTTACTGCAAATAGTCCCTTATTCAGTTGAATTAAGTTAAGAAAAATGAGTAAAGGCCTCAGGGAAGAAGTTAAAATAGTGGTGAATTCATTGCTCGTGCCACATTCCAGAGGCCTTACGCTGGAAAAATTTCTGAAAGAGTATGCTGATGTAGAAATGAAACAATTTCCACACAGGTTAGATAAAATAAGTAACATATTTGCTAATTCAATAATTATATTATTTTTCTACAGACAACTTGGATTTAACACACCAGCAGATTTCTTGTTTTCTGTCCCTGATGTTGTAAAATGCACAACTTTAAGAAGTGGTCACATTCTTCTTCAAGGTAATGTCATGATGTTCCATTAATAATTTGGTAATCAAACTAACATGGATTGGCTTTATCAGCGGTTGCAAATGAGAATGTTTCCCACATACAGGAGCTAGTTAAGGGCCAAAAAAATAGCCAGACTGCCAGCCTTAAAAACTTCAATCGACTGCTTCAACAAAACAATCGCTATTGCCCACCCTTTGCTAGGCAATTTCCTCCTCCACCAATTCAAATCAGTCAAAATGTTTCTGGAAGACAATTCTCTGCATGGATAAGGCTACCCCCTTTCAGTGTGCCAAATCAGATGATCAGCAGGCCTCAGGCTTCACAGGTAAAAAACTTCATATATTACATAGAAGTTGCTTTACTGATGTTTCAGGTATTCCATCAGCACCAGGCTGCACAGACCTTCAATTCGTCTGAAGCCATCATTCCATTGCCTCGCACATGCTCAAGTGTGGAATATGAGTGTCAGTTGGTCTCCGAATTCGAAAAACTTCTGCTGTCCTATCCGAATGGAGTCAATACGGCATACATTTTTGCCCTTTATTCGAGCAGATACAAAAAAGAAGTAGACCTTCACCGCATTGAGCCTAATTTGAGCTCTATCTCTTTCTTTAAGCGGCATGAACATGTATTTCGAGTTTGGAAATGTTCAGAAAATGTTATGGTAGCCCTCGTAGTGCCATACTGTGTAGATGCAAGCCAGTTGCCAACTGCAAATCAGTCACCTTTAGCAGAAAAAGGCAGACTGACGGGTGCAATACCAAAGGGCCAATTCTCGAAGAATGCGGGACATCAGAATTTCCAACCTCCAACACATGCAGTACATCCAATGTTCCAATCGCCGCCGAAAGTTGCACCTCCGATTTTTCAATCTCCAACGAAAGCAGTGCCCGTTCAGTTCAAATCTCCCACAGAGGCAGCGGGTTTTTCAGCGGAAGGCGTTAATCGTACAGCAAATAGTCAGGCCTTTCAACCCAAGTGGTCTGCTACAGATATTCGCACGCGTAATCCTACCGCCGAGACGTTCCAAACAGTGACAACCGATTGGAATTCACCAAAGCATTCGCCTGTCACTCATTTGACTCCATCAAAAATGATTCATGGTGGTTGCCATGCAAATTCCATCGCTGACGAAGTTCTACCAGTCACATTTGGTATTTCATACCATGTTACTTAATTTTGAAATGTGATTAAGTAGTGTATCTCTCACGTTTTTGTAGGTGTACGTAGACCGAAAATTAAGAACGTCTACGAACCGGATACGGAAATAACTCGACAGGCATTTCCTTCTAACTTGGCCAATTTCGACTACTTTTTTCTCATTGTTGCAGAAGTCTATTCTCCTGGCGAATTCTATTGGTTCCTGAGCGAAAACCGAAAACTGATAGAAGATCTGACGGATGATATGACGTGAAATATTGTCTAAATGAAAGTTTAATCTGAAATTTAATTTTATATATTTAATATTTGTGTAGGTTGTTTTATGGTGCTAATCCTGAATATGTCATATCTTGTGCAGAAATGTACATCGGCCAACTAGTTGCTGCCATGTACACCGACAATCTTTGGTATCGAGCACGTATTGTCGGATGCCACGAAGATATGTTCCAGGTTTTCTATGTAGATTATGGCAGTAAAAACTTAGTAAAAATCGAACGGTTGCGCCACCTCCATATGCGTTTCACAAAGATGCCACTGCAGGTATATTTCCACATTATATTTATCGTGTATTCACTGCTAGATTTTTGTCCTGACTCCTTTAGGCTTTTCGAGGTCGAATTTTCGGCATTCGACCCTTGTCCACCGAGACAAAATGGTCGTTCGAATCAGGAAAATGGTTCTTGGATCTTATCAAAGGTAATCCCGTTAATTTTCGGTTGTTAGTTGTTAATTTTTAATGTGTTCGGAGTGATCTTCCACGTTATTTGTATTGCTAGGTTGCAAAATTATCGCTGCTGCCAAAATGATTGAAGAAACCTTGGCTGTACCAAAATATGACATTGATACAGTCTATTCATTAACCTTAGTCGACACAACAAAAGAGAATGACGTTCACATTAGTGACTACTTGATCGAAAATGGCTTTGCTGTTGCCTGCGAGGAAGAACAGAGAGCGTTGGTTGCTGCCACTCCTGCTGTTGAATATTCAGATCTGATTCCTGCGCGTTCGCCAAGTCCAACCTGTGCATTTCCTTCATCTGCCACAACTTCACTTGTGCACCAGTTGGAAAACGCAAGCCTCTCATCTCGAGCAATGTCACCAGCTGTAAATCCTGGACAGTTTAATTTTTCCAGTTCCTCCATAGATGACATTATCGTGCATGAGAAAACTTCTGTGGGAAGATCTGCACAGATCAGATCGAAAATCTTGCACTGGCGGAACAACCTCCATATACCGCATCTCTGTCTGCAGCACCAGAAAGGCAAACCTTTTTCTTTTACCTTATGTGGTGAGTTTGAATGGCTTCTTTGATGTAACTCATCTATCTGTTTGCAGGTCTGAACAATGTTATGTCAGTCAGCTAGGTAAATGATAATCTTAAAACATATTTTTTAAGAGGTTACAACGTAAAAATTCACATTGATTTTTACCTTTATCAGTTTTGAAAGACGGACGAATACTGTACATAGTTGAAGATGATGACGAGCTGTATCTTCCAAAGCCCGATATGTTGAAGTTGATACCCAATCTTGATCGGCAAATAGCAGCTCTCAAAGTGAGAGTCGACGTCAAAGTTGTCAATATCCAGACAAAATCGCACATATTTAGCGATTGCGCAAAGTAAGATTACATTTTCCTTGACATCTCATTAATAGAAGAGAGGTTCGTAAAAACAATAATAAATATTTTTTTTTTTACTTTATTCGATTCCGTCCACAGGGCTGGCGCCCCTTGGATGACGAATGAGGAGGGCACTATGATATCCAAACTCATTCTTTACTCATTGCAACATGTTTCTCTGTTATTGTTTATATGCTCGGTAAAGGATAAGATGGTTTCCTCTGCCATAGAGGTAATTATAATTGTTTTTTTTTAATTATTATTCTATAAAAATTTTATTATCTAACTCTTCTTTTAACGTTTTTGCAGTCCAAACGAAAGGAATACAGCATTAAATACGCATCATAATCATCACATTTTCAAAGAAATTTACATGAAGCTTTTAGGCGTGAAAATTGAACTTTTTTTTATCGCGAAGCGTTCATTCCAGGAAATCTCTGTTTTATTAATTGAATCAATTCGCATTGTGGATATTATGCAATAATACAGACTGTAAATTTTTTTTTGAATTCCTTTATTCATTCTAGCGCAATAAACTTTTGTACCTTTAATGCCAAGTCAAAATGGAAATTAAGAAAGTTCAGCTGAAATGTGACTACTGCCACCTAGCGAGAATTTATTTTAATTCTCTGCATGAGAATCTCGTCTTCGAGACTACGTTATGCTGTCAAACCAAGCTGACAACTTTGCCATAGTTTCTTTGAAAACGCCATTCTTGAGCAGATTCACAAAATAACAAAGCGAATCCAAGTCACTGAGTCGCTCTGGTCATCGTCTGCGAAAACACCACCCTACAAAAATGTCTGAAGAATTGCCATCCGGTTGGGAGAAACGAGTAAGCCGATCGTCAGGTAATATGCACCCCCAAAAAACTACTGTCTCTAGTAATGCTTTTGTGATGTCTATGTTCAACTTGGTATTTTTATTGATTAGGAACAACTTACTATTTAAACATTTACACCAAGGAAAGCCAATGGGATACCCCAACAAAACCAGCAGAGCCAGCTTCTTCCAATGGGCCAGAAAAGGTTTGCATTAAAAATCTGTTGCTTCTGCTAATGCTTTAGTCATATGAATTCATGTTAAATTTGCTTTAGGTTCAATGCAGTCATCTTCTTGTCAAACACAGGGATTCTCGTAGACCGTCTTCATGGCGGCAAGATAATATCACAATAACTAAGGATGAGGCAATGGATTTGTTACTGGGATACCAAGAGCAGATCATTGCTGGTGAAGCTTCATTTGCTGAATTAGCATCAAAATACTCTGATTGTAGTTCTGCAAAGAAAGGGGGAGATCTTGGGAGCTTTGGAAGAGGAGCAATGCAGAAACCATTTGAAGATGCTGCTTTTAGCTTGAAAGTTGGTGGAATGAGTGAACCTGTGTGGACCGATTCTGGAGTTCACATTATTCTCCGTACTGCTTAAATTTAAAATTATTTTCATCATTCTTTTACTAGACTCTTTTGGATGTTTTCATCAATTGCATACTCACCTATAAAAAAACTATTGCAAAAATTATTGCTTCAATTGGCGCACTTTGTTAGAGAAGTATTTAGTTTGTATTTAGATTATCTAAAAACTTTTTGTATTTATCTGGTATTTGGGTAACAGATACTGCATGTTTCACGTTTGCTTACTGAAGTTCAAAATTGCCAATCGATAAGATTATTTACACAAATCGATAACGTCACGGGAGAAAAAGTGAATAACCACAGAATAAGAATATTAAAATTAGAGGGGTCAGAGTACAGTTTGGCGATGATCGACAGAACATGGTAGTTTTTTTGCGCCTTCAGAATACAGAAGGAATGGATGGTTCTCTTTTTCTTTCCATGACATATTGAAAATGGGGCCTAAAATATCCAAATAGTCTATTGTTCAAGACAAGTGGTGCGTACGACCACTTCGGTCACTTGATATGGATCAGAATTGGAAGCCGGACGGCGATCCTCCAAATAACCTTTGCGTTCTTCAGCCACTCCACGAGGCACGCGAATACTGCAACCACGGTTAGCTACACCTACAACAATTCAATTTAAAAAAATGTAAGTACAGACTATGTCAAAAGAACGAATAATTAATTACTCATACCAGCAGAGAAATCGTGAATGGACGAAGTTTCACAACGACCGGTAAGACGTCGCTCATTATCTTTTCCTTCATGTGGATCGTAAGCTTTAATGTGTTTCACATGGCAGCGGGACAGCTTTTCTATAGCTTTCTCGATTTCCCTATTGATTCAAAATTTAATAATTCAATGAATCATGCCCATAATCATCCAATTGTTTCAAACTTACGCAATGCCGTTTTCTTCTCGCATCGCTTTAGTTGAGAAATTGCAATGGGCTCCCGCTCCATTCCATTCACCCTTCATTGGCTTAGGATCCAACGAAACATTGACGCCAAAATCTTCGGCAACGCGATGTAAAATGTAGCGAGCCATCCACAAATCGTCACCCATGGTAATACCTTCACAAGGACCAACCTGGAATTCCCACTGTGCAAAACAACAAAACGATAAAGATAAGCAAAGTTACCTTTGAAACAATTCACGTTGTCTCCTTTTTATCTACATTTTCAAGGATTCAAAACAATTGAATTACCTGAGCAGGCATGACTTCTGCGTTGGTGCCAGAAATATTGACACCAGCGTAAAGTGCAGCACGATAATGAGCTTCGACAATATCACGTCCGAAAACCTTGTTGGCTCCTACACCGCAATAGTACGGGCCCTGAGGACCGGGGAAGCCATTCTTTGGCCAGCCGAAAGGATGGAGATCGTTATCGAGCAGCGTATATTCTTGCTCAATGCCGAACCAGGGTTCATATTCGGCAGCCGCGGTCATGGCTTCAAGGCAGGAATTACGGTGATTAGACTCTGTAGGTTTTTTGTTGTATTTGTAGGTGTCGCAGAGGACAAGCCTGTTGTTGCCCAAACAGAACGGATCTCGGTAAATGGCCACCGGGTAGAGGTAAACATCTGAATTGCTGCCTTCGGCCTGATACGTTGAACTTCCGTCATAATTCCAAATTGGCAATTCTGCGGGGACAAAGAAAACAAAGTGCGATTGTTACATAAGACACGGAAATCTAATAGGTTTTCAACCAATTGCCGAAAGCGAACAGGTTTTAAAGAAAAGATGCAAAAAAGTATCCAGTCGTAACCGGATTGAGGCAGCTCTGTTCACTTCGCAATCATCAAGGCCATTAACAACTACGAAAACATTTATAAGAAGAGAACGTGCTAAATTTTACATAAATGGCAAAGGCGTATCCGGAATCAGCAAACGAAGAAACAAAGCCGTTTAAGGTACCAAACGACAATAGAATGACAAGTTTTTTAAATTATTGTTAATTACCAGAAGGACTTTTTGGGATGAAATCGATGGTCCTTGTCTTTGCCCGAACGTATTCACCCGTACCGTCAATCCAGACGTATGTCGCCATGACTTTGTCATCTGGCTGCGGGAGTCTCATATACCGGTCCAACACCGCTTTGTTTGTAGCTGATGCGTTAGTCATTAGACCAGCCATTGTTCCTATTGTCTGGGTTACGCGAACTTTCACCAGTAATTTTCAATCGTGAGGGTTTTAAAAAACCAACGCTTTGCTCTAAATCTAAAAAAGAAAACAAGTATAAAATTAACATTTGACAACAATTAATGGGGTTCTGTCCCTGATTCATATGGCTAAAAACAGTAATGCATATTTAGACTTCGGTCAACGGGTAAACAAGGACAATTGCTGCATCATTTCGTTTGTCTTCCTTGCCAATCGTATTAAACTTCTGATTCACGCAACAAAGAGATGAAAGAAAAAAGAGTTGGGGGGCAGAAAGGCAAAACATTTTGAGTAGGGATTAAGGCTATGGATAGAGGAGTGGGTGGTTGGCTTCACGAACTGGGCTGGAGTCGTTCGGAAAACCGCACCGAACTGGATAGACGTAGCCAGCGTGAACCAGTCGGAACTGGATTTAGCACATACACAAAGCAGATAGATTCGCTGTGCAGAGCAGGGAAAGTCCTTCACGAGAAGAACGCACGCGCAGCAGAGAATACCCCTACACACAGGATCTACATGACACAATACGGGAGACTCCTCATGGCAACAGCCCAAGACCTTCGCGGGATTTCCGTACGCTATGAACTCGCTTCTCGTCATACTCGCTATTTTCTTCATGATTTTAACAAACTGTCAATAGAGTTGCAAAACGTCATAGGACAAAGTGATAGATATTGCGTTAGTCGTAAAAAGACTCAGAGGAATTCATAAAATAAGGATATTCACGTTCAATTCGCTAAAAAAAAGGGACACCGTCACTTGTTGACGAGGAATGGATCGTAACATCACGTGATCAGTCTCGCAGTTTGACCTACTTATACACCCATATGATCGTGCCTCAGCAACAGCATGCTACTTTCGATTTTCCTCAGATTGTTTCGTTGTTTTGTTTTGCCTAGAAATCTGATCACATCAAATCTGACAAACAGGGGTGGGGTCGCATATGAAAATAATGACTTTTTTTTCTATGAAATCAACTAAGACAAGGACGCGGGAGGAAGGCAATATACGCCCATTTAGCAGCTATTTTGACCTCACTCGACCTTGACCCTCGAAAAATCTCCACCCCAATAGTAAAACATTTACAACTACAAGAGACTTTTAAAAAATGCACTAAAATGGAAAAAAAAATGGAAAAAATGGAAAAAAAAGTCTGATGAACTCGTACCCGAATTTTGTTTTGGTGTGGCAAAGAAACGTGTGGTTCAGGATGGAGAGACTGCTTCTCGGTCAGCTAGCTCTGTCGACTCTTGTTGATAAAAGAAGCTAGTGGATTGAGCTGCTAGTCGAACGCTCGGCAGTTTTTATAGAGACGAGTGAGAGGCTCCTCCTTGTCAAGTTTCGTTTGAGACACCAAAAGAGTGACCGAGTGAAAGGCTATTGGTTCTGAAACTGGGATGAACCCCCTCTCTCCTCCCATAATGGATATATACTGGAACAGACACAGTGCAAGAAATGGAGATGGAGTCGTTCAAAAAAAAAACCTCCTCCTGCCTCCCACCTAGGACACACACAACAAAAAGAAAGAGAGCAGGCGGTCTATAGACTTTATCTATGAGGTAATATGCTAGATACACTAGGAATCAAGCCAAATACCGAGCCCTTACAACACAAAAATTTGTCATGTCTTTTCTGGGGAAGCGTGCATTCGGCAGTACGCCTGCTGCACGTTCCCTCTCTAAAAAACAAGACGACCAACCAATAGCAAACGGCATCACACGTGATACCCTACTGATCAGTTCCACACAGCCCTTTCAATTTCTTAATATTTTTTATAAATCATTTTCTTTGTTTGTTTTTTTTTCCCAACGGGCTTCACGGTCAAATGTTTTACCTATTTTGCTTTGAAATCTTAACTGTTCTAGTAATTTGCTTATTTTTTTTATATCACGAAAGTCTCGTTTCTCAGCAATAGCTATAAGCTAAAGACCATAATAATTGTGACGTGCATAAGATGTAAGGCCGTATAAATCCTAATGGTTTTACCATGAAATTTCACCTTTGTACTTGGAGTATGTTTGACAAGTTCGTTGTTTACATCGTGTTTTTGGAGTGATAGCTATTCAGGGCAAAGGGAAGAGAAAAACAAAACAGTACAACCTTTGATCGTTAGACAATAATTACTTCAGTTAAAAACAAACGACGTCATCGCTTGGGTGAAATGTACCTACAACTTGATAGCGTTTAGCCTTGTTATTGATGGTCACTTGTCGTCTGCAGTCTATTTTTGTTTATCTAGAAGGTGATTTTGTATTGTCTCAAATTTCATTTCAAGTTTTTATCCCAAGGACATAATTTTTACGTCTTTGATGGGTTTGCACAATCCGTGTGGCCCGATGATAACGAAGCATCTCACATCTTGCTAATATTTCAAAAGTCAGTAAAGACCTCGAGCGGATTCAAATAGTTGCCTTGAACACACGGTTCGATCACGTACAATCTTTTGTAATGGATGTGTTTTCTTACCGTGCTAGAGAGCAAATTGTCCTTAACTAAACACAGTCTGTCTAACTGTAGCCCTTATGAAATACGGTCTTAGTAGAAGGAAGAGTAGGTCGATTTCGAAGGTCAATCGACCAACGGTTTCCTTCCTACCGTCTATTGCAGATTGGAAGTGCCCTCTTTGATTTCCCTTTCCAACGAAGCGAGTAAGGAAGCGAACGCAAAATTTTACTAGCGACAGGAGATCTTGTAAATAAATTTACCTTGTGAGACTTGACGATATCGCTTCCTCCTTACTCGCGTTGACCTTCATGACATGGGCAAAACTCTCTACGCAAAGATAATAAACTACGTTATCATTAAGAAAATAAAATCTTACGCCATTTTACCCTAGCTTATTTGCGTAATAAATGAACCTTCACCTTTTAAAAAAGCTGACATGGTTGGTGAGACAGTTTCTGTGATAATATATTGATCAGAGACTTTCCCAAGGCCAAGAGACCCCAAAAAAGATCTACGCAAATCGTCTAAAAATGTCTGAGACTAAATGTGACTCTGCCGTGTTGTGGACCTCCAAAACCCTTAAAAAAGCGAAAGCTTCTATACGTTGGTAGAGTGGAAGCAAAGGGAACTTTTTTGTTTTGCTCATTATTGTTTTGAAAGGTCTATTTGTGTTCTCTCGAAGTAGGCCGCGCACAAGGTACTCGGAGCCCAACGTAGCAATTTGAATGTGCGATTGCCTTTACCGTTGTTCCATCGTTTGAAACTTAATTTTAAATATTACAATTTAATGTCATATAACGTCAAGGAAACGTTTCAAGAGATGCTGTTTGATGATCTATTTAGGCCTTTAAATTAACGCCCTTTTCATTACAAAAGAGACTGCGGTCGGATGTTGAAATCCTCCTGAACGGGAAATTGAGGATAAGGTCAACGATGTTTATGTTTTTCAAACTGGAACATCTTGTTGTTGTTGTTGTCGTTGACAACGCCTTTGCGGAAGACGCACTTGAAAGTAATGCGAGTCTTGTTGACACGAAAAAGAAACCCGATTCGCTAAACACGATTGCGCAGTTTGATGAGGCAAAAATAAAAAGAGACTTGTTTTGCATAGTCTGAAGAGTACGACGTTGCAGTACATTGAATGACGTCATTCATAAACTGTTGCATACACTATCAACAGGCGATTGAAAAATTGGCAGTTATCGAACTGGTTTCTTATTGTAAGATAAGCCAGTAGGGCTCACACGCATTTGTTAAAGCCCTCAAGAAAAACATAAAAAAAAAAACAAAACAAAAAAACAAAACAAAAACGGAAAACATATCAACCTACGAACGCTACGAATACAATAACAAAAACAACCGGTTACGATTTGACTTAGAAAGTCACCCGAAACGGGCAGCCATCTGAGAATCAAAATAGGCTTCCACTTCGTGAGCAAACTGGTTCAGTCTTGATAGGCAGTCAAATTCATATTGTGTCTAATTACTGTTATAAAAAATCCCGTGCTCAAGCTACTTGCATGATGCCTCCATTCAGCCGTGCATGGACTTTCCCCTGCACAGAATACTTAATGAGCTTATAATACATGGCACGGTGTCGGCAATTTCTATCGATCCAAATCACCACAAAATAACAACCAGGGGCCCTCACGTCGACTATATTTTTACACAGTCCTCAAAGAATTATAAAAACGATAAAATAATGACGAAATAGGAGGTGGGGTTTGCTTGACTTTTCCACCGTTACGATTGTAAAGGAACCACGGTAACAGATAGATGATTCAAAGACTCATTCCAGCCGATTCTCTGATGTCCTTCAGGCGAACGAAGGTTGCTGAAATCTTTTAATACGAGCATCCGAGTATCAACAAGGTCAAGTAACCGAGAAAGAGGTTGATGGCCAGAAAAACTACGCTGTTTACCATGGGTACCATGTTTACCAATCCAAGCTAGGCGTACGTCTATGCATAATATCCAGCTTACTGCTGTTTCCGAGACGTGCAAAGCCCATGCTTAGAATTTCCCATCTTCGGAAATCCAATGCCGAGGCTGTCCCGTCTCAATCTACGTTTCTGAGAAAATCCCTAGGGCACCAGGAAACGTGAATTTTGCGTGAATTTTACTGTTTAACATACCGTTGTTTGCGACATCTAATGGCAACTATTTAAAATGCATTTACAGTACGCTAAAGAAAAAAAAAGAAAACGGGAATTTCCTCGGTTTTCCCAAACACGTTAAGGGTTTCCCCGCAATTAAGTATTTATTCTTAATATTTTTGAAATGCTCTAGGAGATTTCAACAGTGTGATTTTTAGTGAAATTTCCAACTATACGTAGCTTAAATGTTGGAAAGTTGTACTCACGGTTATATTGCGGTGTTTGGTTTTCTTCGATTAGAATTAGACTATAAATTTTATGGCGTTGATGGATTTTAATGAATAAATAAGATACTATTTTGTCATTGTTATCACATTCATGATGATGCTTATAAATGGGTTACTAATCGAATGATTGTGTTTACTAGAACACAGAGATAGTCCGATGCCGCTGGGATAAAACTTTGAGCTCTATCGGACAAAATTAGCACAACACGTAGAATGTTTTCTATGCCGATAATGGTTAGAAGATATCTAGCCGACTAGCAGGAATTTTTTTTTTTTTACGTCGCCAAAAAGTTAAAAACCATTAATTCACAACAGACGCCAAAGAAAATAATACCGAATATAGGAGCCTCTTAGTTTGGAAACTGTAAAATAGGTGGCGGAGTGGATTGTCATTCAAATGACAAGCAGACACGACTATCTAGATTTCTGTGTAAAGCAGTTTGTAAGCGCGTTACTATGTTAAGAAAGTGAATGCTACCATCTATCATCTGGCATCCACTTGTTTGTTTTTGTCAAAAAAGTTGTCATTTGTTTCGGTGTAAGCATTTCTAGGTAAGCACCGAAGAGTTCGAACAATGCCACTTGCCGAATATTGTATCGGCGTGGGCTCCGTTGAGTGAAAGCGTCACAATCCCCTGTTCTGCAGTCTAAATTTATTTTGAGGCCGACAAGAAAGGAAAGGTTTTTAAGATGCCTTTGACGACCCACCGTTAGGTCTTGTAATCGCTCAGAAAGTGAAGAGTTTCTGTTTTTCTTGTGCCCAGTCTTATCTTCTGAAAGAATGGATACAGCAGTCAGTCCAATTGACATCCCTTTGTTGCCCACTCCTTCGACCAGTTCTGCTAGTCCCAGTGTCGAACTCAGACATGACTTTGAAGTTCTCAGCAGCAATGCCACTGACTTTTCATCAGCACATACAAGTCCTGATGATTTCAGAAACTCACAGATCAAGGAATGTGATGTGATATGTCCTGAAACCAAGAGTGTGATTGCAGATAGCCTGAAAATTCCTCAGCGTAAGCAACCACGAACATGTCCAGTAGTGTATGAAAGTCAGATATCACCTGAGCTTGAAGGTATCAAACTCAAGATTAAAAAATCTCCAACTCAAGAAGTCCTGCATCAGAACACATCCACAGTGGTAGCTGGACCAAAAAGCAGACCTAAAAAAACCGTCAGATTGAAAACACCAAGAGTCCGCAAACCGGTGGCGTCGGCGGGTGCCAAAGGCAAAAAACGTAAGAGGAGAAAGAAAGGACAATCAGACGACGGTTCTGACGAAAATGAAGAAGATCAATACGATTTTGTGCACATAAATGGATCATCAGCGGTGACTGTTAACGACAATAGTGGAGCTCAAAGTATTTGGGCTAACGAACGAATGCCCCCTGAAATCTTGTCGAAGATTTTTATGGAAGTCACGTATACAGAAGGATGCGTCCCAACACTAGTTAGGTAAGAATATTAACAGCCAATTTCTTTTTCTCTTGAAATCGTAAAATAGACAGTTTTGTATTCGTACAGGTTATCGCAAGTTTGTCGGCTGTGGTGGGAAGTTTCCACAGGACCGTTGTTATGGCATACAGTTGATTTAGCTACAGGCCGAGTTGAAGAAAAATATCGAACAGAGGGTAAACTTCTTTGGCTTCTTCGGAATCGGTTAACGCGCGTACAAGATTTGGCTCTAGGTAACTGTCGAAAAAATATTTCATAAATGAAATTTTTATAAATTTCTTTATTATATTCACTTTCTAGGTGGCTGGAATTCTGCGTTGAGTCGGGCTGCAGTTGAAGATTTGTCTCGAACCTGCAATGATCTGAAAGCACTGAGCCTTACTGGTTGCAAAGGTTTGATGGGTGATAGTCTGTTGAACGTAATACAAAAGTGCAAAAATTTACAAAAGCTTGACCTGTCTGCCATTTCGGTAAGATATAAATATCCGAATGGAAGAATTCAAGATTGAATCACCATCTTTTCATTGTAGCCTTACACGGCCAATCCACGGGGAGCCATTTCGAGTGGAACCCTGTGTGAGCTAACCAAAGTAATGGGCGGTCGGCTTTCTCATTTGAATTTGGCGAATAACTGCACGACGGGAATCCAGCAGATTGTCGTCGCTCTAGCGGTAATGCCTTATTTGACAAGTAATTTTTCACAATCAGCTGTAAGTAACGTTTTCGTTTTTAGGTTTCTTGTCCTAACCTGCAAGTTTTAGACTTATCCAATACACGGACAGCTACACGGGACACGGTTTGCATTAACATCGAACAATTGCAGGAAGGTTGTCCCAAGTTAAGGGTCTTGCGTCTGACCAACAGCCGCATCCGGCTATCAGCTACACCTCTAAAAGATCAAGCCGCATCTCTTGGATTTCCTCACCTAGAGGAGCTGAGTATTGCGGTCGACCCCAAGTCCTACTTCTCGCTAGACAATGCTTCAATAGAACGTATCCTCAAAAACGCTCATAAATTACGACTGCTAGACGTCCGTGGATGCACTTCCATTACCAATTCAAGTTTGGTCCGCGTTCCGGCCTGGGATCTCGAACATCTCTTCTTATCAGGTATAAGATATGCCATGATGCCAAAATCTGCGTCGTTATTTGTAATAATCATTTTTAATACTTCCCACAGGCTGCACCGCAACGCGCCACTCAGCCGATGGACTGGAATTAGTAGTTCGAAAATGGCGCCATAGTCTGGTCGAAATTGATCTCTCTTGGACATCTGTCAGTGAAGCTCTCGACCAGGCAGTTATGGCTCTTGCCGAAGACCCAGAATCACCTCTTAAGTGAGTCTTCTTTTTTCCATTTAGCCATTTCTGCTTGTAGGTGTATACACGCCGTGCTTAACTATTATATTTCATGTTTTGCAGAGTTTTGGATTTATGTGGATCATCGGTCAGTTTTCCGCCTATTCGCCAAGTGCTGTGTCATTGCACTCGACTGCGTACGCTAAACCTGTCTTCGTGTCGGGCTCTCCCGCGGGGAATCAAGCGCCTTTATGATGGCGTCACTCAACTCTCCTTATTAAGAACAGCTATCCAGGCAGGCCGGTTTGATGATAACAATGATCAGGTTGACGACTGATAACGAAAATTCGTAAAACACGCCCCTCGCCGTTCGTTTGATAACCGTATCAACCTTCACAACCCTCCCCCATCCTCTTCTTCTACAATTATCTATCCGGTGATACCGGCCCTCTGTTTTAAATTATTAGTGACCAAAGTGGTGACGAAGCAATAGGGCGAACCATGCCAGTGTCTTCTCCAGCCGCTTTAGTTGTATTCTGTATTGTATTTGATGGTACGTCGCAGTTATAATGACCCAGGAGGCTATTCTAAAAATACTCCGTGCAGTCGACATCATTATATACTTTTAGCGTGTTCAGCAAGTCCGTGCCCATGCCATAAACGACAAATACTAAAAGTTCTTATTAAGTTTTTGACAATGTTATCCATTTTACAAAGGAAAAATGATATCTTCTATCTTCTTGTGTGTTAACATTGTCTGTTCATTGTTTCGTTTTCTTTCAATTTGTTGGATTAGCTTCTCGAAACTGTTACAACTACGTATACCTGTTCACTCTTCCTCTCCTAAACTTCACTTTTTTCGCTAATCCGTTTTTTTCTTTTTTTCTTTTTAAGTTTTGTTTTCGTCTTCTTCTTCCACTTCCTCTTCTTTCTCTCCTTTCTCTCTTCCCATATATACCGAAAGCCAAGTATTGAAAGATCATTAGTACATTAAAATGTTTTTTTTTTTTATTATTAAAAATAGTTCAAAGGCTTTTGCACAACTCAGAATTGTTTGGTATAATTGTAAGCGTGAGTGTGTGCGGTGCGTGTTTCGCCAGCCTCGGGAGTTGCGCGTTAACGTCGTGATTGTATACAGCATGGAGGAGTTGGAAACCTTAGGTTTGCTCCCGTAGGTTTGCTCTCTTGTATATGATTACTGACTTATTATTATTCGTGTATGCTGTTCATATACAAAAATATACTCCCTGAACTTGAAGATGTGAATAAAAAAATTTAAATAACTTCATGGATGCATCTTTCAAAGCTATTGAAATGTGCAAAAAACGAAGGTGGAATTTAAAATAAGCGCAGCCATTCGACATTGATTGATTTACATTTTTATAATATTACCGAAAAAAAGTAATTTGGTAGGCAACAAATTTTAAACATGTTAAGGCTCAAAAATTAGACGAAATTCCAATCAAAAAGGTAATTGTTCCGTTCGTACAAAATGGAAATTGAATTGAAGATTGAAACAACTCTGATTGAACTTTTATTTTTAACATCGAAAATGGCAATGCCGAGAGCCTAGGTACAATACGAAAACACGATGCGTTTCTCCCACGGCGGTTGAGGGACTGTGGATGAGTTTATTTTTTCTAAAAGGTAGTTAAACAGAAGGGTATCGAAGGGGGGGGGGCTACTGTCGTAGTAGCAGTCGATACCAGTCCCCTTGTCAGTGCTTTAGTTGAACGTTGTTATTTCTACGGAACGCCGTTTGACCCACTTTTGTTTTAGTTAACTCTTTTTCGATGGTTGTCCGTTTATTTTGCAAATGAATAGATAACTGGCATAGCCATCTAGCAGTCAAAATCGTCACTTGAAGGAGGGATTTGAATAGATGACGCCTTTTAGGGAGGCCTAACTATTGTTGATCGATTGTTAGGTCGATTTCGATCGCCATTGTACAGTTAATGGCGCCGCGCATTGGAAGTATATGCATGTGTGAATTTCGATGAGCGTTGCACACCTTGGAGGCGTTGGTTATCGTATTGATAATAAAGGTATGTATGGCAATTAGCTATGGAATAATTTCTCACTTTGTTCTTAGACTCGCCAGTTGAAGATACGTGTGCACAGTGTTAGTGCTTGGGTGCCTCGAGAGGAAATTGCAGAACATAGCCATACAGGTAAAAGTCAGAAGTTTTCTTGTTTTTCTTTAACATGTTTCATTGTAATTTGATTTTGTATTGTTCATGCAGTATGGTGTGCTTCAACAATGTCCAACCATGGAATGAGTCACATGTGACCGAGACAAACAAATGATGCTTTTGCATTTTGAATGTTTAAATTTTTATAATTGTAGTTCACATAAACTTCTGGCCTGCGTCACCCAATAGGGTCCAGCAATTGCATGGTCCACTTTGACTGTGTAGCGCAACCTACTTCCTTCCTAACTAAAAATGTTTGGCTATGTTATAGCTTCAACAGTATGAACATTTTGTTATCTGTTAAACAATTGTCTTTGTCAATTTATTTTTATTGTTTGTTTTTTTCAGGTGTTGGAACAACTTGTTGTGTGGAGGTGAAGCTTCAATTTTGGACTTGATTTGTCAACTGTTGGTTGAGATAGCAAAAGAGTATGGATTAGTAAGAATCATATAATAATTGTTAGTATTTCAACTCTGGTTATTTTGTCTATTGGCCTATATAGGATCAACATTTTATTCCGCGAGCCACGACCAACGAGCCAATGACCAACCCAGTGGAATCCTGGATACTTAATCATGTGTGGTACCAATCATGGCTTAATGGGTGAGCATCAGATTGTGGCACTGGATTTTTGTGGATCAAATCCCATTAGAGGTAGAAAGTACACAATATGTTTGCTGGTTCACTATTGACGTTATCACTCATTTCACGGATGGAGATGCAAGATTAATTGTTGAAGGAAAACATACTGCTAAAACAAAATCAAATTTCCCGATAGGGATTCTATAAAAATTTCCCGATATGGATCATTGCATCTCCAACCGTGAAATGAGTAACATGTGACTCGAAACAAACAAACGGTGCAATTTCAACAATAGAATTAGTCAGCGGTAAACAACACATTCTTCCTGAGAATAGTTTAGACTTTTTGAGCGTATCTTTTGTTTATCACATGTTGCATTTTAATTACTGTTATTTTAAAATTTATATCGATGGTTTTTCTTTAACTAGATTAAAATTTGCCATATCTCATGCTAACCACAAGGATTCTGCTTTTTCACACACCTTCATTATTTTTGAGGTTTTTCAGGTATGGTCACTATCAGCAGCTTTAAACACAGTGTTCATCGCAAAATACACCAATCCCAGAGAACACTCCAATGGAAAATATTGGGAATTTCTGCCCTTCCACCCTGAACTTCACAATGCTGGTTTGTATAAATAGGCATTAAAAAACTATAAACAGTATTTTTAGTTTGCAGTTTGCTTTAGCATACAACTCTATGGCATGTTGATATTAGCAAAATTTTTATTATTTATAGGGTTAGACAGTACGAAAAATTCTTCTCTCGGAAGTTAATTACTTTGGACTTGCTTGAGATGACCCTTGAGGCAAGAAGCTTTTTCTGCTTTGTGTGGACAGGAACACCAGAGGCATTGATGTCTGAAACCAACAAGTGTTTTGCAAAGAAAGTAAAAAGAAACATTGATGTTGGTTATCCTCTTAGTGATGCTGAAGCCTGGTAAGAAAAAAGAATAGTATGAGTATTTGCTGCATCATTACTATTATAATTTGTATCTTTTAGGTATCTTATTGATCCATTGGTTCTATTCGTGGGGAAAAGAATGTTGTGTGGGAGAAACAGGATCACAATTGAGTAGGTGTTTTACCATTTTAAATGAGTTTATTAAATATAAATTTTTAATCATTCATGCTTTGTTTTTTTAATGTAGACAAAATAATCGCAAAGTCGTGGTAATAATTCGCGAGAAATATGCTAATAGGGTTTCGCTGTGTTAAGTAAGTGTATCAGCAAGAATATTATACCGATGCACATTTTATTTCTTTAGTTTAAATTCACAATCATAGTGAGTTCGAAGAGGATATTGATGGAGGTTTGGTGTTAAAAAAGTATGTGTACAATGTTGGAAGGGCGACTGAAGATTTCCGGATTCTTCTATTATCTCACATGTTATGGTATTTATAAAAATATGTTGCAGTGCATATCTGGGCTCCCTTTTTTCTGTGGCTCCGTTTCCCCTTGACTTGTGATAAGCCCGTAGGGGGTCATGCCCCTACTGTGATCAGCAGCAAAGGTTGTGGGTGCGCTGTCCGGAAAGGGGACGTGGGGGTCCTCAAGTTCTATGATATCATTGGAGGGCGAAGAGGCTACCCACAAATCCGAATTAACGGTTAATCGCTCACGTAAAAACTTGTCCGAAACCTTCCATCCTCTTCCGGCTTCTCTTAGCCACGCCCCGGGTAATCTCCCCGGGGGTTCAAATGCAATTGAGGCAGTGCTTACTACGCAGTCCTTACTTAAACAATACAAATATTTAAAACAGCAGGAAAAGATAATATTGTAAAGGCAATTTTTATAGGCTCGTAAAACTATATGCTAACCTAAATAGTCTATATTCAAGGACCATAGCTTTGTGGCAGAACATTGGTGTACGGATCCAAAGGTTTCGGGTTCAAATCCCGGATGAATGTCAATAACTTTAAAATATTAAATATAAATATACAAATAAAAAAAAATATTGTGATTTCGTAGCAATTCTATTAGATGGATCTATTGTGGACTTGTTTATAGGAAATGATCTTGAATCATGCTACAAAAAAATTCAAATTCCAAATTTGTTGAACTCAATTAACACGAAAATATAGAATTTCATAGTTCAAAGTCTTACACTGAAGTCAATAATAAGAGATTATTGTTATTTTCTATTTAGGCGGAAGTCGTTCCTCTTGAAGGAACAACGGGATTAGCTCACGACGCTGGAGGTTGTCCAGCAGTTTTACTGCCTGTCCTACGTGATTGGAGCAGCAATGTACTTAACTGACCTGAGGAAATGAAACAACGATCCCAAACTGTTGCGCCGTCTAGCAGGCAAGATTCAAACCTCTAGGAAACCTCCCTGAGTTAAATTTTCGGTTGCTGGTTGTTGATTATTTTCAGCAAAAAAAAAATGTAAATAGCTCTCAACAAGATGCTGAAAAAAGGGAGTAATTTGGCGTTCCTTACCCTATTACAGATTAAAATAAGTAAACTTATTTTAGTTAAAAAGCTAACTTTAGTTAAAAGTTAAAATAAAATAAGTAACAAGTACGTTAGATCAGTCGGTTAGAGCGTAGTTCTGATAACGCGGAGGTCAGGAGTTCGATGCTCTTAAAATATATTATATTAATATTTTCATAAATTCGGAATAAAATCCATAGAATTGAACAAAAATTTCGTCTGCTCTGCCTGCAATGGCGGACTAAACGTTACAACAGCCTTTGCTCTGTTAATTTTGTGCATTTTATCGTTGTTTTTGTGAATTCCAGCCTCAAGTAAGTTGAAAATGACAATAACTATAAAACTGGCATTATTTTTTAGCTTAATAGTTGGAAAAAGTTAGATGGCAGCTTGCTAACAAGGCATAGTAAAGTTTGGCTTAGATGGCAACCAAGAAAAAGTACTTGTGTTCTTGTTGAATTTAATCTTTAGGTTCAGTTTTACTTTGAACATCTCTTTATTCCTCTACAGAGTATGGAAGACAAGTATGAATGATTGGTAATTTTACCATAGGAGCATTGCTTTTAAATTAGTCCCTCACAACAGATTGTCAATTGACTCGAAAGAGTTTAGTAGCCTGTTTAAAACCCAAGCTCACTGGGTGTTCTCTAATTATTAAAGACATCTGATAGTTGCATGTTTACGTGGAGAAGGACTAATGGAATTAGGAATATTTTTCACCTTTTAATTCCCCATATGACTAATCTGTAGTAGACTTTCCCTCTAGAATTTCAGAATCTTTATTCAATTAAAATAGCTCAATAACACGATCGTTCGTTAAATATTAGTGTTACAAGTAGATTACCAATGGGAAAATGACCAATTACCATGTGTGAATTGTTTTTTTTTCCTTCAGCTAATTTTATTTCTTTTCTTTTTTTTGTAAGAGTTTATCAGTGACGGTGACCATGATTATGCTTTTGTTCTTTCGTCTGATTTCTTTCCTTTTTTTCTTATACAGATTGAAACTGACAAAGAAATGAGTTCTGTTCTTCGCCTCATTTTTGCCTCATCGTCATCAAACTGATCGTCCTTGCCGTCCTCGCCTCGCCGTCTTCGCCTCGCCTCGCCGTCTTCGCCTCGCCTCGCCGTCCTCGCCTCTCCGCCGTCTTCGCCTCGCCTCGCCGTCTTCGCCTCGCCTCGCCGTCTTCAAGTTGATCGTCTTTGCCTCGCCGCCTTCGACTCATGGTCTTCAAGCTCATGGTCTTTGCCTTAATGTCATCGAGCTCATCGTCTTTGCTCGCGCTCGTCTTCTCCTCATCGCCGTCATCGTGGAAACTCGCGTGTTTGGTAGTTTGTTTTGTTTTTTTTGTATTGTTTTAAAGGGTATGTTTAAAGTTAACCCGTTGGCTGCCACCCATTTTGTTCCCCCTTTTTTTTTTAGTTATAGGGACCGGCGGCGCTGTTCTGCCTCATGGTTGATCACCCATGGGGTGGGGCAGTCGCCTTGCGCCTTAGGGCGCCGTAGGCAATGCACCAGTAGGGACTTCCCCTTGTCGATGCGATGGTGGAGTACCTGAGGTGTGCATTCCCGTAAAGGTCTCCATCGTCAAGTCAGCCCGGACTTGTCTTCGGACAAGTCCCCCTTTCATCGGATCCCTCTGAAACGATGCGTAGTGACTGTAGGAGAACAACCTACGGGTTGTAATGGCTTGGCAGCCAACGGGTTAACTTTAGTGTTTGTGTATGTATGCATGTATGTATTGTATTTATTGTATAACGTTTGTTGTATGTATTGAATAACATGTCATGTAAAATAGTGGTGGAATTGTGGGTGGAGGTGGGAAAATACAAATTCAATTCCATTTATATCTTTGTGTATTAAATTTTGTATCTTAGAAGAAACCTATTTCAAGATATAGCAAAACTTGGATCGTGATTTAGTTATCTATATATAGGCAACAAGTACTTAATGCAGAATTAAAATTTTCCATTCAAATTCTCAAAATCGATAGCCATTATCCTGCCACTGGAAACTCAAATGTTCTAAATATAAATTCAAGGTAGTTTTGTCAAATTCAATAAAAGTTTTGCATATTGCATGTTTCACACATTTCAGCAACTCTTAACATATGCTTTCTCACTAGTAAGCAAAAATAGCTTCTCAAATTTTTAGATTCCAATATAATTCAATTTCACCATCAAGGCAGGAAAACAAAGTTAAACATTATAGATTGTGGTAATAGCCTGTAAACTAGATTCTTGCTCTTGGAATGCTGCTTTCTGGAACCTCACTAACGAACCAAGGAGTGTCCTGCAACAACAGCTACCATGCTAGAATTCCAATGATAAGTGTGGGAATAAAATGGTTGGTCCTGGCAAATAGACAAAACAACAAAGGGTTGAGGTGTTAATGATGCTTTCTTTCCATTCTTACCAATCCCTGTTTTTCCAAATCGACAAATGGTGACAAATCAAGTCCCAAACAAGGAGTGTCCTGCAACAACAGCTATGATCCAAGAATTCCAAAAATGAGTGTGGGAATAAAATTGTTGATCCTGGCAAATAGATAAAATAACAAGAATTGAGGTGTTAATGATGCTTTTTCCCATAAGACTTACCAATCCCTGTTTTTCCACCTTGACCAACAGATGACAAATCAAGTCCCAAATTGACACTCTACCTCAATGTAATTACTTTTACCAATACCTAAACAACAACAAAAAACAAGGACAAATAGATGAACAAAATCCTCGTAATACCAAAGGTATAGCACTGACATACAGTTTCAATTACAGAGGGTGTAGGCCAGGCTTGACACCTAAAGGGGACCATGCGATTCCTGTACCCTATTGCCTGACACATGCCAGAATGCTTGTATTAGATATCTTTAAATGGAAGGATGCAAAATTTGAAAAAAAAGGCTTCGGCCAGTGGCAAGATCGGATCAGCATGTTTACACGATCAGATTAGACAAAGGTATCCGTGTTAATGGCAAGATGAAAAAGGCGGTTTCTTTGTTGGTTAAATAGTGTCAAGGGCCAAGGAATTACAAAAATACATTTAAGTAATAAAAGATTTTTTAAAACCGGACAACGTATCAGAAGATGATTCGTGTTGACAATGGCGGTGGCGCACTTCAGACGAATGGTTATTTCAGTTACGTCATAACCTACTACAACAACAATCAATACAAACAATGGTGTGTTGTGGGAAAAAATTGTCCCTAAGGTTGGTACGAAAAAATTGCAAATTTTAGTCTATTCCAACCAGTAGCCAAAAGAATGTTTAAAACGGATCGCACTGAACATTATCCCCTCGCTGAAAACGTCTCGAATCCCTAACAACTAGGCCACATCTGATGAACCATGAATTTCTACTGCAGGATCCACTAAACACTAAACAGTGTAGCCATCTATTGGTAAATTATCTAGTTTTACTTGATTAATTAAGCTCAACATTTTAAGCCCGACTTTTTGTTAAAAAAATCGGCTTAGAATTTTGACTTGGAATTCAATAAAACTTAACCTATTACAACCAAAATGAAAAGTTAATTCAGAATAAAATATTATCTTTCCACATAATTAATAAATTTTTGATAAAACGGAATCAGATTCGCAAACACTTGGAAATCAGAAAAACCCCAAAACTAAGTTTTAAAAAGGGCAACACTTTGTTTTTGGTTTTTTAAACAGGTGGTTTAACGAGAAAACCAACAACTTAATCGAAATCAACGTTCAATTTGGGTTATGCCCTATGCTTTTTGTCGAATTTCATGACATGTCGTTTTTCGCAGATTTTGACAAAAGTGGGAAGGCTATACCCTTTCCACTTTTCCATTTTTGGCCAAATTTCAACTTTCGCTTAAAATACATGATTTCAATTCAGAATTGAATGCTAATCACGGAAATCAAGTTTATTTTTCAGTTGGCCTTGTAGTTTTTTTCTAACCTAACGTAAAGAACAAAATATAAAGTTGGGTTGGTAACAGTACTTTATTTTCGTTTATTTTAAAATCGGCTAATTTAACAAGGAAACCATTTGCTTAATCGAAATAAGCGATCAGTTTTGATTATGCTATGTGATTCTTTTTCTCCAACGCTATCAAAAACTTCGCGAACAGCGGGAGCCGTTGAGTGTAATCAGAGCATGTACGTACGATTTCCGCGATTCAAGAGCAACTACAGCCCAAACATAACGGGAACTTCCGGAACTGAGTGAGGGCCCCTAGTTCCATTTCGGGATCCTTATTCCTACTGTGTGCCCGCCGTTTTCCCACATGGGTCGTTGCGATACTGCCATCCAGCAGTTTATGAAAATCCTATCTAGCTTGCAGTTTTTCCCTCTTGGTTTACCAAGGACCTTTATTCCACTCCCTTTTTCTGACTTGATAGCATTTTCTACTAATATCTTGTAAACGGCATTATAGATCTTGATGCTGGATAGCTAGTAAATAACGTCTCGTGGTTCCCGCTATTCTTTGTTTGTTCCCCTCAACACATCACCGGGGAAAAAATATTTTCCGAGAGGGATTAGCCGTACACGACAATTTTAAATTAGCGGTCCCTGAATTCCCTACCCTTTCGGCAGAGTAATAGAATACTGGTGTAGCCACGCTTATGGCGGGCCCTCCCATTGCCTTTTTGGCCTGAAAGTCTTTCTGTCCCATAACGAAAGCGCCACAGCGGCTGTGTTGTGAACTTGTGATGTATCATTTTCGTCGTCTGTACTTCAGAAAGTAAACAAAAAGTGGCTTAATTAATTAGTGTGAAAAAAGTAAGAGCATGAAGAGATTTCTTAACAACCCTTAAAACTCAATTCATAAGTGGCAGTTACGGTTATGGTACACTTAAATCGATATCTTGCCTCATTTTCTCACAATCGATACGCGAAATTGGCAACAACTTTTGGGAAAAAATCCGAGAGAGGGAGTTAACATGGCCGTGGCTACACCAGTATTCTATTACTCTGCTTTCGGCATAAAACTTCTTCATTGCCGGAAACCGATCGCGTGCCTAAAGCAATACCTTTCAAACTCATTTTCTTACTTTGTACTGATCCCAAAATAATGTCTTACCTAATATGGACTCGGACATAATTTTTTTTTCTACAAAACTACTCAAAGGTTTATTTCTAATTTCTTGGTTAATTACAAAAACGAGGACAGGTACTTAGTATCGCTTTCCCAGTTTACATGTGAAAATAAGGATTTTAAATAACAAATAAACAATATTGTTAAAAATCCCTTGCTCAAATTAATACTAATAATGTAAAGCGAAGTTCTAATTTTGTCAATTTTTTTGACTTTGCTAGTTGTAAGAAGTTTTGTAACAAATGTCAGCAACTAAAATTCCGGAATAGAACGATACTGAACGGACTGAAAAAATCGTGCCACACAACTTAAAGATAGTACGGAAGTTTAGACAAGCTATCGTGGGGTTGTTGCATGATAGACTCACCAACAAGATACGCCAATTTGTGTGCATACTGGATCGGAGCAGGGATGCGGAGAGTTCCCTAAGAAGCATAATATGAAAACTTTAGTAAGAATTACAAAACATTTTCTCTTCGTTTTACCGGCCAATTGTAGTAGAGGTGCGTCAAGGCATATGCCAATCTCTGGTGAATATCAGGGGTGATTCCAGTTTGATCTTCAACGATATTATAGCTAGTGGGTGACACAGTTCCTTGAGTAACTTTCTGCGACACAAGGAAAAAGTCGAATCTTTCTTGCAGCGTCACCTTGTTGTCAACGACAGTGCCGCAAACAGGATTGGATGGACAACGACCATCCATATTGAAGAAGCGCGTGTTAATTCGCTTGCTGACGACGATGAAAGCAATAGGTGGATTGTAAATTCCATTCCCCATGTAATTGGTACGAGTACCAGCTTCAGAACAAGCATCCTACTCCATTGCAAAACAAATAAATAAATAAAAATTAAATTGTACGCTTTACAGAATTTCTTCTGTTACCTTTAACGCAGCAATTTCTGTGTCTTTGAGACGTGGAATATCTCCGGCTCCCACTCCGTCACGGTATACAATAATGGCACCCGGTAGCGTTTTTTCATTGACAATGTAGAAAGCTCTATATATGTAAAAAAGGAGAGGGAAAATGGAAAAAGAAAGAAGAAAAGAAAGAAGAAGAAAAAAGAAAGAAAAAAGAAAAAAGAAGAAAAAGAAGAAAAAAGAAAGAAAAAGAAGAAGAAAAAGAAAGAAGAAAAAAGAAAGAAGAAAAAAAAAAAAGAAAAAAGAAAAAAAAGAAGAAGAAAGAAAAAGAAGAAAAGAAAGAAGAAAAAAAAGAAGAAAAAAAAGGAAGGTTGAAAAGGGGAAAAGTGAAAAAAAAAAAAGAAAGAAAACAAAAACACTACGTAATTAGCACCTTATTGTATACTTGGGATTTACTATTACTTTAGGGCACCGAAAAGATGATCTTTGAAGCTGGGAGAAATTTCCTCATTATTCTCATGAATTTTAACTGAAGAGTAGTATCGGGAGAATGATGGATTTATTGATGCAACGAACGCACCAACAGCCTTCCTCTGGCGAGCATCGTGATATGTGTCGTAACCAATCACCATCCATTTCTGTTGTTTGTTTTTTAAGAATAATTAATTAAGGTTAGCAAAAATATAGAACACATAGTTTTTTTTTACAGTCGATGGGACTAGTACTCTCCAAGGCTCAGCTCCCAATTTGGATGCTATTTGTATCATGACTTTAGTAGCGATGGACATGAGCTTGCCCTGCACGCCTTTTATATTTCGACCCGTTATCACCTTGTTAAAAAACAAATCAAATCTAGTATGGGTTTTACAACAAACATGGGAGAAAAAATACGAAACAAAATATATACCTGAGAAGGTATACCAAATTCAGCACATGTCAGCTTCTTAATTGAAGAATAAGTGTCAGCCCGTGCGCTTCGAAGCACACAGAAAATCAGACTGAACTCTCTACGGCTGCATTCACTACGAATAGCGTCAACATAATTGGACGTTCGATCCGCTTGCATCTGGACACTGAATTAGGCCAATCAGTCAATTAGGTTGTAAAAAACGGAGACGACGCGTTGAATAAAACGAGAGAAATGCAATACTCACACAATAGGGTCAGGAACATCGAAACCTTGTGACCGACCAACATTTTGTATCATTTCAACAAAAGGTCTCACTTCGTGGGACATCTGAGCAGGAGTGAACAATATCCAGTCGCGGAGTTCAACAGAGACGCACATTCTGGATCCTAAATAAGAGAATTAGCTGAACTAGTTTTCGGTAACACAGCCGAGTATCTTTTAAAACCTACGTTGAATGTTACGACTCCAGTCTCCTTCCTGTGTTGGAAAACTATTACCGCCTTGTTGAATCGTTTGAGGAGGAATAATACGCGCATCGATGCGAACGACATTGGCGGCAAAATCCAAACCCCAGCTTTGCAACTCTTTTTGGATCTAATGGAAAGAATGTATTGCAAACGGCACATTATATTGCCAATTGCAAAACTCACATCGGGGTTGTCGGCCAATCGTCTCCGGAATTTCATTAGACTTTCAACGCGTTTGTCTGGTGTTACTCGCGTGATGTTACCAACATCTCTCATTAGCCCAAAATTTTTTCTAAAAAGAAAAGCGCATTTTCATCAAATGAAAAACCAGCAGAACAATATATATATATATAAATAAAAATAAATAAAAAAATAAGTAACAAATAAAAAATCAACAAGACAACGAACCACTCGTACTTTTGATCATCCGTAAGGCCGGTCATTCCGCAAAGCTCTGGAATGAGATAAATCGGTTGATCATCTCCACGATTGGCATCTCGTCGGGTAGGACGGGACACTAGCAAAGGCTGCGTGGGTTGTCGCACGTCAATATTGTAACGCTTCTTGTAGTATTCCAAATAAGAGATGTCACGATCTTCCTTACGCAGGTGAAAAGTTGACTGGGGATTTTTAGTGTAGTCGAGATCATCAATTCGATAAGTTCTTTTGTTATAATGGGTCATAACAATTTTCCCAAGCATCTCAGCCGAGCACATAGCCTAAACGATGGTACAGTTTGCAAATACCGTTAGTTAAAGAACAAGCATAGCTGTAAACATGGTCACTTGAAAATCCCCTCCCGCCTGACGAATTTTGTTCATCACATCAAGGGCTGTATCTCGTCGTAAAACACGGTGGATTATTTCAACCCCCAGCAGAAACCCTTCCTCATGGTGACGTATGGTAGTAACGTAGCCAGGCCATATATTCAGAAAGTGTTGCTATTGAAAAGAGCGAGGTAAAACATAGAGGGTGTTTAAAATTTTCAAAAGAAACCTACAGGAATTTCTGTTGCGGATGCAGGGTCATAGTAATCGCGTTTCCACAGGGTAAGATTGAGCATTCCAAGACAGCGACGTAGAATTATATTCATTACCTAAACACAAAGTTAGATTACGGTATCTTCCCACCATTGTTAAAAACGATTTGCTTACAGTTGTATAAGTAGCGTCTTCTTTATGAATCTCTCCAACGAGCCGAAAACTGATGGCAACATCAGAATTATCAGAAAGACGTTTTGAGAAAAGTTCCAATGGCTGTGCACGGTATCGAAGGTAATTGTAGCAATTCTACCAGTGCTCTAAATATAAAAATTACCTGAGGTAAACGGTTGATGTTGTATAGCAGGGTCCCGTCAAAGAGATACTTTCCAAGAGTCGCTTCATGGACACGGATAAGTGCCTTACGGGCACCGATATGGTCTACATCTGGGGTGAAATCGACGCGATATTGCAGCAGGTGCATATCAGGGCGCTTAATAAGTTCGAAGTAATTCGAAGTCAGTGGAACATGTTGGCCTATTCTTCCTGTTAGTATTGATCACATAAATATGTTTATGATATGAAACGAGGCTTAAAAAATAACAGGAAATGGTGGAGGTTTGTTTCGATTTACCTAATTTGTCAAAGTCAGCGGAAGGACGGGTCACAATCACGGATTCTCTCTGTTCACGAAAACGACTAGCACCACGGCCACCAACGGTTGCTCCCTCTCTAATGGAAGGCCCAGCACCAGGAGCGGGCGCGCGACTGGTCGAGGCTTGAGGCTGGGCTGCAGCTCCACCATGAAAAGAAGCTCGGCCATGCGGTACCACAGAACGTTCTTGTGGAGCTTCTCGAGTAAATGAACTTGCCCGTCCCCCGGATCCAGAACGTGGCTGCGATGAAGGCCTTTGTTCTGGTTCTTCCGGAATGTGTTCTCGGCTACCAGCTCGACCGGCATGCTACTCTTAAAAAATATATTGATTAACTCAAGCAGGATTTTTCATTATAGAAACGTACGTGAGGTGGCTGTGTAGTATAAGGAGCGGTCCCATGTTCTCTTGGTCTTCGTACTGAATCGTCCGATGCTGAGTCACCACGTAATCCACGCGATCGTCCTCTCGCTCGGCCACGCGAGTCCTGGTCTGACATTTTGCATTAACGTCCTTCAACAACTACTTCTACCAACTAAAGGGGGAAAAAAATAAGAAAAGAAATTATGAACATCGTTCCACAGTGCTGCGTATTTCTCATTGACGGAAGAAAACCGGTCTTGTTACATTACTTCAAAGTTTGGCAAGTTGTCGAGGGGATATAATTTTGCAGCATTTCGTGCGTTCCGGGGGTCAACACATTACGCACAAAAAGAAATTTTGAATGATAAAAAAAATTTTGAGGAATGGCACTGAGCCTATTTGCAGCAACATCCTTTGGATATACTAATCAATAAAAGGTACTGTGAATCAAGCTTATTGTATTGATAGGTAGTCTGAATAATGACTTTCTATATCAATAAAAACTGAAGTTTTTAGGTTTTTGGTTATTAATTTCGGTTTTTCGAAAGCTAAGAAGAGTATGTAAGAAACAAGCCAATATTTTATGATTCTATTGCTTCAAGTGAAAACGAATGGAAATAAATCAGCACTTCGAAAGGCTATCACTTGTAAGTCACAAATCATAGTTTAAGATTACTTGAATTAACAATTCTAAACCAGAAGACAAAAAAACCTAAACTTACTCAGGGGAACAAGGTTTGATGTCGGGAGCGAAGAGCAGCAACGTTCTTTCAGCACAAGTTCTAATTTTCGACTGACTAAATGCCCGCCAGCATCAAAGGTCCAAACGGAAGACAACGCCGTTGCCGATTTTACATTAGTATTTAAAATGACCTCCGATTTTTTGGGAGCATTAAATTAGCACAGCTTACAACTTGATCCTATCAGGCACAAAATCTTTGGTGTACAATTTCTTTTTTTCTTAATTATGTCTTTTTAACTGAGTGAAAGATCATTAGACTTTAAAATGTCAATTTGAGAAATCTAACTCAGCCTGGAAAAACGAAGTCACACAGCTGTCCTGAGGGGGGGGGGGGACCTAAGTAGGGGGGGTTAAAAAAAAATGACCTTGACTGACGAAATGAAATGGCGACGTTTTGTTGGTTACCATGCCCCTAGTTCTGCATTGACTTGACGGAATCTCGCTTCTCGCACACTGATCTCCTCAGTGTACTGTAGAATAAGGAAAATCGTTGTTCATTTTTCAAAGGAATAGAATCGAAAACAATACGAATGAAATTCAAGTATTACAAATAACAAATGTATTAATTTGGATTTTCAAATAGAATCACAAATGACGAATAAAACTTCGAATAAAATTCCGAATATAAAATTTTTGACTAAGACGCCATTTTTCTTAATGACTGTGGCACACACCGGTTTACCCCAAAAACTGACCCAAACCACCCAATAAAATGGAATCATATTATATATTTATCCCTGAGGGATTTAGTTTACTAAATTACCAAAGGTTTAGGGGCCTTTAACGCAACACAACTTACAATAGGCTCCTCCTCCAGATAGGAACCCGAAAAGGTTTATTGGAATTTTTTCCACCAATAGGAATGAAGGAAAGCGAAAAACAGTATTAACGATATTTTTAAGCTGAAGTTAGTAGATTTAAATTATGACAAAGGTAACAAATAATAATGCACGCCATTTTATTGTCTTAATAGTTAAACTATGTGACAACTAGAATCTTTTTTTCGTATATAACAAAGTCAACAATCGGCCATTTTGTACAGTTTGGGGTGCTTCAACATTTGGAAAACAAATGGCACCTTTGTACTTTTTTCTAATTAAAAATTTAAAAACTAGATGCCACTATTTCTTCTGTAAACAAAATTGGAAAACAGCAACTATAACAACTAAAACTAACCTTAAATCCCGAAGGCACCCAAGGGGCTTTGTTGGAAATTTGATTTTCGAATATAAATAGAATTGATGATTTATTCTTTAAATCTTGTTTCCCAAAATCGATAATTGTAATGTTACGCGAAATTTCAAAAAAACAAATTTCGGGGTAAAAAGTGGTGTAACCGAGTATTAGAACTTGCTTTCTGTTTCACGTTGACCGGCTTGAGAAATGTTTACGTATAGGTAAAATAACGAAAAATATTCGATCTAGAAGAACCACACCGAAAACCAAAATGACGAAAATTAACGTCCAAAAAGCTATCCGATTGACGATTCCATGGGATTGGGATCGGGGAAGGTATTTTGGGACGCAGGATGTCTTACTTTTTTCTTCCGTATCCACCATCTTTTAAAATGTCGTCAGTGCTCTCAAAGAGACCCTGGAAGTGAGCCCTATTTCACTGAGAAATCCACCTGCTTTTTATGCTTTGCTGCTAGAATATTTGTTATCTGTTGTTGGATCTTGTTGGCTGTTGCCAGTATCAAAAACAGTTGTGTTCAAAATGTATCAGGTATAGCAAACAAAGCATAGGACACTGCCACATTTTTCTGCAATATACTGTACCTGCATAACAGCATTTCCATTTTAACTTTGGTTTATTTTCGGTGACTTACCCATTGAACCTTTAAAATTACCTCTCCCTTCCCATTTTCTTGAAATTCAATGAAAATTGTTGCCTTAAATTCTCTGCATTTGGCGTTGACAATCACATTCCCTTAGGAGTACTCAAAGATAAGCTTTGTTTTTCCTCATGCTTTCTCACGGCCTTTGATTCTTACCATACCTCTTCATCAACAGTTCTCCGCGTAGCATTACGCTTACAGCTCGACCCTGATTGGCTGGGCCAGTCCGAAAATAGCCGATCAGGGTCAATAGGTTTGAGTATTTCCCAGGCTGTGTGGAGCAGTCTTAATTTCGAGATAACTCGTTAAGCCACGTAGCCATCCTCCAAGATGGCGGTTCAGCAAATAATTCCATCTAAAAAGTGCAACCAAGAATCGGCTAAATGCTTTGGTACTTTCAACAGAACTTGACAAAGGCAATCTGTTGAAGGGGCCAACGAATTGGTTGATTCTAAATTGAAAAAGGTGTCTTATTGGCAAATAACTGTGTTACTCATAATCGATAACTCGATCGAATGTGCTCCTTTACAGCCGACTGCTTGTATTTGAGGTTCGCACCTCAAATTCATAGTAACCCGATTGGGTGTGGGCGAAAAGACAGACAGCCCATATTCCGGAAAACCCTTAATAGGAAACCAAAAATTCTCCTCCCGATCAACGTGGAGCCAAACCCTGACTACACTTGATAAACTTCGTTGATTTGGGAACACTTGCTAATGTGTACATGAATTTATGGAATCTTTCACTTACGATGAAGTCTGTACAAAACAACTAAACTTATACTTAAACTGGACACACTTTAAATTGAGCGTTGGAGAATAAACCGTTTTCTACTGCATTCATATTACATCTATGTGAACCTCCAGAGCTCAAATAAAAATACACTAAAGCAAGAACAGCAGCAGAATGCCTTATCAGAGCATAACCCGAAGGTTTTAACTACTACGTTGACCATACTAGAAATATTTACAAACCGACTTTCAACGCATTAGAAAACACAAGAATAAGTAAACAATAAAAACACAGGAAGATTGTGGAAACTTGAATCAGAGTCATCTATTGAGAGAAACTGAGTTATTCAACGGCCATTGTCGGTGTTTCTTTTCGAACTTCAATTTTTCTGGTGTCGTCTGCTCCGTTCGTTTCCTTTATCATGTTTTGATTGGCTATTGAAGTTTTCAAACACATTTCCTGATTGGTGCATTCATGACACACCCGCTGGAGGCTCTGATTGCTATTTCCGAAATTAGACACAACGACAGACGATTTTTCACATGTCGTGAACCAACCAGGTTTCCATGATTCTGACTAAGGTAAGTAATCGATATTTTGGACACGATTATTTTGCAGCTAGCCAGCTATAGAGCAGAGTAATAGAATACTGGTGTAGCCACGCTTATGGCGGGCCCTCCCATTTCCTTTTTGGCCTGAAAGTTTTTCTGTCCCATAACGAAAGCGCCACAGCGGCTGTGTTGTGAACTTGTGATGTATTACGGTTTCGCTATGTTTTCGCTCATTTTCGTCGTCTGTACTTCAGAAAGTAAACAAAAAGTGGCTTAATTAATTAGTGTGAAAAAATTTATGTATAAACATATGGGTTGTTATAACAATAACAACCCTTAAAACTCAATTCATAGGTGGCAGTTACGGCTATGGGACACTTAAATCGATATCTTGCCTCATTTTCTCACAATCGATACGCGAAATTGGCAACAACTTTTGGGAAAAAATCTGAGAGGGAGAGTTAACATGGCCGTGGCTACACCAGTATTCTATTACTCTGTATAGAGCAAGAGCGAAGCGCGTTCCCCCTAATGTTTTACGAACGCATCGCGCATTTTAAGAGAGAAATTGCGGCTGGCGGCCATGTTTGTATCTCGATGCAAACATGGCTTCCAGCCGCAAAAGCTATCTTAAAACACCAAGGTGCACTCGTAAAACAATGGGGGTACGCGCTTCGCTCTTGCTCTATACCAAAACGAACAAAGAAAGTTAACTCTATCAAATTAGACAGTAAGATTACAAGCCAAATGGCGAAAAAAAGAAACAAATTGCATTGCACGCACTCTTACAGTATAAAAAATGAAGAAATCAATTAAATTAAAATGCAATGACGGAGAAATTACAAAGCTTGCTTGCAATAGGACGGCGGCCATATGTACAGCTATTAGGCACTATATTGTCTTTAGGGATCGGCCCTAATTAGGGCTGTTCCTGTATGATTGGCCTACCTGTGAAGTAGATTTTTGAATTCAGTTTAAAAAAACAACAAAAGTCTGTTTTGACGAAAATACTTGGCTCTATTTCCAAATAAAAGACCTAGATAGTGTCTTCTTTGCAAAGATACCAAATGGCGTGTTTGAGTTTTCGAGTTCAAGAGAACCTTGACTTCTGGTTAAACTACTACTTATGAATTGATTTTAATAAAGAATAAATAAAACGTGTCACCGTTTGCTACTAATGCGGTATCACTTTCATCGTTTCAATGCCGTTTTGTCCTAAAAACAGGGATTAAGTTGTAAATCCAGGAAAGGTACAATGAAGCTGTAAAGTTCATCTACCATCGCCTATGTGTGTTCACGATATAAACTTTTCCTTTTTTTTTTACTGTATTTTGTTTGTTTGCTTCTTATTCTGTTTTTTTTTTTTTTTTAATTCAAGGTTATACAGAACGTTGTGCTGATAAAATTTCGAACGGCATCACAGTTATAGAAAGAGAATCAAACCCTTGGAACCCAAAAGGTAAGTACGCGTGGAAATTGAAGAGATAAGGGATAAGGCGAATAAAAACCCTTTTCTATCCTTAACAAACAGATCTGTTTTAAGCCTGAGAAAATTTCCGTTCATTGGCGAGCGAAACATGTTTCTAGACGGATGTATACCGCATGTTGACGTTTCACAAATCTGGAAACAAAAAAACATGAAATCAATTTGGACTCTTTAGGCACGCACGAGCATAGTGTTTTTATAAACGTAATATAATTTCCTGATGTAGATATAAAATCTTATTTACGAACAAAGATGAAATGAAGAAGAGAACATCACAAAGTACGAACGAGATGTTACATATATTTTAGATGTCCTCTTGGTCAAGTGACAAACAAATAAAACATGAAAATGAATTTTGATCGCTGAAGATATAGCCTACTGAGCACAATTTCATTACATAATTTATCGCTATACAAAGTAATTGACGCGTTATTATTTCTTGGTAAATTGAGAAATCACTTTGTGATAGAATTCCGATTTTTTCTAATCGTCGCATTTGTTTTTAACGTGCCCCTGAGCATGGGCCGGAAACGCTGGATGCGTAATCACAATTGCCCGTTGCTGGGTTAAAGACCAGATCACTTGGACAAAACTGCGATGGAAGAAAATAGCATTTTTGTTAATGATTTTAACTTTACCAAATTTCCTTTAGGTCTTACGTAGAGATACGCGATGCCATTAGAGCACATGTAGAAGGTATTGCAGTTATTTGGGTTAGGATAAGCGCCATTATCCTGGCAAACGAAGGGAGCATCAGAGGTTGTCGTCGTCGGAGCCGTCGTTTGAGTCGTCGTTTGAGTCGTCGTTTGAGTCGTCGTTTGAGTCGTCGTTTGAGTCGTCGTTTGAGTCGTCGTTTGAGTCGTCGTTTGGAGTCGTCGTTGGAGTCGTCGTTGGAGTCGTCGTTGGAGTCGTCGTTGGAGTAGTAGTCGATGTCGTCGGTAGTGTTGTTACTATCATGATTAAACGAAAATTAGCGTTCTGCTTCACTCCAGCGGAGAAAAATTTTTTATTTAAAAACTCACTTTTGCACGGGGCGGTCAATGACGACGTGCAGACATTAGTGCTGGGTTCAAACACTGAGGCTCCAGCACAAACCTGAAATAAAAATAGAAAATAACCAAATTTATCTTTATGTGAACACATCAAGAAGTTTCTGAGACCGTGAAGAGTAAAAAAGTTTGTTACCATTGGAACGCCTGGCACTCCCGCTCCAGTACAAGAATAATAATCCTCGGTGCATTCCTAAATGGTTGAAATTAATTAATCAATAAGACTTTTACAACACAGTAATTTAATAATTATTTTATAATTAATAAATTATTTTAATATTATTTTAATATTATTAATAATTACCTTTCCAGGAACAGGGTAATTGCCAGTGCCGGGACAGTCGAAAGTTGTATAAGTAGTTTTCTCTTCTATCAGATACTGTCCAACTAAATGCTGGTAAACAACGGGGGGAAGACAAAAAAATTATTATTAGTTCAGGATAAGTTCACCAGATTGGTATTAACTAAAAGTGTCCTCCACGACCAAAAGTAGGAATGTTGTCGAGCTGAAATCTGTGCGGCAAGCTTACGCAATAGTTTTACTTATTTCTTTTAAAAAATACCTTCGGATTAAGGAAGGTCCGCCAAGAAGTGACTTCCGTTCCTAGGCACAGCAAGACTCCTAAAATTTAATTCATGATTAGCTACCTAAAGAATGTTATTAATTAAAAGAAATGTTTTAACATACCAAATAGGTAGAAAAATTGTACTGGGACTGATCGCAACATGGTGGCAAAATTAAGTTTCTTGGCGAACTGAATCTGGCAATAGTTTCACGGCTTCTGGTTTTCGACTGATCAACAGATGTTTAAGAAGCTGCATTTATACAGCTAAGAACCTTACAAACAAAAACGGGAATCGGGATTTTTTTCAAATCGGAGGTAAGATTAACTTTTAATCCCCTTATCTCCAGAAAAGTTATGCGTCAATCCGAGGCACTTTTTTCTACGTTTGCGTTACTGTAATCTACTGGTATTCAATTACAACAGTCTCGCCACGGTAATTTCCGAATGGGATCTAGGGAAAAGAATTTAGGAAATAGCATTCAACGCTTGCTCAAAGCGGCAAGTCCTTCGCTAGGATTATACTCTTGGTAAATACTCAAACAATATAATCACAATCACGACGAATAACGTATGCAGCAGCTTAGTTGGTTTATTACTTACAATTTCCAACGCAACGCTCCGAATTGTACTCTTTCCATGTCAACAATTTTATCATTAAGCAATGTTGCGAAATCTGTAAAGCCACCAGGTTCTACCGGTGAAGATAAACAAACGTCATCAACTTCATTTGAACATCCGGCTTGCACCTTGCCTAATTTTATTGCTCTTTGTCGCCTGCAATTTGTTACACCAAAACTCCAAATGGTGTTAAATAAGAGATTATCCACGTTTCGCGAAGTGAATTTTATCAGTAAAAACTAATTAGGGGAATGGTCACGGCATTTTGTTCGTATAATACGAATAAAAATGCCAAACCATTCCTATGTTAGATGGATGATTATGCACACCTAAAAAAGGAAAAAAGAAAATTAGAAAGTGTCCATTTCTTTTTTCCGTGTATACTCAAAGGTACGTTGCTGATAGCAATGGAGTGACAAATTTCGCCAACCAATCGAAATTTGATGAATAAAAAATTTTTGAAGTGAAATAACACAGAATTTTAGAATGTAAACATGCCAAATCATCTGAAGATATTCGTGAAATTCAATGTTACTGTTTGGGCTAGTACACGTTCCCGACGTTTACTTTTCGTTATCAGACCTCTTCTTGTAAGTCTGAATAATGTGAAAAAGAAATTAGAAAATTTTGGGAGAAAAACAACTTGATTATAATATCATTACAGCAGTTTTCTTTAAATCGGTCAATACGGTAACTTTGCTCCTTTCCTGTTGTAACTGATTGGTCACGCTTTCTAGCTCAGCCGTCAACTCATCCTTGACTTTAGAAATTTTATCCATTTCGACAAGAAGTTGGGCCTTTTCCTTCACTAAACACTCCGAAATTAAGATATGTTATAGATAGCTGCACAATAACTAATAGCACAATCAGCATAATACTTTCTCCTTGGAGTAAGATTCCACACAGCTTCTTATAGCGGGTTTTAACGTTGAGCAACTCTTCACGCAGCCTGTCATTTTCCGATCGAAGATTTTCGATTTCGATATTCTTTTGACTCAATTCTTCTTGAAGCTGAGCTAGCCTTGGTTGCTCAACTTGAAGGGCCTCCAAATTACAAGTCAAAATTTCATTTATGGGTCTTGTAAAGGAATGAAATGAATTTGGTTTATTTACCTCCTTAGGTTTTTTTGCATTCTTTGAAGATTCATTTTTTTTCTTCTCCTTGTTGATAATTTTCTTTGCCTCATCTGCAACTTGTTCAAAGAAATGCTCATCTTCAAGGATTTTCCCACTGATTCCCTGATGTGCTGGGGTTTCTCGAGGAGATTCCTGAAAGAAAAAGACATATATCATAAGTGTTTAAAAAGTGGTATAAAAAATTTAACCTGTGGGCCCTGTTTGAATTGATCAAGAGACATGGTGGTGGTCCCTTTATTTTTATTATTTCCAGCTTTCTTCTTATTAGATGGTTTGTTATTTACATCTTCTTGTTCTGGCAATTTTGTGACTTCTCCAATATTTGCCTCAAAATCTACTTTGGAAGCCATTATTGCCTCTTTGAGTTGTGCCTCGAAATCATCGTCAACAAATTCCTGATCTTTTTGTTTCCATTCTTTAAAGTTAGATGGGACTTCATTTCCTGCAGGTTTCTTAATAGGGGCAGAGGATTTTCTGGGTTTGCTTCCACCAAACGCCAAAGATTTGAGCTGAAAAGCAAGAATAATATGAATAAAATATGTAGTTCCACAAGTTGTAAAAAAAATATGTCTCTGACTTAATCAAATACACATAGCCTCCATACCTCTGCTTTTTCTTGGGCAGCCTTCATCTTCTTTGCAGCATTCTTTTCCGAATTCAATTTTACTTTTGCAGACTTATTTTTTGATTCTGCCAATTTTTGTGCTGCTGCCCTTTGTTTATCCCTTGCTCTAGAAGCTGCTTTTTCATCTTCATCGTCCTCAATTCGAAGAACGGCAAAACGAGATAACGAAGCAGTCATGCTTCTTTCTAATAATTTATCACAGATTCAAGAGGGGTAAAAAAATACCGTATCGAAGTACACAGGCAGTCTGTGCCAGGAATTGCAAAGTGATCAAACAAGCTCAAGCTTAAGGCTATAAATCAATTTTTAATATATTAATTTACAATAACTTGGGACAATGAGTTTGAACGTTAATGGTACTGAACGTGCCGAAACAATCGGAGTATTGTGATCCACTGGCAGCTAGATGTCGTGACAATTTTGATGGGTTTCAGCAACCCATAACGAACCAATTTTAGTTTACATATCTTAACAAGTTAACATTAGTTAAAAAGAAAAAGTTGTGAAACATTATTTGACATTCTATGACATAAAAGGGATTAGATTAAAAATCCCATTCCATGCATAGTTACTTTCTAAATGCTTACTAAAGAAAACAAAGAATGGCTTCGTCCCTCAGTCTCTGGATGTAACAGATCTTGCAAGATTAATTATTTTTTACTATCATTATCTATCCAATACAAAGCAATTAAATTAAGAAATTCAGTAGAATGAAAAAAACTTTTTTATTATTGGAATTTAAAGATGAAAATGTTTGATGATGGGCTAAACCCTTTAGTCTTCTGTTTTCTCTGGTGGAGGCCCACAAGGTTGAAGCATTTTTTCCATAAAGTTAAATCGAACCCGGGCTTTCGATTCATTTTCTGCAATTGCTATGTGATTCAGAAGATCAAAATGTCCGACGTAGGATGCAAAAGAATCTCGGTGTTGGTTAGAGAGCCATTCGTGTCTAGATGTATCGGCGTGTCCAGTACCAATATATTTTGACTGCAAGTGCTCTAACTGTGAATGAATGTTATAGCGGTCACCCATGTTTCAAATACCTATTAATTTAAAATATAATTGATTAGAAAATTCATTTCAAAAATATAAATCCATTACCCACCGCAAAACGTTTGATTCGTACGAAGAACACAAATGCAACCTATTGCCAGGTTTCTGTAAAAACGTGTAGCAGAAGCTCTAGTGTTGCTCGGCAACCAAGCGTTCGTCACTTGTTTCATTCGTCATTTGTTTCATTCACTCACAAGCAAATCCACAAGAAAATGGCTTCGTTCGTGTGCCGCTCGGTTTTCGCTGCAACTCGGCGGGGAGTTTCTACTACCGCTGTTAGGGCAGCAGATAAAGGTAATTATAAGTATAATTTTATATACTCCTAAAATAATTCCATGGTAGGCCTTCGCATGGCAGCTACATGATAAATTTCACGTACGTACCGTCGTCACGTAGGCCGCCATGAAAGCCAAGAACTACTCTGATAATGAACTTTTGATCACGGTGTTTTTCTTTGTTAGCTATGAACGATCCCCTCGAACATGCTACAGGATTAGAGAAACGTGAAATCCTTGCAAAGCAAGCCGGTCGAGAGGTAAAGAAAAAAAATGAATTAGTTGCTTACTGTTAAGTTCAATAAAAAAAATTGTACCATTCATATAGGATCCTTATGAGATGCAAGTCTACAAAAGAGTTGCTGGTACCAAGGAGAAACCTAACCTTGTTCCCTCAGTTGCTGAACACCGTGTAGTAGGCTGTGTGTGTGAAGAGGACGCCACTTCTATCAATTGGATGTGGCTCTACAAAGGCGAACCAAAACGTTGTGAATGTGGCTACTGGTTTAAATTGATTGATTCTAAACCTGTCTAGAATTTAGATTAATCTGAAAGAGCAACCTTTCTAAATGTATAGAAAAGAACGAATAAAAGAAGCAGTCCTGATAGTGAAATATCTTTATTACTGTCGATACAACAGGTGCATTGAATAAAGTGCTGTAAGATTAATTATCATGTGTTTCTTGCACTACATGATGCTGTTATTTATATATATAATTTTATCTTTCATTTTCTGCAGAGTTAGTTCTTTTATTCTGTTCAGTTTATGCATAAGGTAAGCAGTTAGTTGTGGTATAGCAAAACTTTTGTCTGGCAAATGATGTATTAAGGCCTAATTTGAATTCCATGAACTTGCAGTTGTAGTGTATGGCAGAATTAGAGACTATATAAAAGGCCAATTCCAGTTAGCAGACGAACTTGGGCGCAGTTAATTCAAGTTCGACTCTATTCTTCCAGTGCAAGAATACCACTAACCCATCCATTTTGTTGCGCTATAGGCCAGTAAAGATTTAGACAACCCCAAACGTGTAATCATTTTTCGAATTTTTTCTGTCCCTGAAAAAAAATAACCTGCAATGGGTAAACAGCTAGCTATCAACATTGAAGCTGCTTAATTGTACAGCTTTTCTTTCCTCCATCAGTTTTGAACTCGGAAAATGGGAAATGGGAAGACGGTAACGGCGTCGAGAGTGGGAAGATGTATGAATTGTATGGGTTTTTTTTTCAAGCTTCCCATACCCATAAAGTGTTACCTACTTTTTTTTGCTTGTTATTATACAGAAAAATTGAGCTACTATTTTTTTCTAATGTTTATGTATAATTTTTCTTCGTTTGTTTGTTTGTTCTGTTGCCACTTCAGAATGGTTGGCAACGCGAGCAAAAAAGCTCAAGGCAGGGAAAAGGTAAACCTTTGATTACCTTTTTTTTTATTCGATTGCTGAAGGCGATTGTCTGAAAATAGCTTGAAATATCCTTTCATAGCTTGACTTCTACATAATGTTAGAATATCACCATATGTACTGTATCTTGAGGGCTTTAAAAAGCTGCTTTTAATTCTTTTTGACAGAAATATCGTTATCTAGTGTTTTGTCAGTCAACCAGAGGAAGCAGATTAGGATTGACGTTGCCTCCCACCAGAGCTTGTAAAACTAAATGGTGAAGTTGGATATTTACAAGAAGTACTGATTTTTTTTGCTTCGTTTCATTAGGCTACGCAAGTGAATATAGTGAGTAGTGGGAGATCAAGTTATTCAATTATCGCCACGGATTTCGTGATCAGTTTTTTTTAAGGTGTCTATGGAGAGTGTTTGCTGTTATAATGATTCACAGACTTAGATGGTTGGCCCTGATCTGTATTGGGCAAGTAAAAATTCGTTGTCATGTTTAAGATGAATACAAACTTATAATTAATAAAAACACATGTTTACTCTTTATTAGTTGCGTCCGTCGTCATTGATTACACCACCTGTCATCTAGCCCACGCATTTCGAAAAATAGCTCCAAATGAAAGATTACGTGAGACTTAGTACAAAGGTTTTGATAACACACATTGATTCATTACTGCTTTCCGGTCACCGGCAGGACTATATTATATTTAAATGTTTTAGGGAAAAAGTTGTTATCATGTCGAAAACTGCCTCTGTCAAATCAAAATCGAGCACGACAGACTCTCGTCCAGCCTGGAATCCTTCCACAGCGGTAACCAACAAAAGTGCCCAGTTACAGAGCCTTCCGGGAAAGAAGAGACAATTTGCAAACGTCCAAAGCCGTATACGTTCCGGAATCGGTAATAGATCTTCCAACATGTCGCATGACGCATCGAATAGTTACCGAGAACGAAATGATTCGTCCGCCGTTGCTGCTTGTCTTTATCCAACCGATCATCAGTCTCCGTGGCCAGCACCCAAAGAATTGAACAACACTGCAATTGGTTCTACTGACGAAGTCCCAGAAGCAAAAACTCCAGCCCGTTGCGTTTGAGGATATGTAAATAAAGACAATGGAATATGCATTAAAAGTCTTACGTGATTTAATAGAACCACCTTGTCACCAGTACTTGTGTAAGTTAAAATTCTCTTGTCGTTCCCCCAATCATCTGATGCCTTTATACATACGTTCAAAATTAAAAATAAACGATCAAATTAACAAAATACTGCTTTTTAAAACATAAATACAACGAAACTGTTGGTGTTTAGCTTATTTGAATGCGAATATTTATAGCAAACAACTCCAGGTCAAAACAAACCAAAATTTGGCTCGGTAGGTTTAAGATTGTAAGAGTTGTTAATGACTTCTTTGCTCTTGCACACTTGGTCTACCTTCCGCTATTGTCGTATCCCACGCCAAGGCTGCCCGGCCAGAGCTTTTATCACGCGCTTTGAGAGTATTTCGTGTTTGGACATCCGTAAGTATAGAACGAGTGTTATCCTATATTTGTGTTTAAGGATAAAGATAAGTAGTGAAAGACGTCTCTTCCGTTACGATGTGCTGGATTTGCTTATTTATAAAAAGCACAACATCCAAACACCACGTACAGTAGGATGGATCCCGCTGTAAATCTATTTTGGACCCGGATTTGTAAGATTTAGCATCCGCAAAATGCATTTCTCCGGAAATCCGGACAAAGAAAAAAAAAGCTACTGACTGGGTTGACACGACAAATACTCACATTCTGGTTTCGAGAGTAGAGAGTAATGACACACGCTTCCGGAATTTTTGTGTGAAGAACTTGAAGTCGCTTTTGGTGGATCCCACTCTTCCGGTCCCGACCAATATTAGGCAATTATTAAGATGAATCATTTTAATTTAGTTGTTTATCCAGAATAAATTGACTGTTATCAAAGGAAAATGATTTACGGTGGATATGTTCTTTCTTTTCTTTTGTTTGTAAGTTTAACTTTTCACGCATGACTTGATATTTCGAATGCCCGAAATGTTTGCGTTTGGCATTTGCGTCAATTATTTGTCGAAGCATAGTACTATACATTTCGCTGTGGATTCTTCAAAAAAAAGTTTACTCTATAGTTGTCACTGAGCTCTACTTCGACGCATAGTATCAAATAAAGTATGTGTCAAATGAAACGCAGAGGAATTCTACCAACCAAACAGCCAATAAAGCCACCGTCCTAAGTTTTGCATCTCAACTTGAATCCTCCTTGCAACAACAAGAGAGAAGAAGGTGAAAGTTAAAACAACTGCGTCATCACAAGCTATGTCGTACGACACGATTTCACACAGCGTAGTTTCGCTTGGATGCTGTTTGACGTGATATTGCACATCCATTCTTAAAGAGAATCCATAAAGATCCAACCTTAAAGAACGAACATCTCGGACGGAATTCGATTAAATTATGTTTGAATTACTAAGGACGACCACAGTTCTGAAAATTCGAATCTGTTTCGCTTGAGGAAGTGTCAGCAAAGAAAAATGGCTTAGGACTTGTATCAAAACATTAAATGACGTAACCACTAACAGATGTTAGCAATTTTAATTTTCGAACGACGCCAGGGGTTCGGCAAAAATCGTTTACTTATCTAGATTTCTACGTTGTTGCAAAGTCAAAATTACGTCACTTTGACTCGTGTGTGTAGCACATATTGGACTTGTCATCCATCCGTCTCTACTACACCATTATCAGCATTCTCAGCAAGATAAAGGAAAGCTTGTGCAGTTTTTTAGATAAGCGCTGTTCTACCGATGTAAAATGCTCTGTCACCATTGATTTCAAAATCACTTCTTTTTCACAGTCGTCTCTGGCTGACATCGTTTTTTTTCAACTTATTCATAATGAAAGATGGGTATTACTAGTCTATTATTCATTGCTGGCTAAATATTGTTGCGTTCGTTGTTTTCAAGCAGCCTCCCAAATTTGTCCTTTCCAATACATTTAAGGTGGAACAGAGTAGCGATTTCTATTTCTCGTCATTATGGACGTGCGACCTTGTCCCTTCCCAAAAGTAGCGAAGAGAGAATACGTGATTTAAAGCTATCCCATGCATGTTGTACTCGATTTTTGCGTTCAATATTTGGGTTATAAGGATAGGCAAGGTCCTTTGATCTAAAAACTAACATTTTCTTTGGAAGGAAGGGCGTGGTTTGTAATTGAAACTGGGACTACAGGGTCTGTTAGAATCGGGATAAAATATTTTAAGAAGAAACTGACGCAAATGGTTGCATGAAACGTTCTAATGAATCCCTTTCCCCGTGACGGAAGCTAATCAAAATCACCAATTCTGATGCTGATTGCCGCTCACCTGTCAGAAACGTACCTGCCCTGTTTTACTTAAATTTGTTTGTTGATAACAAATTCAAGTGATCTTCGTCAACACACATGCGAGTTCAAATACTTGTAAAACTAGCAAAGTTATAGTTTGGTGGCCATTGAACCGCTGGGACATCGATGATTCACTCAACTATAACTGACATTGGGCGGATGCTTGCAACTTTACTTTCGTTCGAGCCGTGATTTCGCCTTGTTCGCAAACTCACGCAATCTTGTATGGACAATTGGACATGGCGAGTTAATAAATCAATGCGCTGGCTTGTAATCCAGTTATTTTGAAAGCATCCTTCGTACGAGTTCTGCAAGCAAAACAGACAACAGGTAAATGTCAGTAGCCGTTAATGACGCTGTTCACTTCCTCTCACTAAATTTTCTAATTGAGTTGAGTATACGCGCAAAAGGATGGGAAAGAAGAAATCGATAGTGACATTGTTGACACTTAAAAAAGACGGGAAAAATCGAACGGGGTTGTTTTTTTTCTCTACTTAGTCATCCATGTTGTTGTCAAGCGAGAAGATCCGAACTCAGGGTCCCTTCGATTTAACGTCACGATGCCCTACAAAGTCTCACTCACTTATTACGTACATCAGATATTTTCCGGTTACTTACGCACGTATCCAAAGACTTTCGTTGGAGTCCTGATTATCACGAAAAATAATACAGACATGTACGCGGCAATGAGGCAGAGAGAGGGAGAGAGACTGAGCCGATACAATATTGTACTTAATCCGCCAGTTTTGGATCTTGGAGGGTCATCTTGCCATGTAACTTTTGGGACCCCAATTTTGTTCGTCATCTTGCAACGTCACATCAGATGACGCAATAAAAAAAATCCAATTATTTATTCATTTTGCTTATTATCGATGTGCCTGTCAGTTCTCTGTTGGTTAGCGGGGTACTTATTTGGGAATCAGCTTTCCTATTTCTATCTGATTGCGTTAATCTTCTTATGCCTCCTTTGCGTCATCGAGTTGCAATTGTGTACAATTTTTGACTCGAGTCCGGATGACATTAGTGGAAGGAAGAACGAAATGGATACAGCTATATGCTAACGTATAACTGAACATGAAACAGAACAGGCACCAGTTGATCGGCATGTAAAGGTCCGATCCCAGTCACTGGGTATCCTTTTGACAATTGGATTAGCAACGGGACTGGCAATCTACTTGCATTTTACTATAGAGAGAGAGACAGAGGTTTGCCTGTACTTGCATCGACATGGAAACTCATTCCACGTTGCTACTCCATCAGCTCCGGCCGACTTTTCGTGAGGGGGGTTTAGTTCGTCAGAAAAAAACTTGTCCGTCTTTCGTTCAGTGTCCAGCAGTTTCCATAATTAGTGATTCAATGGTGAATGATTGTCTGCTGACTTGGTCAAGTTTTTTTACATCAAACATTTGATTTCGTAAAAAAAAAAAAAAAAAATCAAGTACCAATTATGCCAAGCAATAATTTCGGATGGAGTTTGTCCGACACTGTGGAAAATCCTCGACGGACAGGCTTGGCTAATTTCCGATACAAGCTTCTACAATACCAGTCTAATGTCCACGAGATCCGATGACGATGAAGACCTGCCGGCTAAGACCCAGCACCGTCTCGTATCGGATGAAACGACTGCACATGGACTAGTCAATGGCTCGTCCGTTTTCCCATTCAGCCGACCGGTGAAACCTTATTACAGACGTGAAAATTCCGTTTCTCAGTGCTCCGACAGTTGTTTCGGCTCCGACTACCCATCGCTCACTAGCACAGGTATTTGCTTCTCTTCCGCAGCTTAAAATTGTTTTTTAAAAAATCAGAACTTTCCCTCAGCTAACGGGATACAGTCAGTTTTGTTGGCAAAAATTCAGCTCCAGCTTCATAACGTGAAGCGATCACGTTATAAAGCTGTCTAACCATCACGTGATCTACATTAATTTTACAGTGTTGAGACTGGGATTGTGTGAAATTCCATTACTTGTTTTAGTGAGAAAAGGAAAATGTTGACTGTTGCAGTATTTTGCAAAACAAACAGGTTCACCTCGAGCCGGAAATCCTTGAAATGAACACGGAACGTGCGAGACCTTGGATCAACTTATCAGAAGCGAATCAATCGACGGGTTGGACGGCGACGACGGACGACGTGCCTCGTACGCCGTCGGGACCCCGTCGACGACGTCGACTGACGTCTGGCGAGGTTCCATTCATTACGCCAAGGCGGTGATGGAACGCCGTGAGGGAGAGATGTCCAGTATGTTCGACCAGCTGCACGAAATCGAAGATGACTTGACGTCGATGAACAATCAGGTCGGAAAGGTCAGCCACACACTGCAGCAATGCAGCCAACGACGGCGGCTGGTTCGAGCTCCTCGTGCCACATCATCCCTTTATCAATCTCAATCCGTCTCTTCGTTGAATAGTCAGCAAAACTCGTCGCCCTTTTCTTCTTTCACGAGTCAACAACAAAGACGATCGAATTGCTCCTGGTCCTGCCGTAATCTCGACAGTCTTACCGAAGACGAAATGGCTGATATTGTCCATCGACTTTTGACACGAATCTGTGAATTTACTTTGGCCCGTCAGGAAGGCCGGAAAGATATTCCTTTAATTGTTTAAAGTATTTACTTGATTGTATTTATTTTTTTTTACTGAACAACTAAATTCCGTTAATTTATTATAGAGTGCAAATTCTTGTTAATTGAGCAACAATATTCGTGTTTCTTTTTCTGCGCTGCTTCCTGTTCGTTCAATTATTTTACGTTTTTAAATCATGGCATAACAAGTACCTGTGAGCCTGGTGGCTTGTCCAAATAATACCCAACTAAAATAAATATCATTCGATGGTTGCGTCCTCAATTTTCGCCAATGACGTCAAACGAAAATCCTGTAGACTTCATTAGGCTACCCAACGTGAAAATTTGCATATTCCTCTCTGTGTTTAGCGGATAGGCCTAAGCAAATTTTACGTGAATTGCACAGGTTTCTGGTGCTAGACCGACCAGCAAAAATCCAGGATGACGTGCATCTAGGCCAATATGATCGCCTAGGCCTTTAAGCTCCAAACAGACATTTTAGGGATTTTTTTTTAGAAAAGCAGATATCGATCGGTATCCGATACTTGACAGTCAGCTCATACGCCATTATGGTAGTCAAGAACCATAATGACATTAGTCAACTAACCTAAAGTCACCTGCACGCTTTTTTTCAAACAACACACGTACTTCTGCGGAATACAAAAACCCAAAATCTCAGCGAAAAATGACAATCACGAGTGCAATAATTTGATCATATTTGACGTGGAATAACATTAAGGTTACGTAACCAAAGCGAACATTCAATGTCTCCACGCCCTTTCAATCTGAAAAATTGCGGAATTTTCTTGTTCGCATCCTCTGTTGAGTGGAAGGGCTCATACAGGTACAAGGTACAAGAGGCACAACAATAATAAAATAGAAACCGGTACGGTGGCGATGATTTGCGTACTCGATTGATGTGACGCCCTGCTGACATCGAGTTGTCATTTCCACGAGATGTGCAGAGCTATTGATAACTGTCTCTGACGTCAATTCGCGGGACGTGTTTTGACATTCGCGTGATACTTAAAAAAAAACAAAAAACAAACATCCAATCTATAAAGTGTACATGTTATACGTTCTGCACAGGTACATGGTTTGGTTGCTTCTTAGCTGGATACGCAAAGTCCGGCCCAATCGAAAGCAATGTCTCTCTGACTTGAGGTCGACTTCGATTCCGTTGGCGTGTGAGAGAAACACATACGCAGAGGATTGCTTTTTGTGGCTTGGGTCTCGCTACATGTTATGATATTATTTGGCTAGAAATAGAAATAAATAAGGCCTCGAAACACGCAGCAGATGGAATACATCAGATTCTGACACGAACGAGAAGAGTCTGGAAGGTCGTCGACGCCCACCTTTCGTATTGGCTACAGCGATATGCAATCGATTACCCGCTAAAAGATCGATCCTCTTTCGTGAAAACATGCAGTACAATACGCAAACATGATGGCATTAAAAATGAAAAATTCGCTGAATAAATAAGAAGAAAATCATTCAGATCGATTGGAGGACGGCCGGAGTGAAAGCGGAGATGTTCGTCCGTGTAACGCCCGTGACTGCCTGCTGCGTTACAATCTTATCGGCTCGCATCCTCAAAATAAACCAGCTGCAAGAGGACAGTCACGTTGTCCTGTGGTGTTGAATACAAATTTCTGAACCGCCCATGAAAGAACCTGCGTCGACGTACGTAACAATCACGGAGACAGCAGATAGAGAAAGAAACGTAGCTCGGGCGGCAGGTCGGATATTTTCGTCTTCGTTTTCGAGGGACGTAGCGATCCGAGACTGATCGTCTACGCATATATATACTACCACAACATACGGAGGGTGGGGGGGTATCCAGCACCAGAGAAAAAGACTAAGCCAACAAATGCCGTCTGCGGATAGGAAGCAAGAATAAAACAGACAAAAAGACGCGAATTGTTGTCCAACATACGGCGTGCATACAGAATGCACACACACACAAAAGTTTGTGTGGATTCTGTGAATTGGACGCCAGTCTCAATCTTGACTGCATTCAAAGAAGGACGTCTTTATCTCCTCCACTTGTTGGAGGACAAAACTTATTTTGCACTCAATTTTCCGCTAATTTTGGCAATTTTGAGCACACACGGATTACTATTTGACAGTCATTTATTCGGACGTCCGTTACTTGACCTTCTGTTGGAATCGTTCGACTGACAATCACTGGGATATTGGCTGCGAAAATGAACTGGAAACGCCGCTTTAGTTCCGCTTGTGCTCACGAATTTTTGAAACCCCCTCCTTTACGTATCCGCACCTGGTCGGATTCCGTAGCGGAAGTGGCTACCGCTGAAGGTAAATAAGAGTTGTCTATTTAAAACTTTATGGTGGAGATGTATGCCAGGTAAACGGCCTCAAAAAAGTCGGTTACCCACACGAATGATTGATTACGCGATTGCACAAGTTGATTTGCAAGCTTCACTCTCTCCATCTCTGCTATATAAGGGCGTCCAGGAGTTCATTTCGAACACGTTGAAAGAGAAATCCGCTACAACCGGTTCTTCCCTTATGACACGTTCGTGCGCATAATTAGTGCCGTGAGTTAAGTTTTACTAGAAACGAAAAAAATTTTACAAAATAATGATAACATTCTTTGCGGTAATAAAATCAAATGGATCGTCTTTAAAAATTGTGGGAAAATGGGTGAAATTCCTGCTGGCACAAGTTTGATCAGCACATTCAATCATCAACATGATCAATCGTTTGGAAGTATTTCAAATCTATTAACAAGGTCGACACTGTGTCAATTGGACAAACTATGTAAATGTTGCACGTTAACGAACCGATGATTTGAACTGGAAACGCTTGCCAAACCATTCCGTATGGTTACCGCAAATTCAATGTGGGAACTGCATTCCGCTTGTCCAACTTGATCGTTATCATAATAATTGCTTTTACTATCTTTTAATAAGAGTACCAAACAAAATAAAACAAGAAATCGATTTGGCTGTTAAATCAGATAAATACTTTACGTCACGGTGGAATTTGTTTTTGTTTTTCATTTCACTTTCCATCCAATCGGCAGTGCCCAGCAAGTCTATACGCATGTACTTTTCCATCCTTTGATGGATTCACTGAGGCAACTAAACGAATTCCAGGAGCCTCAAAGATTCCATTTGTATTCGTCTCTTTCTACTGGTTTCCCTGGCCCCTTTAGAACATAATCAGATTTTGAATTGTCGCTATTCCCTATCAAGATGGAAACAACGACTAGTCTGTCAGAAGTGGTGGGAATAACTTAATACACGTTGGTCTTACACAAAAAGTCGTGACGAGCTTGGCGCATGTATTTACCATTTTTCTTTACGATCGTGAGGGGTCATTGGCACAGGGAAGGACTTGCATGTCTTTCATTGGATGTCTACTGAAGCGGATTTTCCATGTTCACTTTTTCTTTTCTCTCTTTTGCTTGCCGTTCGGTCGTGCACGAAGAAATGGCTGATCGGGACTCGGATTTGCTGGCCGAAGCCCATCGACGCCGCAGTTCGAACGCCAGTAGTGGGGCTGGTAGCACGGAAAACCAGCATCACGTGACTGGTTTTTTGGCTTCCCAAACTTTGGCCCTTTTTCTCGCTGTGCCTAACATTCAGTCCAGCAGCAACACTTCCGTAAGGTAATCTTTGGGGTTTTGTTTCCCTTTCCCTCCTTCTTTTCTATTTGCCCTTCTTCCTTCTTTCAACGTTCGCTCCTAAAAATAGATACATACCTCTACTGTAAGTGGGGTTCTCTGGAAAAAAAGAAAAAATCAATAAAAACTTGGTAGTTTTTCAAAACAACTCTCAAAATCTGAGCGTGTCAGGACTGAACGAAAGAGGGTGTGAACGCCCGTAAGAAACAAAAAACGCAAATAGAGGGAAAATGTTAAAGAAAACGAAAAATGTGTTTAAGCATTGACCGAGTTGGAAGGAAGCTGTGTGCTATACGTTTAGCAATCTCGGTCAGCGTCGTTTTTTGCGTTATCGCGCGCACCCTTTCCTTTTTCAAATTGAGGCCACCAGTGACAAGACCAATTTCGATCTTTATTGGAGCAGACGAAATGTTTAAAACTATATTCATAATCAGATATCAGCATCTTTCTAGTAGGGAACGGTGTCGTTCTATTTTTTTTTTTCTAAGATCTGTCAGAAATTTGTTTGTCAAGTTTCTAGATTTTTGCGCCCAACGTTCATCGCGCACACTCACTTTCTATCTGTGCAGTTGTAGGGAATTGCTGCTGCTGCGAGAGGTGATAGGAGGGGAGTCGGGGGCAAGGTCTTTTCCATCCCGTTTTTTTCTTTTCTTTCTCTCTTTTAACAAACATGGGCCAGCGGCGTTGGCCAGCAGTCGACTTTGCACTTTCACCGTCGTTAGAAGCAACCAAGACGTCCTCGTATCGACGTCTTGAACGTCGTTTTTCGCCGTCAGCGCGGACACGAACGACAAAATCAACTAGGAATTACTCTTTCTGTATCCTATTGTTTCTACGACGAAAAACCCCATTCAGATCAGACGGGTTAGTAAAAACAAATTTCGGATTTCTTTTGCTTTCCGCTTCGTGTCTGCCGTTACACTCACGTCCACCATTTAACGGATAATGTCTCCTCGCTTTTACTGAGCGCGATTTCCGTTCAACCAAAGTCTCGTCGTATAGTATTAAACTAAGTATATGCCAGGGGTGTGTGTGTGTGTGTGTAGTCTTTCAACGTGCAACGCCGCACGCTGGCCAGCACCCATCAATGTGCTTATACTATTATGAAAAGGCAAACAGTTGGGAGTCTGGTCATTCCAAAGTTTATTCCAATGTCCACCCGGAAATTATTTACATGGAAGTTAGTCGCTTGTATACTGCTGTTTGCATTTGTATATCTTTTCATTTAAATTTTAGTCTATCATTTTCTAGAATTGCGGTTTTTTCTTCTTGTACCGTTAGCAAAAACAAAAACCGAGTCAGAGTGGTGGCGTGATTTTTTCGTTCTACGTGCCCGTATTTATCTGATTTTCATGTCGGTCCCGTTTTTTTTTTTGTTGTTTTTGTTTTGCTTTTTCTCCCTTTTTTATCGCGTTTCTTTACAAGTGTGTGTCTGCCTGAGAGGCAAATCTCATTCTCTTTTGATTACCGTCACAAACGGAGAAATATCCGAGATCAACAAAGTCTAAAGTCCTTTGACGGTTACTGGCGCGTTCCTGCCGTTTGTGCGGTTTCGTAATTCATCCCGGCATGTAGAACTCGAAAGAATTTTTAATCGAACTACAATGGAAAGCCTCCAACAGCAGGTTATATCATCAACTTTTATTCCCGCCCGCATTCGCTCAGAATTCGATCTCGCACAGGTCGCCCGTAAAAGGCGGAAACCTTGAAATAAAAAAAATCGTGCCCAGTTTTCTTGATGACGTCTTAGGGTTTAATGAGGACGACGACAGGGTTGGACTGTGTGTATACACGACATGTATACACACAGTCCAACAATGTTGAGAGCAAGACGCCAAGGCGAAAGTTATGGAAAAGGCCATGGTAAACGAATTAAGGTCGACAGTAGGCCATGGCCTTTTGTTTTAATTTAACAAATAAAAAATAGACGGACTGATTGCATTGAATTTTAAATGGCTTTCAACAGAAATAGAAAAGTGCATTTTTTTTCACCAACAACTTGTTGGGTTTGCGCGTTTTCTATTTACGTTTGCGTGAATAATGCAAACATGTTCGATCAGTCAATATTGGCGTCCAGCTGATGTTATGAATTCTTTATGTTTGCTTCCCTTTGCCTTGTTTCCGTGGGGACGCAGTACTATACAATTCAGGCGTCAGTTAGCCCTTCCGACAATGGTGACTGTTCACTTGACGTCACCTTCCTCACAAATTAGGTTTTTCAGTTAAAAAGAAAAACACTGTCCCGACTGACTCACTTTCACGTTTTGCCATATGCTCCCTGGATATCACTGGTCGGCTGTTGCAATTTGTAGAGGCCATAAACGTCCCCTTTTCTTTTTCTTGCAAAGTCCCGACCATTAATTAGACTACCTGGCAATATTAGGTTTCACTTCTTAGCGGGATGACAAATGCAAGGCGTGATGTAACAACCCGTTGACGTACACGTTTCAACGACAAAAAAACTGTAGAACGTTTAAGGATAGATACTGCTGTATACAATCTTTCGCGGAAGTATACAGACTATGGCTCATAGAGCTGTGCACGTTAAACGACACGAGTGGTCCGTTTGTGATGAACGTTACGGTGGGAGGGGAATGCAAACAAAACCGCCTAAATGGAAGGAAAAAACGACGCAATAGTACTAACTGGGCCCTATAGAACTGAGTAATGGAGATAAGGACAAAACATCACAACGCGGAAGGGGAAAAAAAAGAGAGGGAAAATAAAATTGAGATCAGATACGTATCTAGACAGATTTATAACACGGGCAGTGGACGAAAAAAATAAAATGAGAAGTTGGGAGAGAGAGAAAGGAAGATAGGAGAAGTTGATCCATGTTCCTTAACAACAACTTGCAGCCACGCATGTAAATGATGCATTAGAAAAAGCCACGCGAGATAATCAATCGACTTTGCTATAACAACTGTACCACCAGGGTAGGGCTTGAACAGAAAGACAGAAAATGAGATTAGCGATAAGTTGCTCGTCCCGTTGTTTTCAACAGCACGAACTAGTCACGAACGTGTCGCTGTCGCTTCAGTGTCTCCGCAGAGTTTGTGTCAATTGCATAGAGTCCGTCTGCAGCGCTCATTATCATTGCCCACCGTGGTCGAAAAGTGACTAATCGAACTAATAGAGTTGTCGAACACCTCCTCCTTTTGGACTGATTTTCCCTTTCCTTATACTATCATTACCCATTCTCGTCCTAGTGACTAACTAGAACTAGGTGTTGTAGCAAAACGCCAACATATTTGGATTGATCCTACCTTTCTCTGGTGGCTGTCGGGGCATGCAGATATGACGACTTGAGTCAGTCCGGAACTTCGCTGCTGGAAAACGATGTCGATGACGACAAACTTGCCGACGTCCATTACAACAAACTAAGCCGAAGTAGTTCGCTGCGCCGTTCTAGTGACCAAAATTCGTCAGCCTCTTCAACTGTCTCGTCAAAGCCTTGGCGTCGTTTTTCTGAAAGATTCAGGTAAACCAGAACAACTGGCTATCATTTTTTGTTTTGTTTTTCGTGGAAAATATTTTTACTGATTATCTGTCGGGACTCACGATCGAATTTTGTGCAGTGGTGCCACGTTGAGCGCTGCGATGGCGTCTGCTACGAAACTTAGAAGAAATACAGTCGTCGCAGTGTCAACCGGCAAGCTAGACCAAGTGTCTGTCGAGGGCCGTTCTGCACAGTCAGAGGATTCAATGACGATAGATGAACCGCTTAATAGTCCGCTTTCTAGTAGCACCAAGGAAAACAATCAGCTGTCTTCGACTGTAGCTGACACGCCGAAAAATCACCAATTGAAAAAGTTTAGTCAAAGCACTCCAGCTTTGCCGCAACTTCATTATGATCTCCAAGATCTTGGTCGATCCAAGTCCAAACAAAAAAAGTTCCTTCGTCACTTTCCTTACGTACCCAGAGACGAACGTGTCCTCAACCGTAAGTCTGTCACTCAACTATTTGTGGTGTTGCCACCTACTTAAAAACTATTTTTTATTTTTATTGTTATTATTTTTTTTAATTAAAAACTATTTTTTTTTACAGATTATTCATGTGCCTTGGTTGGTGACATCTTCTTACAAGGAAACTTGTATGTCACATACAATTATTTTGCATTTCACTCAAATGTCTTTGGTTATGTAAGGAAGGTAAGTTGGACTCGTAATCAATACTGTAAGTCTCCATCAATTTATACAATTTGTTTTGTCAAATCCCCAACAGATACTAATTCCTATGGCTGATGTTCGCAAAATAACTAAGGAAAAAACAGCTAAATTCTTTCCAAATGCCATAGCCATAACTACTGCTACAGAAAAGCACCTTTTCAGTTCTCTCATGTCTAGGGATGTTGCCTACAGGCTGGCATTGAGTGTTTGGAAGAAATTTCACTTTCCTAATCGCATGGGAGACTGCATAGATGGAGAAAGAGTATATAATCCCCTAGTTCTATTTGATGGCCTCTAAATAACAGGCATGATTGATACCAGCAGGAAAATGAGGGTTCATCTTTAAATGGTGAACATTCAAGTAATGAATCCTCACAGAATTCTGTTGAAGGTCTGATAATTAGTCAGCACACTGCAAGCAGCGGTGTTCAAATCACTACAGCAACGGTATAGCGATTTCTAAAACATTAACTTTGCAGCATTTTTTTATGATTCGTGTTCTATCATACATAGGAGGAGACCTCGTCCGATCCCGATGAAAACAGTTCTGCTATTGACCACTCGTATTCTCCTACACCTGATCGTGATGATGTGAAAGACGGAGACAATTCTACTGGGTCTCGGCCGGTTGCCAAATCGAGGAAAAGTTTCCTTGACTTTTTCTCTTCTCGTACGTCTTTTGTCAATGAAGGTAAAAGCTCTATTATCAACAATAAAGAGAATGACTTAACTGAATCCTCCTCTGTTGATAGATGACGGGAACAAAGACGACCCTGCAGCTTCGGATGATCTCGGCGTGGTTTGCGACAACAGTTCTTCGCTCTTAAAAATTCCCAATTGCCCCCTTGAACTAAGTTGGGGTTGCAGTGGTATCTGTTTTCTTCTAGTCATCCTGTGCCTGTCAGCCGGCGTTCTGTGGTATCGAATATTTCTGCTACATTCTCACCTTGAGCTGAGACTGTCGCCAGAAACAACTGGGGAACTCAACTCCCCTGTGTCCTCTCTATACTCTCCTCAGGTAAGTCGAGTTGTGACAATTTTAGATATTGCTTTAATGTTCACTTATTTTGTTTTTTGTTTTTTTTTAAACCGCAGATGCAAGAACTAGTCGACAATTTGCACCTGCTGCTGACTTCTCGAACGACTAACGAGCAAAGAGAACGGTCTACCGTAACGTAAAAAAAAAATTGGATTTGAAAAGGCTTTCCGTAAGCTGCTTTAGTGATAGCGGAAAACGAGGCTTGTTTAATCCTTCACTTAATTTCTTTTTTCTACGGACACGGTGTATTAGCCAAGGAATCCCCACCTACACACCTCTCTATTTCTCTCGAATAGCATCGACATTTTTGTTTTTTCTTTCCGAAGTACGCTAACTGAAAATTTTCAAGTCTCGAATTGTTATTCACATCATATCTTTATGATAGCTATTTCATGTTTTACTATTAAATTATTTCATAAGAAGAGTATATTATTGTACATCAGTGAAGGATACCATATTTTCTTTTTTTTTATGCTCTAGAACTCTTCGGATGATTAATGACATAGTCACCCACATTATCGACATATCCGACATTCCGAGTAAATTTTGTTTTTCTCGCCATCGTCTATAGCTCTAGTCCAGACTGTAGTCGGCAGATGATAATCGCCTGTGAAAAATTGTTATTTGTTCCGAGCAACATCATCACCTGCCTTATAATTATGCCTCGAAAAATATGAATTTTATGTTGTTTCCATGTAGCAAACTTCGTAACTGAATTTGTTATGATTCCCCCCCCCCCTCTTAGATTTTATGTTTTGGCAAACCGCAAGAAATAAAGAAAACAGGATGTGGACAGCACTGACCCTTATTATCAGATATGACTTTGATCGAACTACTTCGTGACGAATATCCACATACGGTTAAACTGTAGAAGCAGCTGACCTGCGATAAACTATGTTTCTAGTTTTGTAGAACATTAAATGAAATCTAGTCTTTTATCAAAACGGGAAACTTAAAAACCGGTTCCTGGCGGTAATAGCGGGAAAGTTGCCAATCCAATTAACCGATATAAAAGCCTTGCGCAACATCCCAGTCATGTCTTGATGACGCAGCATGGCCGCGTGATTCTTCGACGTTCAGTTATGGATCTCTCTGGGAAGGAAGCACAACGTGACCTCTTATCTCTCACCGACGTTTCCACTATCGATTTACACTTTGCAGTATTTATCGACCCGACTAATTGTCATTAGAAGGCAGAAAACCATCGGGTGAAAGATAAGTCATTCAACTACACAGGCTTGTCTTTCGTAACAGGCAATCAATTCTACCAAATGTATATGGATAAAGAGGGACCCATTTGCTAGAGAGAACCAGTAGGTAACGAAATTCTGACTTCACTGCCTCAACTAGCAACAATCGGCTCTGCAAGACGAGCTTACATGAATAACAAAACAGAAAATCTCCAAACACTGTTAAGTGTATGTAGTAGTTTAACACGTATATGCAAGGAACACATCTAAGAATACGTTGAAGTTTTGTCACATCCAAAGGAAATCACAATAGGTGTCAAGTAGGACGACATTTATAATATTTTATCTTTACAGGCGTTTTAAACTGTTTGGGAAAAATAAAAAGATTTATAGCTGCTGAATACCGGATCTGATCCCACTAGCAGAACGTGGAACTGCTTACATTTTCTGTGCGAGACGTGCGTACTTACGTGTGCCAGTTTGATTAATCGTATTTAAAAATAATGCCATAGAGTTTTCGGACACTAAGAAGAGAAACCCCCCCGCCCCCAAATTTGGTAAATATATAGGTTGGAGAAAAGGATAACAAGCAATTAATTGCATGTCCGTTGATTAAATTAAGGTTCGTGTTAGTTGTATGTCAACTCTCCCATCCCCATTTAATGGTTTCGAAAAGGGGGCAACCCACTTAATCATATAAAAGGGGTAAATCAACATTCCATAAATGCAAATTCCGACCTTTTGTCTAGGAAGAAGGATTACCGATCACGGAGGTCCTTTGCTGCTCTAGTTGTTCCTTATTAGGTTTCGGAGGTGGAAGCAACTTGGGAAGAAGAAAGATGGCTGCCAAGGAGAGCAGGTGAATCCAAAAGTACATGTGCCTAATCATCCAAAAACATAAATTTGAATAAAGAACGTTTAAATTTAAAAAATATAGTTTATAAATAAAAATGTTAATAATTCTTACGCAAGTAGACGAATCGATGGCCAAAGTTCAAGCAGAACGAAACTAAAGGTCAGATAGGCCATAACGATCCGCGTTGTAATGAAAGTGAGAACGTCGTAAAAACGGTGGGTTGCTCGGTTTTTCAAGAAGAACGGACGAACTGAGCGTCGAACGGCCCTTGAGGCTAAAGTGCAAAGCGCTCCACCGAGAAAGGTAATGTAGTAACCAGGGTAAAATCCGTGCCACATAGCAGACAAACAGTAAGTGAGGACGGTTTGGAACCGACCTGTGCGTTCATAAACTACGAAACGAAGCCAGCGGTTTGTGAACTTGTTCCAGTTATCAATGCTGTCTCTCAAACTCAAACCAAACTAACAAGTAGGAAAAAAAAAAGAAATGAGTAAGAAAAAAAAAAGAAAATTGTGAAAGTTTACGAAACATACTTCAAATTTCAAAATATCAACGTTGGATATTAAGTCCCATTTCGCTTTGCCGGATGCGGTGTAGCCATTGAAGCCCAATCCAGATGCGTTGCAAATTGCGTCAGCCAAAAGCCATGCATGATAATATTTCATGCGAGCGATGGTAGTCGACAACAGGATGAAGAAGGTTTTGCCGACCAGCGAAGTGTTTTCCACAAAGTCATCATCTAATTAAATCGCCACGATATAATTTAAAGGAACGCAAACCAATTTAAAAATAGAAAGTATCAAAGGAGCAGAAAGCTCACCTTTAACCCGGGTTACGAGGAACATGGGTGTAAGCTTAACGAAAAGACCAGCACATAGGAGGCTAAAAAAGAGCTTCTGAAAAACGATCGTCACTGCCGAAGGTTCCGGAGCGGCAACAACACAGTTAGATTCATCCTCAAGGGTTTCAGTTTCTGCCTCTTTTGATGTCTTCTAAATTGTCAATAATTTAATTGAAGATTTCGTCTTTTAGAACACAGCGCACTACTACCTCTTCGACGGATCTCTTTGAAAAATGCTTTCCATTGATAAAGTCAGTATAATCAGCAAAAAGAACTGTGGGTCCGACCATTACGGCGTGGAAATGGAAAACATAGCTGTAATATTCCAAAGGATTGGGAACTTTGCGAATGAGTTGCTGCTTTTGGAAAGGAGTCAAGTCTTCGGGTTTACGAGCAAGTCCATCGTGTAACGAAAATGCGAGACTGGTCACCTTCTGAGTCAGGACCATTAGAGGACCTAACGAATTTTCAAAAATTTCGAATAACTTTAGGGACATTACCTGAGGTTGGACTAATTTTTTAATTCCATTGTAAAGGATTCTGACGAATGAAAATTAACGAAAAATATATATATATTGAAAAACTTGAAAAAAAATATATATATTATTTGAAGTGGATGGATGGATGCTATAGGATTTAACGTTCAAGTAGCATAAACATTTTTGGACTTCGGTATGCAAGCAAACTAGGAAATTCAAACAAAATTTACCTGATATATCGAGCGTGTACGAGTTATAGCTATAATACTGCCGTTTGATATGAACAAGTGATAAGTAAAGCATCGAAGTGATAAGAACCAACCTAAAAACGTTTAAAGAAATAACGAAATTGAATTATGGAAAATAACACAGAAATTGGAGATATGCTTAAATCATACGTTCTAAAAATGCATTTTCTAAAATGCACGAAAAGATCGTTGACGTTGCTATTTCCTTCAAACCATTTGGATTCATCAGAAATTCGTGAAGATTGACGAAAAAATTATTTTTGAAAAACAAAAAGCTTTTAAGGAAAGTCAAGCTTTCCTTACAAAAAGGCCTTAAATTGCTATAGCAACTGAACAGAAAGTTGCATATGACTATTATAAGTGTATAAAATAATTGCTAAAACTAACTGCATGATGGTAAACATTGTAGACAAGAAAGCATTCAATCTGTAACTGAACATAAAACACTGCCTACCTTTGTGAGATTTTGGGACTAGCAGTCATAAGGATGGCATATGAAATGCTAGAAAGGCAAGCAAGATGTAATGCCTGCCTATAGGGTATAATTTTACAATGGTAAAGCCTTTTTGTTCTGGTTAAATCTCTATATTATTGTATACCTTCCAAAGCAAAAGACAACCATGATCAATCCCAAAAGCAATGCAGCTCCATGACGTGTTTCTGGAGCAACTTTAGAGTTGTGAAGGTGATACCGAAAGGCAAAAGCTGCACCAACAGCAGTAAATTGACTCAGCAGAAAGTTGATCTAGAATAGGAGTTTTGACTGCATTAACACAATCTGTCAATATGCCAATTAATGAATGTACTACATACCTGATCCACAGAAAGACCAAGAGGTTCAGAAAGCCAGGAAAAGACCCGGCTACCATCATAATATCCACTGTCATCAACTCTATTCATGCTAGGGATCCCCATTCTAATGAATACTGCCTGATCGCGATCTTCTTCGTTTTTATTTAAATGGAACAAAATTATGGGATATCAAACGTCGGTCAACAGGTATCGATAAGGGCGTGTCAAGTGATAATAACAAAACATATCACGTCAAGACTCAAAAGCTCTATGTTTTTATGAAAATACATACATTAGCAAGTAACTAAAGTAACTAACTAAACGAACTTAATGCTATATTAAAGGCGCTACCAAAATTTAGTGTCGGCTAATTTCTTACTCAACTTCTAACACACTCGCGCAAGCCGATTTCTAACACGAACCTCAAGTAAAGGTTGAATGCATACTAGAGCCTGGATCGTCTCCGGCACGAGAGCGCATCAACATCGCTTCCCTACCTTCTCCCTTGTCACCGGTCTATTTTGAACTTCCCAAAAACAAGAACGCCATCTATGAGAATTATTTCAATATCGAACATCAATAGATAAAAATCGACAAAAAACGGAGCATATATTTTTCCTTCTCTAAATCAATAAACCAAGAGGGAAAACAACGGTGTAGACGCAAATCGTTCGAAAACGCGGTGTAACCAATAGAAGCTTAATAAACTTTTTCAACAACATTTAATGCAAACACAAATAAGTACTGTAATATATCATGATGAGTATTTGGATTGTTTTTTTTCTTTTCTCCTTTGACTCACGCACAAATTAGCAAAAAACTTTCATCGAAAAAAACACGGCACACACGGAAAACAATTTATATTAAATTTGAACTGATTTCTAACTTACTCGGCTTTGGCTAGATAGCAATGAAAGAATACTGGAATTTTCAGTCTTCTTGTGACAATAAAATTTAACTTTGTGTAGGATGAGCGATGATGACCACGTGTAACTACCGTTGGTTTTTTTTTATCGTTTTATAGTAAAATGAGGACAAACGTTTAATACCGTTGGGGATCCCCGAACACAAATCTTAAATCAGTCGATCAACTGACGACGGGGTAGAACAAATTTGCAAAAATATGAAATCAAGTAATGTCAAAGCAAGGTCACAATTCAGAAGAGGGTCCGTCAGACATGAAATTGTAGTTTTTAAAACGTCGGTGCAGAGATCCTCTCCCACTATTTTGACAAACAATCCTAAGAACATATGCAAAGCGTTATGCAAAAAAAAAAAAGAAAATATTGTACGAATGATGAAAGTAAATTACTTGGTATTTGTTTACTCAATAGCAGAACCACCTCTTTGACCAACTCATTGACGTCCTTGTCCTCTGTCAATGTGGCATCCAAATCATTTACGTCAAACTTGTGCCGCAACGAACGGAGATTGTCAGCCAGAAGTTTGGGGTTTGAAAATTGGAGCAAAGACTCCTAAGAAAAAACATCAACATTATATTGTGATAAGAAAAAAATAAAATAAAAACTTAGTTTAGGGAGAACAGACCTCAATGCAATTTTCAACTTGCTTTCCAACGACGATCTTGAGCGCCAGTGGAACTGGAGCTTTTGTTAACCACGTCTCTCGCAAGTCCAAGCATTCGATAAGTAAATTCATGACGCTGCTGGACAACGGTAGCTGTTCATCAAATCGATCCCATCCGTCTAAGAAATTAACAAAGTTAATACAAGCGAAAACCTAACCTTGAATTTTTTCCACCTTTGGTTGGTTCGCAAGTTATGTTCATAGCTTTTACGTGTGGTGGTGTCTTTGCATCTGGAACTGCAGAGTCATGGCTAACATGAATACTTAGTTCACTGCGCCACAGATGTGACTCGAAAGCTTCGTATGCAGATTCGACTCGACAGTCCATGTGATTCCAATTGTTCAATAGCATCTCGAGCTTGCTCTCGTCGCTAGCATAGGTAACCCGGCATGGTATCGGAACCGTCCGGCCATCTATTTCGTCAGCTGAGGATGTCGAATGACACGATTTATTTTCTCGATCAATGGGTTCAAGCGACGCCGTCGGAGTTGATGTTGGTAGAGGTAAAGGTAATAATTGCATTCGTCGATTTTGATCATTATCAAATAGAGGAATGGGAAGGGGCAAAGCGGTTTTAATGCTTTGAAGTACATCTGATACTGTTTTGGCAAAAAATCTGAAAGAAGAAAGAGTAAAAATACCGAATTTCCTATTGGCTATTTTGGCTTTCTTACGGAACACGTTGAAGTGTAGCACTGGAAGGGGTGACGTTAATTTCGTTTAAATGTAATTCGTAGTCCAAAAAGTTGCGGAGCTCGGCCGACATACCAATTGCCGGTGAGGTACATAACTGTTGCATGTAACGCTCGAGGAATATTTGCCGATGAGCAACTGTGTTCTGATCTAGTCGGCTTAAGGTAAAATGTCAACATAAAAAAGCAGTTAGTTATTTAAGTGTTGCTACCTAAACGGCAAGTTAAGCCACTTGCTAGGTCCTCGGATCGACCGAATAGCTTGAGAAATCGAGGGATCTTCGGACGCTTCCAACTGTGCATGCAACTCCATAAACTGGCGAAATCTTCGCCGCACAGTACGGCATTTGAGAACCACTCGAGTATTTTTCTCGTCCACGTTGCCACTTACGCTTGCGCTAACGGCGGTGTAAATCCCATCATAGAAGATGCAATAGAACGAATGCTGGCCTTCTACTGGAAGCGTACACATCTCTGTCTTCGGAATTTTCACATTGAAAAAAATTTGGCTATCTTTGGGTAGTTCATAAGCTTCGGTTAGCTCTTCAAAATTGTTGTCTGTTTCTGTTCCTGAACTAAAGACCAACAGGCAAAACAAACCGTGAAGTGAAATGCTAAATGCATGAATAGGAAAACAAAGTGAGTCAACACACCTGGTGTCGTTGATGGGACTGAAGACGTCTCTCTTGCCACTTGGGACATCAACACCATTGGTAGATACTCGTTGTTCCAGTAAAGAGCGTAATTTGGCTATCGCCGTAGCAAAATCTTCGACATCCTAAAACAAAAAATAAATTAAAAACGAGAAAGTAATTAAACGATTCGAAAATACAGCTTGCGTTTTAAGAACAAATTACTTCATAGACTGGGGAGACGTCAGTATCGATAGAAAATGCGCCTATTGGTTCTGGATCCAGGCTACTAGTATTATCTCCTGCAATGCCAATCAATGGCAAGCTGTTGGGTTTACACATTTTTACGGGTTCTTTTTCAGTATCGACGTTCAATTTGGAGCACTGCGAAGAGAGAAGAGGTGCTGTGGCTGTGGAGAGGGAGTTGGACAAACCAGATTTGATCCACGAAGATGAGTTGGCAGTGGGATGAGAGGACAATGCTAAACTGTTGCACAAAAGGTAGCTACCAGATAACACAGGACTGGATTTTCTGGGTGTTGGGAAAGTCGTTTCTGTATTTTCTATGGGTTCTTTCTGTTCTTCTTTTTCTTGCATTTTAGGGCTAGATCCTGACAATGGGTCTTGAATAACAATGTTTGACTCTTGGATGTCGGGTGTATTTCGTAAAGTGTCTTCGGCTATCCCGAAAGACTTTGTTCCATCAGTGAAATCTTCGCTTGTACCGTTATCTACTGATTCTAAAAACTGAATGATTGCTTGCAGGACTAGAACAGGTTGGCTGAGTTGTTCTATAAACTTAACTAAAACTTGGCTGCAAAAGGCAGCACAACTGAGGTCAAAGACAGCTGAGCAGTCTTGAATAGAGCCTGGAATAAATTCTTTCATAATGACATGCGAGAGACTACCCAAGTACATTTCCAGTGATATTTCACCCCTAGAAACAGGGTGGTTGAATGAAAATTTGGAATGGTATGCTGATAGGCTACTAGAGCAGTTCATTGTTTTTTTGTAGCTCCTGAGATGGTTGTGCACAATCATTATCAGGTTCTTCACAAAATATTCTACTTTGATTTTTGAAAGCTTTTCAGATAAAGAGAAGAAAATATCTTCAATCTGACTGTGGATCTCTTTGACAAATTCTTCATTGTTGACTGAAATGTCACACCAGCGGTTGATCACACATTCTGCTGCATTCTTTGCTAGACTACTGAGTTCATAATCACAAATATCTTTAATAGACAAATCACGACAAGAATGAAATGCAAAGTTTTTGGTACAAGGTTTAGAACAAACCCAAAGATTAGACGAATTGACAAGTCTGTAAATAGCTTGGTGGGCGAGCCATGATGACAAGACTAAAACAATGAACATGTACGAAATAAGTTGATAACCACCAAAGTAGAACGGCGAGAACCATGCATCCACCGTGAAAAAAAGGAATACCCATAAAAAGGCAATGCAGCCGACCTGTAGGAAAACTGGAAAAGTGTTGAATCTCGCTATCGACTTTGGCAAAACATACATATCTATCATTTTTGTTTACAGCCCCATTCAACCACCAACGCCATCTCCAGTAGTCGGCAGACTGATCCGTGCTTCGTGGAGCTTATTGCTACTCCCGAGAGTCCCCAGCCCAACAGGCCTATTACACCGATCTTCTCTTCCCATGTTTTTTCCATTCTGGGACGGCCACGAAGCGCCGCCTGGCAACAGTTTGACACAACTTCAAAACTTGGACCAATCTAGCTAGCAAAGCTTGGCAGACATTTGGCTCTGTGCTAGGATAGTGGGAGCGCTAGCAGATTGGCTTTGTTTCGGTTCCATTTTTAGAGGAGACAAGCCTTTGGTCGTATTAGTAGCGAATGACAATTGGCTTCCAATGGTTGTTGCTCTGATCCTGTGAAAGAATAGGTCCACCTATAGAAGTCACTGTATTTCATTAACTACTCATTCTATAAAATTTTGCGTTCCAAAGTTTTCATAGAAAAGACACCGAAACGCCAAATTTCTTTCACTCCTGGCTGGTGCTCAAAAAGTTGTAAAAATTGTTTCTCGGACCAGTGTTTTCCCAGAAAAAAAAATCTGAGAAGGAAGCAGTTGGGTAAGATAACGTATACAGGAGTCAAAATCAGCGGAAAATTATTCTCATCACAAGATGATGAGACCACGGTCGCGATCAAGAGGTGGAAAATCATCAACATACCAACGATCGAGAAGTCGCTCACCATTTTTCAGCAGAGAGAAACATAACAGATTTGCAAGTAAACCATACAGAGGCAATTCTTCTTATCACCACCATGGAAGACCTGAAGATGTCAGGCGCAGGGAGGAATATAACAGGCCAGCAAATAATTCTCCAAGACGATCACCAGGCCCTTATAAGTAATATTACACTTAAATTGTGCAAATATTTACAAAGGTAACATTTGTATGTTTTCATTTAAGGCCCAGGAGTCGAAGCCATTCTCCGAGTCCATGTGTTCATCATCAGCATTCACATAACTTAAGAAAAGGGGAATTCAACAATGACACTCGTAGAGACCAAAGGTACGAGTTAAATTTAACTGTAATGGTCTCAATCCCAACATACCATGAGATTCTAAGATTTATTTGCAACCAGTCATTAATATTTGAATGACTGAATTTATGCTATTTTTTTCAGAAGCCCTGTTCACTATAATACAATGTATCGCCGCAGTCCGCCTCCACAGAGGTTACCGACAGAGCCCATCCCAAAGGATCGGAGTATATTCCGTGGACCTGAGGGCACGGTGATAGACCTGAATGAGCTTCAGAAAATTACTGTTGACATCCGTCGAAATCTGTCACGTGGTGCAGTCCCTGCATCATATGGTCCGTTGAAATATGCATTCAATCCTGCAGACGTTATTCTTGTTAGAAGGTACTGAAGTACCAGAGAATTCATGGGAAAAGAAACTCATTCACGTTTTAATCTTAACGTAAGGCCTGGAGAAGGATCGCGTCCAATATTCGATCGCGAAGAGTTGAAACCGCGACCTGCGGAAGAAAGAGTAATAAAACTGGCAGCAGATTTTCCAGATAGAATGGAACGTGTACAACGGTCGCCTTCGCGAAGCCATGACCCATTCACTGGAGCTTCAGGTTCATCCTATCAGCAGGACAATCGATCCAACGATGGAGACGGTGAAGGAGACTTGCGATTTCGTTTGCTGGAAAAGAAAAGTAGCGAGGAAAATAAGGAAAGGATGAATGCTGATCCGAATTACGTGCCGCAAGGCCGATACTATTACGAGGTACTTTTGATCTACATAGATTTCTTATTATTATTTTTATAATGTAATCTATATCGTTTGCACTTTTCAATTAACAGCATGATAATCGCGAAAGGTTCATGAACCGGGGACGCGGATTTGCTTTCCGCGGAAACGCAAGGGGTAATTACAATTCAAATTTACAAGGTGGTAATAGTAGTGGAGCATTTCGTGGAAGCTATCGTGGTGGCAACGGAGGTCAGTACCGCGAAACATCTCGCGGGTCTTACAGAGGCAGTGAGTTTTTCTAGTCAAAACATTTTGTTGTTTTTATTCCAATTAACAATCAACTTTGATTCAATCTCTTTCGTCGCTCTGCTTCTTTGGGCTGAAATTAGAATTGCGTTCTCCCAACTGGCAACATGATTTGTATGATACGGCGCCAGTGGATGATGGAAAACCAAGTAGTACGACGCAGATATGAAAAGGTCAATGAACCATTCCCTTTGAACACACACACAAACAAAAATCATCCTTACCTTTCCCCTGACTTCAGTGTTGAAACACATGGTTGGCATCACATAACTACATTTACATAATGAAAAACAGTTATGTACATCCCCACATCCCATTCGATTAAAGATTACAATGACGTTTATTCCACAAAACTGTGGTTACGTTTTCTCTTTGCACGATGGATGAGAAAAATGATACACAATAAATATGTTTAGTTAATTAAATCTGATCGAGCTGTGGTCTCATTCAACTTCAAACCCATCATAATAAGACTAACCATAGATTTGTCATTGCTGGCAACTTCGATGTCTTGTCCATATTTCTGCATGGCGGCTGAGGGCCTCATACGCCCACCATAAATAAGATGTTGAATACCACTTAGTATTTTGTTGGTATTAGCAAATATGCCAAAGGGAGATAAGGTCTTCTTAGCATCGACCACCGTCGCTGAAGTTCGAGCAGTGGAGGTACCGATTTTCTCTGGAAAACTTCCCTGTGGTTAACAACAGACGACACGCATGCAATTAAAAAAGGCAGCCTTAGTGTGGTAGTTATGACATACCATTCCATATCTGTTTCTCTTAGATTTCCATTCAGAATCAGTTACTTAAACCGCTAGAAAAACCTTGAGAAGGACTTTTTTTTAGAATGAAGCAGAACTTACCGTTTCACGTTGTCCAGATGTAACGGAAGTGAGGACGGGTGGAGAAGGAGGTGTAATTGCGGCCGGCGAATTAACTTTGGGATTCTTCGAAGTTGTTGGGTTGTGGATTTTGGATAGGGGCACATACTTACAACACACGAAGGCTGCCCGTGAATTCGGATTGGCTTTCGACACGCCTTCGCAATGACCGCCGTTGGTGTCGCTTTGAAAGCCTGGAACGAATTCGCAGGAGCCACTTAGCAGGCAAAAACCACCACCATGTCCACAAGTTGATACTCCGCCTTGGATCTCCAATTCATCTGCAGAGGTCATACAACATAAGCTCTTTTACTTCACTGGTTCATTATCATTTGTTCAAAAATTATTTACTGTAAGAAACTGATTCGTCGACCGTTGTTGGCGCAGGACTTGAAGCCATTACATTATCAAGAGAAACAGGTGCAGTAGCTAGCGTGGTAGTAGGATTAGTGGCGGATGCGAGCGAGTATTGACAACAGACAAAGGCCGCCTTTGGATCGGATTCTTTTGACACGCCACTGCAATGGCCATTGTTTGCGTCGTTTTCAAAGCCCTGAACGAGCGAGCAAGAATCACTGAGAATGCAGAAACCACTACCTTGACCACACGTCGATACACCGCCTTGGATTTCTACCACGTCTTCACCGATAAAAGCAAATTATTACTGTTACGTCATTTATTTTTAGTTAAAAACTAAACATTACTAACTGTAGGAAACGGATTCTTCTGTTGGGGGTGATGGTGTAGTGGAAGTTACAGTGTCTAAATATTTGCAACACACAAATTCCGCCTGCGGATTCACCCCGTCCTTCAAGCCACTGCAGTGGCCACCTTCCGTGTCGCTTTCGAAGCTCTGAACTATTGAGCAAGAATCACTAAGCAGACAGAAACCACCGCCGTTACCGCACGTCGACACACCGCCTTGGATAACTAATAAATCTACGGCGGTATAAAAAAAGATGTACTGGTTTATGCACCTTCTTCGTTATAAGAAATAGTAGCTGAATTAATCTGTAAGAATTGTTACTGTAGGAAGTGTTGTCATCAGATGGAGGAGGAGGGGGAGGTTTGGTCTTGACGGTTGTTGGCGTAAGGGTAGTCGGAGCAGGCATATATTTGCAACACACAAAATCCGCGTGCGGATTAAAAGCGTGTTTCAAGCCATCACAATGACCGCCTTCTATGTCACCCTCAAAATCTGTATCCACTAAACAAGAGTTGCTTAGTAGACAGTAGCCATCCCCGTGACCACACGTTGATACGCCTTGGATCACAAATAAACCTATGGTATTTAAAACATATGGTTGTATTAAAGAAGTGCACATTCGTTTGCCATTACCTATAAAAAAGATTATCATAAAACATTTACCTGGATTTACGTGAGGTAGCGAAAATGGAGAAACGAAAAAAAAGTTGCTGAATACTGTAAATACAGCTAAAAGTTTCTTCCGGCTTGCCATGATGTGCAATCGCTCGTGTATGGGTAAGAATATTATGCAATAAAGTGGCACAGTAACGAATCAGACGACAAGCGTAAAGCACGCGTCAAACAATACTGAACTGGCTCTGTCTCTCTGGTTATGGTACTAGTACTTGTACTTCCTGCTTTATTCTTCTACCTTCTACCTTCTTTCTTTTTCTTTTTTCGGTTACAGCCCTGTGACTCTGAAAATGACAACCGCCCTAAAAAGAATTATTTACAAAAGAGAAAAAAAATATATATATAAGAAAAAAAGAAAAAAAAAAAAAAAAAAAAAAAAGAAAGAAAAAAACAAATTGAAAAAGAAAAAGAGATGTGCCCCTTTTCCTTTGAAAGGAATCCAAGTCGTCATGTGTGCCACACTTCGGTACATTTCTTGCTCGTTCCCCTTCTTTCTGGATGATTGTATTTTTTACCTATTTCTTGTCGCTTGGAAGATTTTAAGTTATATTTTTTAAACTCTGTTGCACTCGAGTTTAAAGAAAAATAAAACTCGAACTTCCAAATGTTCTTCAATTCTGAAAGAAAAATGTGGTAGTTACTGAAATTGTTTATGCATTGCCACTTTTACAGTGTGTATGGTTACCAAAAGAATTCAACATTCTTGAGAGGACACTTGGTCTGCATCTAGTAAGCAATAACGGAGTTTTACTGTATGGGCTTGAAAATAGTTCACGTTATTTAGCTCCAGTGTACTCTACCAAACCTTTGTGGAAAACGTGACCCAATTTAGGAGATTTGCAGTGAAATCTATGTCGCATTAAAAGAAATGCGTCGTTTTGAGGACTTACTCTTTTCACCATAACACGGCAATAGCTTTCAAACAGGTGACAAGCCTTGGACTCTTTAGGAAGACGAATTGTTGGCTTCTTACACAATCAAAATCCTTGCTCACTGGAAAACGCCTTATGGTGATGACACGCTAAACGCTACATGGAGGTCAGAAGCAAAATCTTCTTTTCATTTTACAGAAAGAGTGCTGAATCCTACTGAATGTCGGATGTGAAAGTAGGAAGTTGTATACTTCGAAATTTCTTTGTTTAAGTTGACTGGCTTCGTTATGAGATTCTGAGCTCACATTGGCTGTGGATGGAGAACAAAGTAGGTTACACACAAAACAAATGTGAACTACTTCCAAATTGCTGCTCGTAGGCTACGCCGTAAGCCCGTAACTGGAGTTAAGAGCTATCAAAGCTTGTCTGCTAAATAAATTTACAGCGTTTTTTTATACCCAAACAAATTGATATTATTTACGGAAACTAGAACGACCAACCACGTGGCCTTTTTGTCATCGGGTACGATATTAAATGGCGTACGGGACTGGGTTGTACATGTAGCAGGATGATCAAAGGGGAAGACAGGTACGTCATGAGGAATTCAGTAAACAAAACACAAAGCCAGCCTTAGGGGCGAAAGTAATTGATTCAGAGGGAAAAAATAGCTGTCTCTTCTTCTAAATAAGGAGGAAAAGTTTCACTTGTAAGTTCAGCAATATGGGGAAAATTATAAATAGGCCTACCATTCTAGAGAACAACGGAATTCTTGGTTAAGGCTCTGTAAGCAGGGTCGGCATCCCATCCATGCAGAGTATTCAGATTGCTCCTAATTAATTTCATGGGTGAATGCCATCTTGCCATGTTAATCCTCCCTACTAGCCGATTGTTTTGTTTTGTCTTTCCGTTTTTTCCCGTAATTTGAATATTTTACAGTAATCCCAGAATGCAATGCTCATAGTTTTTATAGTGGATTACTCTGTTATTACTGTTTAGTGTTTACTGATTAACAAAGCCAAGTTACACATCTGGCAACTTCGCCTTTAGCTATCGTTAATCGTTTAAATCGCTACGGAATCGCTTTTTAGATTGAGACCTCTAGAGACGAGTGGCTTACAGACCGCCATTGGATTTTAGTGTAAAAGCACGAACGAGAACTAACAAAATGTCTGCCCTAAGAAACGGAGCAATGCAGGTCCGCAACATTATGACATCGGCTATTCGCCCATCAGGCTTGCCGGGCGGTATTCCTGCTTCGGTAAGTTTAAAATCGGATCTCTAAAAGAATCAGTCTGCACTTGAGGCGATTCGATAGGCAAAAATCGGAATATTTATTTGAAATTAAGAAACATATTCTTGTTATGTAATGACGTTTATTTTCATCAGAGTCTTCCCTTTTCCGTCACCAACCGTTATAAGCTGACTGCTTACTTCATCCTCTTCTTCGGCAGTGGATTAGCTACACCCTTCTGGCTAGTGAGACACCAGCTGTTGAAGAAGTGAAAAATAAATGGTAAGGTTCGAGTCACATCTTTCCATTGTTTGGTTACATGAACACTTTTTGTTTTGCTTATATAGATGACCTTACAATGGTGTGGAACCATCTAATCATCATTGTCAGAAATCGGTAGATAAAAGATTTATGTACAGTCAATAAAATACACTCGGTGTAACATTCATTTGGCTACGTTGATTAAAACAGGAAAATTGGCTTTTAATTGTACATTTTAACTGAACATGTCCAGTTTGAGTAGTTGAATTGCAGTGTAAAGGCAATCAAAAAGGGCACTTTGAAGAGAAATTCCCAAACAACTATGGAAACCCGAATGTTTCAATTTTCAAATATCTTTAATTGACATGATAACAGAGGTCTGCTGTCCAGAATCTGAAGGATGAGGCACAATTGCCACACTATTTTCTACTCTAGGAACCATAATGAGTGAAGGATGTGTAGGTTTACTCCTTGTTAAGATAGGTAAGGGTGTTGGATTCTGATTTGAAGAATTCAGTATAATTATTTGACGCGAGGTTGATATATTCGAAACAGTTGAGTTGAAATTCGCGGATGTTGGGGTCGTTACACCATTTGATTTACCTCCAGGAGCTAAGCCATCAGTGCCTTAATAAAAATAAAAAAATGCATTTTATGAATTATTAGATGCTTTATCTCTAGAGAACAATAACACAAATAATTACTACTGTTCATGGTAACATGCTGCTGCTGACACATTGCAAGAGTCACAGGGCAGTCCTTGTGAGCTAAAAGTTGTAATTTTAGCTGGGCTACCTCGTTCCTTAAAGACATCACCTCATTCTGCAGTAATTTATTTGCTGTGTTCATAACATTAGTCTTGGCTTCCAGATTCGTCACCCATCGCTTTCTCTTTTGACGAGAGCGGAATGCAGCAGCTCTAAACAAAACAATAAGTATACATTGTAAAGTGAAAACTAACTTCCTCCAATAACATACCGATTCCGTTCCAAGAAACGCCTGCGTTTCTCGCTTTCCTCTTCATCTAAGTCCTGATCAGATGCCGAATTGTAACTACGTCGTCTATTTTTTCTCTGTGTAGAATCAACCACATTCATAACCTAAGAAATTTCAAAAGTGAGGGGAAATTAGGATAGTTAAGTACTATGACATGTAAAAATACCGTATCCGAGTTAGGTAGAAGCTCTGTATCAGTGCCGCTTGCGTCACTGGTGCCACAAGTGGAAGTGCCATTTAAGGGCTGAATGGGGGCCCTCGTCTTCGTTAACGCTTGTTTCAATTTCTATTATAAAAAAAAAAAAATCAACTGTGGTGCTTTCAGCAAGAAAAGAGCCGTTTTCCTACCAATTTCGTTTCCGACATGATCGGTCTCATCGGACGGATTTTATTAGCACCGTTTTCCACGCCAACCGGAGACGCTGCGGAGGACACCCCTAAGTTAGAAGTGTCTGTTTCTGTAGGAACAGGTATAGCTGGAATCTGGACTAACCGTCCATCGGGAAGACGGAGAAGAAGCGCTGTCATTGGATCACTAGCAGCAGCTGATGACTGAAGAACTGGGCGAGGCATTATATTCACGGTAGGGTTCGTTGTTGTTTTAATGCCATTGTTTTGGTGGATGTTACTTTTCTTGGTTCGATCTTTTCTTGGGCTGCAGCTAGTTAAAGGGATGGAAATCGTTTTGTCGTAATCAGACGATGAGGATAACGTCTTATCTTCTCTTGTGTCGGCAAATCTCTCAGATGTAGGAGGAGTTACAGTAATTAATGGAGTAGGTACGGGAGTTGTTGTTGGAGATGGAAGGGTCAAACATTCTGATGTGGAAAGGGATGGCATAAGGTAATGTTTTTTAACATTGGCTGATTTTGGTGGTGGTAACTGTGTAACTCCTTCTGGTTCTGTTGGAAGCACAGGAAAGACATGAGGGGTGTGGAGAACATCATCAGCTGAGGGAAGAGTAGAAGGGCTTAGGTGAGTAGTGACCTCAGCTGCTCTTCTAAATTGCTCTAGAAAATGGATTTAGATACTTTGGCAATATTTTTACAACTTACAATTTGATTACCATCAAAAGGATTAACATTCAAATCTTGAAAAAGTCCCACTTCTTCACAGTTCCTGATAAATCTTGTTGGGGTTGGAGTTTCATCAGCTATAATTAATAACAGTAATTAGAATATATGTGAAGAACCAATAGAATCTTTTTCAAGGTCAAACAGAACAGCCGTCATTAATGTTAAAAGGAAAAGGTACAAAATCATACAAAGCCTTACCCACAAAGTTAGAGGTTTTTGAGCCATTACTTGATTCAATGGATAAAGACATGTGTCTTCTCTTGTGTATGCTCAAGTGATCTTCATTCGTGAACCTCTTTAGTTTTTAAATAACGCAATTGCTTTGATTATTAAACAGCAAAAATTTTTGATGAACAATTACCATCGAGCAACCAGGACTGGTGCATGGGAAAGGCTTCTCGTCGTCAACCATTTGACGAAAACGCAACGCTATAAGGCAATGGTAACAAAAAAAAGTAAAAGTTTCTTCGACAGACAACAAAATCTGCACAAGTGGTTGATGAGCAGAATGTTTCCGAGAAAACAGGTAAGAAAGATAGCAGACTACGCTAGAATTTGGTTTTTGGTTTTGGGGCAAACCAAAAATCAGCTGTTCTCTTCTTACTCTTCGTCTTCTTGTGTGCACATCGTGATTTCCAGTTCCGCTCGTATAATTCCTTGTGGAAAATGTTCCGGTCATCTTTAGTTCGAAAGGCTTGTGTGGCGAAAATTACTTTAGAAAATGCATCGAAGACACGAAATGGAGCAAGGAAACTTTCGACGGTGATATTCCAGAAGGAAATTCCAAGGTTACCTTAGTTATTTCACTTCTTATTTGTTTCCTCCAGTAAATCATTGTATTCCTTTCACGGTTATGAAGGGCTTCTCTAGAAAAATCACATTTAAAGAATACCAAATAAATTAAAATTTTTTGTTAAAATTTAATGTTGTAATTTTCTGAGGTTTTACAGTATGCTATGGATTAATGGGCCTGACTTTTATCTATGCTTTTTAAATCTAGGGAAACATTTGTTGATAAAAGCTCTGGGTATTCAGCAATTTCAATGATGACTGGACTACACAAGACTTCAGTAAGAATGTATGCAAGTGGTTCACTTCCTTCCCATAAAAGGGTTGAATTGCCAGCATTGTCTCCCACTATGGAATCTGGAACTCTCATTAGCTGGGAAAAGCAAGAAGGTTGTATAATATGCTGCAATATGCTACAGAGTATCTAGTTTTTGATGAATAACATATATATGTATACTCTTTCAGGTGACAAACTTAATGAAGGAGATTTGCTAGCTGAAATTGAAACTGACAAGGCTACCATGGGATTTGAAACACCTGAAGAAGGATATTTGGCAAAAATTATGATTCCTGCTGGCTCAAAAGATGTCCCAATTGGAAAACTTGTTTGCATCATTGTCGACAATGCTGAAGATGTGGCGGCTTTCAAAGATTTCAAAGACGATGGGACTGCTGCCACCGCATCTGCCCCTACAACCTTACAAACCGAAACTACCACGCCATCCCAACCAGCATCTGCATTAAGTGGTACAAATTTTGAAAAATCGTAAATCATAGTGTGGAAAATAAAAGATATATCCGTAACCATTCTAGCTCCGACATCCTCGTCTAGCACCGAAACTTCGAATAGGATATTTGCGTCACCATTGGCCCGGAAAATGGCTGCCGAGAAAGGAATTTCGTTGGCCTCGGTTTCTGGTGGCTCAGGATTCGAAGGATCCATCACAGCCAAAGACCTTGATAAGGTACCAGTGTCTCCCAAACCGGCTGCTACAACCCCAGTTGCATCACAAGCAGCTGCTCCTCTACAGCCAGTTCCAGGACAGAAATTCAGGGATCTTCCTGTTACCAATATCAGAGGCGTCATTGCCAAACGTCTGTTGCAGTCTAAACAATCCATCCCTCATTATTACTTAACGGTATTATATTTGCAAGAACAATTTTTTGTCATTCCTCTAATGAATGTTCAGATGGAAAAACGAACGTAAAGAGTTATGCAGAACGTGATAAATAGGAAAACTCTAATGCTAGGTGGACGTTACCATGGATTCAGTGCTTTCGCTCCGTCAGGAATTTAATGCCCTGCTAGGTAAAGACGGCGGCAAGCTGAGTGTAAACGATTTTGTCATCAAAGCTGCTGCATTAGCCTGTCGCAAAGTACCAGAAGTCAATTCCTCGTGGCAAGAAACCTTCATCCGACAGTAAGCTGAATTTTGGATTTCGTTTTTCAACTTTTTACAATAGTAGTTGTATCTATGTTTTATTAACTGAAGTCAGTTATATAACGAGGTTTTTACCGAAGTTGGCAAGTGAAGCCGTTAGATTAAACCCTGGCTACTTTGTAAGACAGTAACGTGGGGGTATAGCTCAGTGGTAGAGCATTCGACTGCAGATCGAGAGGTCCCCGGTTCAAACCCGGGTGCCCCCTCTCCTTTTTTTTTCTTTCTATTTAATTCCTACTCGCTTGGTATTATTTGTAATGATAATATCATTTACGATAAATTAAACCAGGTGAATTATTAACTGTTTCAGGTACGACACAGTGGATATCAGTGTAGCTGTGAGCACCGATCGAGGACTCATCACACCCATTGTTTTCAATGCTGAGAGAAAAGGCTTGGCATCGATCAGTGCCGATGTACGCACGTTAGCTGGTAAAGCTCGTGATGGAAAGCTTCAGCCCCATGAGTTCCAAGTACAGTAGATGTGTAATATGTAAGTAGTTTTAAAAAGTTCGTTTATTCAAGTTTTCTGCATTCAGGGTGGCACATTTTCCATCTCGAACCTTGGCATGTTCGGAGTACGGAACTTCACAGCCATTATAAACCCACCTCAGTCGTGCATTTTGGCCGTTGGCGGAACGGAAAAACGATTGGTCGTTGACACATCAGCAGAGCAAGGTTTCCGTGCTGCCAATGTCATGACCGTGACACTAAGCAGTGATCATCGAGTTGTCGATGGTGCAGTAGGTGCCCAGTGGCTCGCTGCTTTCAAGAGTTACCTTGAAAAACCAAGCACAATGCTTTTGTAAGATTTAAAGAAAATTAGCAAGCAACCTCCATGAATCTATGTTGTATCGTAAGATTTAGGTAGTCAGAAATAGTTGATTCTGAGTTTTTTTTCGCAATTTGGATAACTTTTTTCAGATCTGTACTGTTATTCTGTAAAAGAACCCTGTGAATAGTACGGGACAAATAAACAAGTGTTAATGAAATTATCTTAGCATACAAAGGCACAATTGCTGATATTAACTTAAAATAACACAGTAATTGTTTTATATCGCCATTACCGGCGATAAATTAACACGTAATTCACATTTGTTAATGTAGGCGATATAAGGCAGGATGTGAGATGGAATGGGGAGAATTGCACGAATTCGTGGAGAATATGCAGGTTTTAGCACATCAACTCCAAGACTCCGACTGTAGAGTCCACTGCTGCTCCGACGAACCATCGCAATTATGAACGGAAACCTCTCCTGGAATTTCTGGCGGACGCGAAATGGACAAACATCGGCCGGAATTGCCATGAACAATGGCGTTGGTTCTCAAATTATGATACCATAGTTGCTTGCTAAATCCAGAGCAAGCCATGGCACGAGCTTCACCGTCCAAATCATCGACACAAAGCGATTCGTCGGACATAATATAACCGACATGCGTACTACCATCTTTTTTGGTACTATTCCATGTGGCAACCCACAAATGTGCATCAAACCACTGCGTAACGCATGGAACAAGCTTTAGGCGCCCAACCGGTTGGGATACACCTCCACCGCCAAGGGGTCGTTCTAAACATTTACCAGTTGCTTTATGAATGACCTAAATGCACACAATTAATGATGAGCAAAAAGTATGGCTAAAGATCATACTCAGTAAAAATAGATGCAAAGTATCTGGTACCTTTCCAAAAAATCTGTCTGGTGCGGGGAAGAAGTTTTCAGGCCAAACGTTCTTCAAGTACCAATTAAAATCATTGCATTTCAGCCGATCACGCAACGCAAGACGTGACCGTATGGACTGAGCATCACGAAGACGGTTGGCTTCTGTGAAAGGCGAAACAAAACACAGCATTACGAAGAGCAACGACAGAAAAAAACAAAACAAAAATAAAACGGATGGGTTTACATTTACCAGGGTTCATTTTGAAAAAGAATTCTTTCCATTCGTCCATCCATACCAGCGCAGCTCTAGCAAGATTTGAATAGAGGATTTGATTCACCCCACCTGGAAAGGTGTAAGGACTCGATTTCCGGAAAACGTGAGCGACATGACTACATGGGGACGTTTCTACTCGACCACCACACTGCCAAATCTGTAAGAAAAATTGCAATTCATAAACTGTGGTCATTGTTGTTTTAAATTAATTAGTTAATAATGTTTTATTCCATTTCTTAACCCCCCCTCCCGTTTCGACCAACTTACTCGTAAAGACATTTCAATGTTCTCACCACCCCAGATATCCATCTGGTCGTCGTATGTTCCAATCTTTTCAAAATAATCTCTGCCAATTGAAAACAATCCGCCTGCCATCACTGGAGTCCTGAAAGGAATGGTCATGTTGCCACGTCTTTCCTAATAACAAAACAGATAAATATTATGAAATACGTTCAATACAGTATTACTAAGAGATACTATAACAATACTGATACTAATAAGCTAAATATTTCAGGATCAATATAAAAGGATTACCATACCGACATTAAGGTTTCCGAAGCACCAAACCATCGAAAGTGAAGATTCCACGACATACCTCCGTGATGAAGCTCGAAACTTCGCAAGAGAGCAAAACTGTCGTCACTAATAATGTCAATTATTGGACATACGGCTGAGTTTGGGTTCGTTTTTATACGATATAGAAGTGGCTCAAGCCACCCAACAGTAGTTTCGCAGTGGGCGTCCAGAAACGTTAGCACATCGCCTGAATAACGAACAGGTGTATAACGAAATACTGAAAAAAAAAATTTATCATATCATACCAGTGGCCTTGCGAGCTCCCATGAGTCTGGCTCGTACCAGGCCAATTCTCTTGTCTGATCGTAAAACCATAACTGTTACAGGTAATTTGCTAACATGATCTTCCAGTGGCTTCCCTAGGAAAGCTTAAAAAAGGCAAGGACATTTATTGTTGATATTGTAATAAAACTTAATGTGTAAACTAATGACTAACTTCTGTTGCTTGCATCATCTACAAGAATGATCTCCCATAACACCTTGGCTGGTGATCGATTTATAACAGAGTGAACTGTTCTCAGCAAAGTACTCCATGCCTCATTATGAAACACAATGATAACTGAAGTAGTGGGAAGTTCATTGATATTGTAAGTCAGAACTTTGCACCTGTAAGCAACAAATGTGAAAAAAAAAGTACCAAAATAAATCTGTCTTCATGTGTTCTACACTTACTGTGGTTTTCTAATATCTGGTAGTGTCCTATTCAAAGGAATCCGGTCACTAGCAAGGAGGTTGAATCTGTGTATCCTGTACAAGCTCTGTGACTTGGACTGCTCATGAGGTAGAATGGCAACTGGTTCACCCCATTCTCCTTGTGATGGGATGGGATCAAAGTTGTTCTCGTTTAAAACTTCATCAGTTAAATTTGGGTAAGAAGGACCAGGCAATGAATCTCCAACATATCGTCCAACAACAACATGAATGCCTCGAGAGTCGATATACTCTCTTTGATTTTTCCCAAACCTTATTTCAAAAATAATTAGTATAGAAACCACGATAGATTATAGACGACTTACTTAATGGGTATAGCGACATCATCATTTTTCAAGTCCCATCCTAAATCATCGTGCCTTGCTCTTGGCTTGTTGGCCAGCCATAGAATAAACAAGCTTGAAACTACAGCAATCAGTAGTTTAACACACCTTGCAAACCGCATTTCACGAAGCCTTCACTAATGCTTCATCATGCAAGGCGATTAAGTATCTAGCAGAATCGTAACGTAAAACGAAACAGATATAAATGTTATACAAAATTAGAGCATTTCAAAACCAACGAGGATGGGTTTAATTCTAGCAGACGATGTGCCATTAGCAAAAAACCCCGAAGTGGGATTTTAGATCCAATGTTAATATGAACCATAATGATTAGCAAACTTTGTTTGCATAAAGTAAAAAAGAAACAGGAATTAACTGGAGATTTGTTTTGTTCCTGGTGGGATAATTGAAATTGAACCCAGAACGTTCTACCACTGCGTCTACTGTGTGTGAATGGATGTGATTATGATCAACTTGACTTGATAGAAAATGTTGTAGAGCAACGCAAAAAATTGCTTGAAAGTTATATTTGAATTTCAAAACAAGATCAAAGCTCCCTAAATTGCCTTACATTCGGATAATAGAAACTTATGAGACTACTTGAGATTCAAGCCTTAAATCAGCATCAAGATACCCATGTCACGTTTGCGCACTTTTGAATAGCTTAACTAATGTGGTCACTGCAACGAGGACTTATTGTAGTGGTGCGTGCTGTCTTTTCAAACGCTTTCGTTAAAGATTTTTTTTTTCTGTTAAAGACCTATACAAGACCGGAAGGATGTAAGAAAATATTTAAGAAATCCTGGAAAATCATGCACTTACTTCGTTTGATTTCCATTTAAACAATTCTTTCAAAGTTAGAAGACATTTTGTTATATTTTTTTTTCTGTTATTCAGCCCGACATTTCAAAGAGAACGACAGCAAGAAGCCTTATGTGGTAGTGTACATTAAGAAGCTTCCCTTCCATAAAAGCCATATGTTCACGTGAAACTGCAGCCACCAGAAGATATTACCTCAGTTTGCTTTTCGTTTTTTTTCCTAGCAAATGGAAATGAAGTGGAACGTTTCCGGGAAAGACCATTGGCTCTACTGGGCGTTCGTTGGTTTTCAAGCTGTTTCCAAGAATATATCGAAGGTTTTGCGTGATACTCGGGAAAAAACAGCCAACTGAGACATCCTAACATTAGACATTCATTCACGAAATTTATAGAAAAAGAAATCGTTGAAACGTTTTCACCAAAATGGAATAAAAACTATTGGCTCAATCTTACGTTATAGGATTGAATTGGATTTTAGGTACTATATTTATCTCAGATTCTATACAGCCGGAGAATATTTTGAACAACCATAAATAACCAAAAGGAAGCACAATTCTAAGTGAAACACAGAAAAAGGATTGAATTTTGATAATGCTCAATATTGAAACCATTAGCTCACTGCACCAACATTCATTCGAGAACAAACTGTGTTTGGTTTGATACAATTTTCATACTGAGTGTCTTTCTTTGGTTACATTTATTTGTCTTCCATGCAGAAGATCAGCAATTCATTGTGCATTATAGGTAAAGCAAAGAATGTGACTTGAATTCTTACGCGACTGCACCATCCGAAACAAGTGAAGGTAGAACAGCCTAATGTAACCTATTTGAGATCGAAAACGGGCAAGATTTGTATAAAATTATTAGCGAGGCTAGAGATCAATGGGCCGTCGCATTTCCTCCGCCAATTTCATTTAACGAAATCAAACCGTCCACTGCTCAGCTGCTGCGAGAACAAAAAAGAAATTCAAAAGTAGAGACCGGCAAAATTGAGTCTAGATCCTACTTTAGCTACATGATAAAGCAAGGGCGCATGCATGTCATGTTGTAATGAAATGTTCTTCTCCGACGTTTTGTTTGATGTTGACGTCTCCATGGTGCTGAAGGGAAGATGTGTAGTGTGGGCAAGTTGAAGGCTGGCGTCTTATTACACGAACAACGACGAAGTTATGAAGTCATCTTGTTTCTTGTTCTCCTGTCTGCCTTTCTAATTATTCACCGTTTCATACACAACAAATATCTGAACATGCATAGGCTCCTCTAAAATAAAAATGCCATCGTTTTTCTTACCTGGTTACTGTGAGACATTTCACGTTTCCATTTTCGTTTGGAAATTTCTTTGAGCCTTGAGAGTCGGTATTCCTTTTGAAGCTAATTAATCATGTGAACAGTCCCTTTTTCATAATAAAGATTACCATGCTGAAAAAAGAGTGTCTTTTTTATTAAGGACAGACTGGCAGGATCAAAGAGAGAACTCTCCCGGTTGAACTGATAACGTCCTCTCTTGAAGCGGAATTTGACTGCCAAGTTTTGGATCAAACTTTGATTATGTGGCTAACCATGAAATAAAAATTTTGCATTCTAAATATGATCTTCTTTCATGGATGCGCATGCTTTTGTTTGATTTATTTTTTGCTAAAGGCATGTTGTTTCCCGTTTGCAGATGTACCGGCTTTACATTTGGCGTTGGTCATTAGGAAATTGAATGAGTTGTCGGGTCGTGTTTATCGTTTGGAATATACTCATTGCGTTCTTACTATAACCTCAAGGTCGATTGCGTAATGGATCCGGGCAAAAATGACTCACCGGAAGGCCTTGGCTTTAACCATAACTCTTAGCGTATTTAGAAGTTTGCTTGGAAACAATTACATCCCATTACCTTGCTCTTCCACTAACCTATATACACTGGAAACCCAACCACCAGTCTGCTTTCGTCCGTCATTCGTTGTATGCCCGTTCGGTTCCTTTATCCGGTAGTTGTGCTAAAGGTATCGATCTACAGGTTGCGCTGGCGTCAGTAGTGGGCGGACAGGTGGATCTGCTTCCGTCTCCAAACCTGTGTCGTTGTTATACGAAGTACCAATATACCGAACATCAGTTAAGGCTGCACAAGTTAGTTTGACCAAAACACGAAATTTTTTGATTGCGGAATATAAAATGACTTGAAAATTTGAGTGATGGAGGATCAGATGCTGCTGTGCTTATTTTTATTTTCAATTGGAACATCTGCCAAAAAGCCATTGAGTCAAAACAGCAGTGACCATCGAGCTTGAGCAGCTTGGGGACGCCAATAAGTCAGAAAAACAATAGACGCACTACAGGGGGGGGTCTTCAATGCCTCCTGATGACAAATGATAATGAATATATTTCATCGCAATTAGAAATGGGGAAGAAAAAAAAAGAAAGAAGGGAGACATTGACTGCTGCTGATCTGCTGTGGATGACGGGCTGTTGGGAATACATGACGGGGATTTTTATATGGGCAAGCCAACGAAACGAAAGGATATAAAACAAAAACCTGGTGATTGAGTATAGGTAAAGTGAAGAGGATACCAATTGATGTAGAGCAACATCCCAGCCATAAAAATAGTCGACCTTGTGAGATGCAATTAATGGGCTGCAAGAACTACTTGTTTTACGTCCTCTCCAGAAATCTCCAACGTTATTGACAATCAAAATGTAGGGCAATTAAAAAAAAAAAGGTTCAACGCTTCTTACGTGTTATACGAAACTGTCATCATCAATAGTTGATCAGAAAGAAATAATGAAATCCCCCCCCGCCCTCCAAAAAAATCCTAGACAGAAAAGCTGGATTGACATCTTAAAGTCTTACCACCGAGGATTGTACATAACTTACATAAGGGAAACGTTTGAATCCGGAGAAGGGTCAATCTAATATCAGGGCATTGTAGAGCTTATAGCTTTTAGGTCCGTACACGTAAAATCCTTTTCAGTTATAGCCTTCTTTAGGACTTTTGAAGAAAAAAATTGAATTCGTTCCATCATCTCATCCCTTGGACTGGGTTTAAAACTCAGACGGCCATGATTCCATCGAAAGATATACATTTTTGTTTAGCCAGAATAGAAATCTTTTATTTTTCAGCTGCCCAAAAAGTGCTACACAAATGTCTTTTCTTTTTCTAAGAAAACGAAGAGGAATGATGGTCAAGAGTTTGGTCCTTGATAATTGGAATTGGAGCATAATTGGATGTTTTTCTATGGTAGGCTAGAAAAAGAAGGCTAGACACAAATATAATAGTGTCCCCCCTCCTACCAGCAGTGCCAAAAACATGCACACCTGTCTTCAACACACATGGACTGGTCAATGCTTCTCCATCCAGATGAGCCTACAAGTCATTCGTCTGGAGAGGTCCCATGGACTCGACTGGTAGAATGGGTCAATTTTTTTTTGGTCCATAATTATTTTGTGTGTCTAGTTCCAATTTTATTACTGAAAAAAAAAAATGAGAATTTTTTAAGGCTATTGACGAGTGCATTCAATGGCTAGTCGTTTGGCTCGTCGTTTGGCATTGATTTGTGTGGACAGCCGTGTCACTTAAAGCAGCTGGAAATCCACATCGACCATCAAATCCTCTCGACTCCGCCTGTCCCTCGTTGACTTTACAATAACTCACTCCCACTTGTGTGTGTTTTTTGTTGTTGTGTCCTTATAAAAAAGAATAAAGAGTTTTCTCGTTAAAAAGTTTCATTCGCAGAAGTCTGCTATAACTTGAGAAGGCAACGATATAGCTAGAAAAAAATGTAAAACTATATATGACACTTTACTTGGTAAAAATAAAGAGGCGTTGCAATCAAACCCAATTCTCTTGAGAGATCGTTACATGGAAACCCCATCGGTCGTTTACGGTATACGCAACGGCACGATATTGACGAACGTCGTCGTAATAACGAATTCAAAATGGATGGAGCCCCGTCCTTTTGGATTTTGATGGATGACGACAAACTTGGCCAGGAACTTTGTAATTTGGGTTGACTAATGATTTTGTCAAACGAAACTTTATCAAAGTAATCAACAGTCTTGTAGAATGTGACAAATTATAAGAATCCACCTGACTCGTTCAACTGAGCTGTCGTGTCTTATCCGTTGCACCCGGAATTGTGGGGATGTCGTCAACAGGAAAAATGCGCGATCGTCTTTATTATTTTTTAAAAATAGTTTTTCCTTCATTTTAATTTCCCTGTTTCTTTCAAAGTAAGAAAAAGGGCGTATTTTGATGATGATGACTGCCCTCTTTAGTGCCAATGGGCAGGGAGGCTTGGCGGATTCCAGCACGTGGCGCCCATTATCCAGCAGCTTAAGTCAACTCAACACAAAACTGAAATTCCCCTCCGATACGTAGAAGAGGGGGGCTTGTCGTTTTAATCCTTTACTCCTCAATCCTCATGGAGAAGTACGTTAGAGATTTGATTCTCTATAAACAAGTATAGGAAAAAAAAACTAAGAACGTTATACATCAGAATTGCTCCAACCCCATCCTCGTCCGTCGAAATGGCCGTGCCAAATTTCTACCTGACATCCACCTATAAAACGCAGCCGAGTGTTGCAGATGTCTTCAATCGTCTCTCAGCTTCTCAGTTCGTTTCACTGTGCCCCATTGGACTAACTCTTTACTCGCCGTTTGTTCACATTCATCCTCAAAACCATGAGAAAGTTGCTTCTAACATCGTTGGTTGTCATGTTGGCCGTCGAGACGGTGCACGGCTTGGTTTGGTCATTGGTTCTTGGAAATCCCGTCATCGACATGAAAGACGAATCGTCCAAAACGAGACTCGGTGACGACACGGAGAGTAGCTCCGAAGACGTCAGTGATATCGAACATCCGCGGAATACCAAACTGAAGTTACCAAGGAACTCATCTTTATCGAGCGGTTCACGACCTACGAGGCAACATCACGGACAAGTAAGCTGAAAACAAAAAAAAAAAAAAACGAAATTGCCATTTTCATAATGAAATTCCATTTGTTTTGACGCTGATGGATTGTCCTTCATTGATTATGTGTATCACTATAACTTTACGGGTTTGAACGCAGGATAAATGCATGGAAGACAAACAATGTGGTAAAGGGCGTTTTTGCGATCTTCATTACGGTGTATGCCGAACGGAGAAATCACCGGGATTTGCCTGCCGTCGGGATCGGATGTGCGGCAAAGGACTGGCGTGCATGTTCGGGCGTTGCCAGGCGAAGATAGCGACAGGAGAAGAAGGTAAGCCAGTCCCAACGATCTTCTTATTTACTTGCCTTTCTCGTGTCTCGTTCCAGTTCACCAATCCTCTTTAAAGCTAAAAGGATCAAAGTCATATTCAACATTATGTGGTCGATGTTGACGTGAGCGGGAAACTAGAAAGTATATATATATGGCCTGAGGCACTCACGAATCCTAGTGCAGTTCACTAGTATAAAACGGGGCGGATAATGGGAGCGCAACGACCAGGACGGACCAGAACCAAGTGCAAACTTAGGTTGTTTAAATCGAATTTTGTTGGAACTACACACTCTCACGTCGTACTTTAAAGTGTTCCATTAGTCTTCACGTCCCGGTCCCACTTGAAGTGCATATTTATCAAATTTAGCGACACACTTTGCTGTGTTGCTATAAAAATAGGCGGAATCGACACGTCCATCAAATGTTCACTTGTTGGATCTAATTTGACATATTTAACATTGCCCACTTTTTGTTTTTGTTTGGATGATTCAAGGCTCTCGTTGTCATGGCAATTCAGACTGTCAGGCTGGTCTGTGCTGCGCCCGTCGTCACGGTGAGGCCGTTTGTCAACGTAAATTGACGCTCGGTCAGCGCTGTTTCGTACCGGATGGCGGTCTCGAGTACTCTCTCAATCAGCTGTGTCCGTGTGACGTGGGATTAGTTTGTCGACAGCAGAACCCTGCCCATGCCATCGACTCTCCATCCAGTCAAGAAGACAACAGCTTCGATCGTCCCAACAGCACGTAAGTGGCCTTCGCTAACAGCACTCAACACGATCAATCGAATCATAGTCTTTTTACTTTGTCTTTACGCCATATCGTTGTCCAGTCTCTGGAACGGTTCAGAGGATCTCAATATCCCATTTATTGAGCCATTACTGGCAAACCCATTTTTTTTTATTAATCCGTGCAAATCCTTCGTGCGGAATCGAATGAGAATTGCGAGAGAAAACGTGTAGGACCCATTTGATTTAGTTCATCATCCACCCTCATTAAGGTCAAAGCGGACCTATTTTCTATATAAGTAACACATCTAATACGTAGAAGGGATAGGATTTCTAATCACTATACGGTTATTATTCCATCCATCTGGGGTCGTTATTAAGCAAAAGCGTAAGACGTTCTTAATGGATGCTGGCCTTGATAGGTATAATGCCCTGTCTTTTCGAAGAGACGTTTAGGAAATATGAGACCCGATGCTTATGAGCGCATTATTAATACCCCATTTTTTTGTTTCCCTTTGCCATCTGCGTTTCGCTTTTAGTGATCGATACAGTCATTGAGAATCGCTGAACGAGAACCGACCACTTTCAGTCGTTATTCTTATTTCCGTTTCCAAGAGGGGACACATATATATACCATTGCCAGATGATAAGTTATGTAGGTTTATGTTCTTGACGAATGGGTTTCCGTCACACGTTTTAAGTGGGCATTACTCACTTCCGTTTCTTTTTGGGTGCATTTCACAAGAGTTACATTTTTTATTTGGACCTGTTTTTTCTTTCTTCTTTTAACGATGCACAAGTGCCACGGCAATTAGTGATACTCATCCGACTAATGGAACGATATGGATATTGATTTGTTTGGTTTTCTTAATTGTTTCCAGGAACTCTGAGAATTTCCCATTCTGGACTAGCACGGAGAATATGAGATGTACGTTTCACGATATGGGAGAACAATCGTGCGTCTTAATGTGCTAATGTCGTTCGCTGTCATCGTTCGAAACATGGATGGTTGGAACCATCCATGTTTGCCCTGTAACTGTACAGCTACCCCACGCGTCCTCTTCAAACGTTCCCCTCCACAAATGTAAAAATTATCTATCGGTGAAGTAATAATCGATCCTATTCATATAAGTTAAAAATATTGTTGACTCGACGAGAATCTAAAATGCGAGAAGGAAAGAGAACAAGTAATTTTGTTTTGCACATTACCGTGTACAGTATAATACAGCCCATTGAGAATGGACATTATGTTGATTGGAGATATTACATAATACATTCATTTTATGTTTTCATGTCGAACGGTGATACCGACCCTGCATTTCTTTATTCTTTAATAAATTATGACGACGATGTGTTGAAGCGGCAGTAATATTCGAGAATGTGCTGGAGAAAGGACATCCCATTGTCGCGCATGCAAAAGCAAATTACATCGAAGCCCTTTTATGATATGTGGTTCACGGTGCAGTTGGCATGAGGTAGTACAACCAGCTGTTACAGGGTTCTTATCACTGATTGCCTGTTGCCAACAGGACTTTCGATTGTCTTAGTTACGTAAAGCACAAAACAGACTGGTGTTAATCTCTATGACAACTGAAGCAAATGGGAGGGCATGATCCCGAGGAGTTTACCATTCAAGAACCAATAAACTAATGTCGTATGAGGCGCTGAGATGAAGTTGGATAAATATCAAGAAAAACCCAAGTCACACGTCAAACAGAATCGTGTTGCTAAACGTATCGATCTTAAAAACCAACAAGTCTACAGCTGGAAAACGGAGAGGTCGTTAGATATCTGTTTCGGCAGAAATTTTAATAAGGTTTTATGTAGCTTGCATGAACGAAGATGATTGTTTTGAAACAACTGGATATTTCAACGGTTTTTTAAAGCCCAGAATGCACGCGTCAGACTGCCTTGATAACTCACAAAATTTCTTTACGTGTACTTCAACCATGAAACATTAGAATAGCTCAAAAACCGGTAACGTGTTTGCATAGACTGTGACCATTCAATAAGGAAAGATAGGACAACACATTGTGAGAAAAACAAACCAAATCACCTTGAACAAAGTATTTTACAGCACAAATGAACCTTGGTATCAACGAAAACGTAACCAAGTGCATCAGGGTGTTATCAAAGTCTGTGGATAGTCACGTAGGCCATAGTTTTACCTGCTGACTAATGACTTATTATTGACCCGTTATTTAGTCCTCTTGTTCAAACAAGCCTTTGATACAAGAAGATGACTTTTGATACCTGTACATTGCCACGCAGACAACAGCTGATGTAAACGATAACATGGTATATAAGGGACTGCCTTTCCCGATGTTATAGTTACATTGGAAAGTACCAGCTTCTCAAAGCAAGTCACAGCCCAACTTCTCATAAAGGTAAAACACATTTTCTTATTGTAAATCTAAGAAATAATCGTATTCATACGACCAACTGTTGATTATTATGTGACTGCCTAGATGAAACTCTTCGCCATCGTATCAGTCCTCGTTTTGGCAACTGGTGCATCCAGCGCCAAGAGTCTCCGTGCCAGTAAGTTATCCCTTTTTCACCCTCTTTTTAACATGTTTGTATTACTGTTTGGCAAATAAGATAGCCAGCAAAAGATCTCATCAGATGAAACGAAAGCCTCATTCATTCTTTTATCTATTCAGCTCCCATCACCGACGATGAGTTGCTGACCCTGTCCAGAGACCTGCACACCAACGATGTCAATGGAGCCACTCTCACATTGGACCTCCAAGGCCAGACCACAGCCGGCAGCTTGGTAGACAACGCACCCGGCCGGTAAACAAATGCATTTTCATGTATTACATTGATGGACAGGCTGTCTTATTCAACACAATGCAAACGATTCTAGATTGATTGTCAGTGACCCGATCCCCGACTTTGCCAAGCCAACTTTCGCTGCCGCTCAGGCCCTGCTCAACAACTACCAGAAGAACGTCACCATCCAGGACACGTTCACTCCTGAACAGTTGGCCGAGGAAGTTGCTTTTATTGACGCCGTCATGGAGACCGGTGTGATGCAACAGCTTCACGCTTTCCTCGTTTCCAAAGGTAATCGATCCTTCAGTTTTTTTCAAGATAATTCACAAGTTGTATAGAGGATCTAACTGTTGCACGTTTGACTCTACCGAAAATCAGGCGAAGCTAGCGCTGATGTGGCCGAGTTTAAGCAGTTTTTGAGCACCATCTGGTTCGGTCGCTGGTCCGAATACGTCCCCGGAGTTGTGGCTAGCAGCGGATGGGAACACGCCAACGTGTTTGAACGATTGGAAAACAACGTCATCGTTGGATTCCACAGCTGGATCTACTTGTTCAACGAAGAGGAAGATGGTGACTTGAACTACTTGGGTTACATCAATACCATTGAAACTGGCAAGACGACCGTCCTTTCCATGCCAGTCGACCTTTACGGAAGCACCAAGGCTTTTTCTGAATTCAACATGGGAGCTAGCCCCGAATTGGACCTCGCCATCGGCACCTTGTGCTACGTTGCCCGCCCCGACGTTCCTTGCTTCATCCAGGGTTCCAACGGAGTCCAGTTCACTTGGGATTTGCATACCGTTACCTACAATGGAGTCAAATACGTCGAAAGCTCACACCCAACTTTCGAAGAATAATCTAACTACCATCTAACACATAAATGGACCCCCGAAACGTTCGAAAATGATGAAAATGTTAAAAGATCACGCCCCAATTCTCCCCATTTAGAATTTTGATTTAGGCATTCGTTGCCTAGTGAAATATTTATTTCGGCTGTGTGATGATGTCGGCTGTACAGTGTTTTCGCGATATGTAAACCAGTCGTGAATAATATACTTCCCTTATTATTCCCGCAAATATGTGACCATAGCCTGAACTTCTTTTGACGTTATATACTTCCTGAAACAAACGGGATTTTTAAAACAATTTTTGAATTCGGGCGTGCATGCATGAACGCAGCGTGTACAGCGGATGGTCCGATAGGATCACGTGTCTTTTGGGCACAATTTTCTCGATCGAAATAGGTAGCGGCTCGCGTGATAAAAATTACCTTTGAATAACCTGTACTTGTTGGCTTTGTAGCCAATTGTAAACATACATCCTTTTTATCAGACGTAATGTATATACACCATACACCATAGCCGAAGATTCTATAAGATTAAGGAAGGCAAACGAACCGTATTATTGTATTACCTAAGGTTGGTCACATGAGGACAGTCACGTACGCCATTTTTTGTTCCAGATAAGCTATAGACATAAGATGGACACGTCTTTGCTCAGGGATTTTCTTAACATGTCGTGTGCAACTTGCTAAACGTTGTTTCAAAACGCATCTTTATTTTGACGTGTCATCAATACGATCCGATCATCAAGTACTGATTGGACTTTGTAGCCCATAGACATGAACAAAGCGCTTATTAAAAAGCGATTTTTTAAAATGTTCTCGTCATAAAAATGAAGAGGGATGAGGCTGAAGCGGTTCTCGTCATTAAACTCAATTGCGTTAAATAATACATTCAGTTTATTTTTGTAAAATCAAATGGAAAATTTAGTACGGGAACGGTCACCGAACTGTTATAAATTGTGCATTGGATTTAAAATAAAAAATGAAGAGAAGAAAAGAAAAATGTAAATTCTTTAAGATGGCCGTCATCCAGTGGGCAGCCTCTCGTAATTTAAGGACAAATCACCCGTCATTTATCAACAGTGGTTTTACGGGTCCAATCGTGATTAAATATTACTTTCAATATACAATTTCCGTTTTAATGTAGCACCACGTGGCATATATGAAACCACAGTATAGGAGATACGTTTTAAATTCAAAACGTGACAGGCTCCAATGCGGTTGTCACGGGTAACGCAGGACCCGATGTGCCGATCCGAATGAGTAAACGATTTGATGAGAAAACGCATAAATATTATAGCGCAGCATCGAAGAAGAAAAGCGTGCGAGTTCCAGGGAAAACGTATAGCTATACAGGTCGACTCCCAATCGATACACATTTTCAAAAACAAAAACACAAGGAGAATAAAAACAGTTTCAATTCCACATTGATTGGGAGAGACGATACGTCTTGACGTCAGCCAATCGACAGATGATTACGCAATATATAACTATAGTACATATAATAAACGTGTGAAATAAAATCGTAGAGTAATAAAAACAAATTGGAATATGATATTTGTTGAACGTGTTGAACCGCGCAAGTAACAGAAAACAAGATGGAAACCGAGCCCAATGCTCAAACGCAAGTAATGGTACCAACGGCTAGATGATTATCTGCGGTGGATGAACCCATTAATCCCGAGGCTTCGCCTCCCGCCGTACAGCTCAGTGCGTGCACACTTTCTTCCGTCTCCTCCCGCAAGACGAGCGTCTGCAAATCCATGGCGCTCTTGACTCTGCGCGCGGCCGTCATAAAATGGGCCGTGGCGAAGACGACGACGGAATTCTGCCGCGGTCGCTGCTGATGTTGATGATAATACGGATCGCCAACTGATCCGATTCCGTCTCCGTAGAACGGCAATCCTGGAGATAAACAAGACGATGACGATCCATGATGATGACGTGCCGGATGAGTTGGATAGTGATGCACGAAGATACCAGAAGGCGATGCCGATGGTCTCCGCCTTCCGGAAGAGAGAGCTGATTGCTGGTGATCGGCCGTTGGATGATCCCCGCAGCAGGCGGATGCCGAAATGTTCATGCGAGAGTGATGATGTAATCGTGACTGTGCCATTGTTAGAAAAAAAATTAAAACGGATTTGAAACATGTAGAACAATGTGGCCTCTAATTGATATATATTTGGGGGGAGACGGGGTTCTATAATAGAACCCTGTAGTATATTATAGGGGTGAGGGCGTGTTTCAGTTATAAAAGTATTGGCCGGAATCCCAAGTAGCTTTTTATCGACCCAAGGATTTTCTCGTTGGTCAATTGCTCTCCGGTTTACGCTGTACACACACACACACAAGTTTGACTTGATGGTATAGATAGCCCTCAGTCAGGATGGATGAAATGTGTTATTGACTCGACATGTGTGGTCAATCGACTCGATAGGCGCTTCTTTAGTCACGCGTTCGATACATCCATTAGCATGTGGGGTGGGGGGAGGAGAAAAGGGAGGATCAGTTCCTGCTGTTCCATTTCAAGGGTTTACGAGACTCTTGTCACGTTTAGAATTTTATCAGCTGTTATTAGCATGCGCAAAGTGAAACCACTAAATAATATACATAGGAGAGAAAAAAAAAAAATGAGTTTAAAAAGGAAAAGGCATTTTGTGAAATGGTTTAAGGAAATTGCGATATTTGCATAAGATTGTGTTGTGTATTCTTCTACGCAGCTAAACGAGTTCGAACCGCAAAAAAATGTTCAGTTTTATTTGTTTGTTTGAAGCCGCCAGAATGACGTGGAAATCTCAGCATAAAATTCATTCCAGTTCAAGTGGCTCGATGCCAATGCCTTGCTGACGCGCGAACGTGTTTACTTTGCATTTACGAATGGATGGGGGGGGGGGCAAACGGAAACAAACAAAAAAAGCGTGGGCATGGGATTTGAAAAAATAAAAAGATGAGGAATGGCGTCAGCCTGAAAATTTAAACTATGAATAATTTGACTAATTTCCTCGTGCAAACGACATTTTTGCTTTGCTGATTTCCTCGTTCAAATGGCGGACGGTGACTTGATGCTACACGTTCGTGTTAGTGCCCTTAATATTCAAAAGCCTAGAGAAACAGGTCGATAAAGCTTTTAACGTTTCAGACGTTTAACAGGACAAGTATTGCTAACGAAGCAGAGCATTAAAGCTCGCGATCTCATCTTTTGCATATCCGCCATTCAGAACATTGCACGCAACCGGGAGCCTGAGATTTTGCGCAATCAGATTAGTATACCTCGTAGAAATCTAAGTTTAGCAGTTTTACATCGCCAAACTCTTTGGTTTAGTCGTCTCTGACCTGCACATACGTATACACTAAAACGGATTTAAAGTTGAGCACTTCAAACTTTTAGAAATGGTATATCTTTGGTGCAAAATCGTATAGCCATACATCAGGTAAGTTGAGCGTGAAGCGTTCGAAACTATACGGATAACGTTGCGACAAACAAGTTTAATATCCTCCTACGTATATATGGCTGACATTAATCTGATTATGAATTGATCTCTTTGATGCGGCATTCGTGTTGGGAAAAGCGAGTATAAAATCGCTACAATACTACGATTTAAAAAAAAAAAGGTAGCTTAAAAATTTACCGTGTGCGCGAGCTCAATCAATGGATAAGAGAGCCGATGTGGCGCTGTGGACATGCCCGAAGGAGCGCCTGTTCCAGCTGCTGCAATCGGCGCTAGAGATCCGCGCGGAGCGTCAATGAATTTCGGTTGGTATGGCTCCAGCATGCGGATTTTGCCCCACCGATTGAAGAAAAGCGCCACCGCTCCGACCCAAAGAAGGAGGACCAATAGGACGAGGCCTATCTCTTCAGCGCGGACGTTCAGTCCACTCGGTGTGGTCATTTCACTGTCATTGACCGACGGATAGGCCGGCGAAGGGATTGCGTCAGGGTCGTATTCTAACGGTGGGGGACCTCCGGACGCTTCGATCATCATGCTGGCGTAGTTGTTGTGGTTCTTGCTCAGAGACGGGAAAATCGGAATGACCGATGAGCCTGGATACGGAGGTGGATGGAGCCGCTCCGGATATAAACTATTCCGGTGGGTTGGATACCCAGCGCCGTCCGTTATGGGCGGCGGATCGTACAGCGATGAAAGCAACGGATTCTTCATATTCCCGACTTGCCAAGTGAAAAGTTCAGTCTGTGTAAATAAGACATTTGTTTCATCATTGAATGAAACGAACCAAATTTAGGAAACTATATATTTAATGTAATATTCTTATGTTATTTCATTAAAAGGTTCGGCAGTAGATGCGCTTTATATGGCTGAGTGCTTCTTGATGTGAATGGCATGCATGTACAGATGCAAAAGACTTTGATACAGAGTTCATACATGTTGATGAGATTTTAGATGGTATATCGACGTCGGATATTTATATGGCAATTTGAATTTGAACGAGAGGATTCTCGTATATGGAATGCCATTTAATTTTTCCCTTTTTTTTAAACATAAAAAGAAACTACGAGGCTTTTTTTTTAGTTTACGTAACGAGATACGGTTTAAGTTTCTTGACATTTCACAGGAACGTAAACAGGCTGTACTTTGTATGCACCAGCCCATTATAGTAAATTGGGTCGATGCACTCTCTTTTTCTCGGTCTTGTACTGTTCTTGTGCTGTATATATAGTTTAGTTCTCTTCTTTATCTGATACGTATGTGTAGTACTTTCGTTTTTAACGAGGTCAATGTTGAACGAACGAAGCTCGCTTCTTCTGCTTGGGGGCATGGATTGAGCCACAAAAGTTTCCTCTTTCGTTAGTAATAGTTAGTAGGATAGATCGTTACACTGTGTAAAGCGCCGGTTGGGCAAAAAAACGAAAATTCTTCTTAGGATTTGATTTGGTTACTATGATGTTGTTCTGTTTGTTTGATCCTTTCTATGTAGAATGACTAATGGACAAATTGTAATACATATACAGTACATAAATATAACTGGTTACAAATCACCATTACAGTCAATCACAAAGAGCAGCAAACGAGTTCCTAAAGGCCATGTGATTTTTTTTCTTCTTCTAAATGACTCACATGATGTGGCTGATTTGCATATTAATGAGACTCATTTGAAAAGCGAAAGAGATCGTCTTTTTTCTATAGTCTTTCTTTCCCAAAGGGGAGAAAAAGACAGAAACGATTTCTCAATCTTTAAATTCAAGGACACCCTATTCATCAGCTGTACTGTGTTCATATACCTAAGGTAAATACTGAACTCCCAAGGGCAAAATATTTGCATTTTTTTCTCTCCTTTTTTTGTCGATCATTTAAATATTTTTCTCAAAAGTAGTGTGTTTGCAAACCAGTTCCACGAACAGAACATTATCGGAACACAAATGAAATGGGAAATCATTCAATTATGGCCGATCGGTTATTGCTATGTGTATATTTTTATACTCATATTTTGCAGCTCGGAAATCGAACGTCGTAGATGCTGCTAACAGACTTTATAATTCGCCTTCGAATCCCGTAGAGCAGTAACACAATTTCTAGATTTCACCATTGCGGTTGTCTAGGGTAAATAACATTCTTCTTTGTAGTCCACCAACCTTTCGTTTATTTTTCAAAGTATTAAAAATAGAGGCTTTAGAGTCTATACTTATACTGTAAATGTTTAAGTCAGTTGATCGGGGGGGTGCAAAGGTTGAAGGCAAACACGAGAACCACCTTAAGGTTTGTCGGCTGCCTCTTTGTTGCTACATTCTATAGATAGGCTCATACAAATAGTGAGATAAGCAGTGTAAAGCGTGATTGACATAAAACATATCTAAAGCCCCAAACTGTCACGTTTCTTTCTCAATCGTTCATTGTATAAGTTCAATCATTAGAATGATTTCAAGTTTTCATGTTTCAAGTCGCCTGTATTATCGAAATCTTCTTCATGATCAGATGTTGCTCAACAGACTTGACGATATTAAAGTCCAATTGAGCTGTTTGAAATCTGCTGAAAAGTAAATATTCCAGAGTCTATTTTTGTAACGTTTGTAGCTGCTGTGCGACTTCTATTGTTTAGTCTGAAATTTGCCAGAAAGTCGAATCGAATTAGAAGCTGGCTCTTGGAGGGGTTTCATTAAATTGATTGCACGCGCATCTATACCGTTTTTATTTTCTATTTTTGTTCTCAGCTTTTTAACATTAACGAGTTCTTGAAAGGACGTGAATTTGTACCGAAAACAAAAAGGCACGAGGTTAATGCACTTGTGCTAGCAAAAAGACGATCCATTAAAGTTGGGACAAACGAAAACCCCCCCTAACGAGTAACGAATTAGTACAACAGAAGTTAATTGGGACTCTTTCCTCGAAAGTTAGCACACAAGTAACAAAGTACACAAACTGCTGGGGCTCAAAGGAAAATGAGTCGTTATCTCAATCGGAAAGACAACGATACCGAGTCCAATTCCATTTTTATCCTGTTTCAAGTGTACAAAACAATGAGCAGTGCGTACAATTTATCTTCGTGTTACAGCAGTTCGTCAACAATTGCCTGTTGCCAGCAGCGTTATACGGTTTCTATAGTTACGTAAAACACGGTTACATTATGTAAATCGATTGAGCTGTTGAAAGCTGCGTCAGTCCTCGGGACTCTAATGATCCCAACGCTAATGAACAAGAGTCAAGAACAGGATAATTTAAAATCAAGTTGTATCCAATTCAAATGAAATGGAGGAAATTGGACTGTTGCCAGCAACGTCTGTTTGAGACCAGAGTAATATTGTAGCAACTTGGATATTGTGGACTTTAAAGTTGTACATCAAAACATGACGTCTCATTCAATTGTTTCGTTACTAAAATTCGCAAAGGATCTGCTTTATTGTAGTTACATAATAAGTCATACTGATTTTACGTAACATAGTCTCCCTTAGTCATTGCATAACGGCTTAATGCAAACATAAGAATTGCAAACTGAAAAGTGTTACTTTTTCGATTTATGAATCAGGTCTGATGGCTTGTACAATTGATACATAAAAAAAAACTTTTAAATTACATAAAAAAATGTGAATGGCAATTCAATACAAAGATTGGATCACATCCCATGAGAAAGAACCACATCACCTTGAACAATTTATTGCTCTATGTGACAGATGCCGACCAGATAAAAACAGTTAAACACAAGATTTTAAGCGTTTGAATTTGTTATCGAGAGTTTGAAAGAAGTCACGTAGACCATTTTTTTATTTTACCATGACTGAGCTACCATTATTTAGTCCTCCTGTTCAAATAAGCCTTTGATACAATATGACTTTTGATACCTTTACATTGCCAGCACGTAGACAGCAGCCAATGTAAACGATAACGTGGTATATAAGGGACTGCATTTCCCGATGTTAGCTACATTGGAAAGTACCAGCTTCTCAAAGCAAGTCACAGCCCAACTTCTCATAAAGGTAAAACACATTTTCTTATTGTAAATCTGAGAAATAATCGTATTCATACGACCAACTGTTGATTATTATGTGACTGCCTTAATAGATGAAACTCTTCGCCATCGTATCAGTCCTCGTTTTGGCAATTGGTGCGTCCAGCGCCAAGAGTCTTCGTGCCAGTAAGTTATCCCTTTTTCACCCTCTCTTTAACATGTTTGTATTACTGTTTGGCAAATAAGATAGCCAGCAAAAGATCTAATCAGTTGAAACGAAAGCCTCATTAATTCGCTTATATATTCAGCTCCCATCACCGACGATGAGTTGCTGACCCTGTCCAGAGACCTGCACACCAACGATGTCAATGGAGCCACTCTCACATTGGCCCTCCAAGGCCAGACCACAGCCGGCAGCTTGGTAGACAACGCACCCGGCCGGTAAACAAATGCATTTTCATGTATTACATTGATGGACAGGCTGTCTTACTAAAAACGATGCAAACGATTCTAGATTGATTGTCAGTGACCCGATCCCCGACTTTGCCAAGCCAACTTTCGCTGCCGCCCAGGCCCTGCTCAACAATTACCAGAAGAACGTCACCATCCAGGACACGTTCACTCCTGAACAGTTGGCCGAGGAAGTTGCTTTTATTGACGCCGTCATGGAGACTGGTGTGATGCAACAGCTTCACGCTTTCCTCGTTTCCAAAGGTAATCGATCCTTCCGCTTTTTCAAGATAACTCACAAGTCACAAGTTGTATAGAGGATCTAATGATTGGACGTTTGACTCTACTGAAACCAGGTGAGGCTAGCGCTGATGTGGCCGAGTTCAAACAGTTTTTGAGCACCATCTGGTTCGGTCGCTGGTCCGAATACGTCCCCGGAGTTGTGGCTAGCAGCGGATGGGAACACACCAACGTGTTTGAACGATTGGAAAACAACGTCGTCGTTGGATTCCACAGCTGGATCTACTTGTTCAACGAAGAGGAAGATGGTGACTTGAACTACTTGGGCTACATCAATACCATTGAAACTGGCAAGACGACCGTCCTTTCCATGCCAGTCGACCTTTACGGAAGCACCAAGGCTTTTACTGAATTCAACATGGGAGCTAGCCCCGAATTGGACCTCGCCATCGGCACCTTGTGCTTCGTTGCCCGCCCCGACGTTCCTTGCTTCGTCCAGGGTTCCAACGGAGCCCAGTTCACTTGGGATTCGCATACCATTACTTACAATGGAGTCAAATACGTCGAAAGCTCACACCCAACTTTCGAAGCTTAATCTAACTACCACTGAACACTTAAAGGAACCCCCGAAACATTCGAAAATTATGGAAATGTTAACAGATCACGCCCCAATTCTCCCCATTTAGAAATTTGTTCTAGGTATTAGTTGCCTAATGAAATATTTATTTCGACTGTGTCATGATGTCGGCTGTACAGTGTTTTCGCGATATGTAAACCAGTCGTGAATAATATACTTCTCTTATTATTCCCGCACTCACATCCTGACTACAAACTTGTCTCTTTCCACCGCTTTGAACGAAAGAATTTGTCATTGTACAGCTTCCTCGGAGGATGTCTTACATATACGACATATACTCTAGAACACAGAAGGAAAATTCTCATAAAAAAATGCAGCCTTTGATCCGTAATATCACCGGTATGCCAATATGCAGCACCGTATAGAACTCTTCGTACTACATCCGAATATACTATATGTAATTTCGTTCGACTGTTTTTCTCTTTCTGTTCATAGTACATTGAGTTTATTTTCATTCGAATTCCCCAACAGCATTTCCTTTATGTCTTTTCGTTTTCTTCAGAAAATTACTCCAGCACGTAATGTTTTCTTCAACTCAATAAGCTGTTACGTATAAGATATACTGTTGTTGTTGGCTTCCGTTCGTTGCGAATTGGGTGCGTGTTTTGGTAAGACTAGCACGTCCCATCTTCTGTATAACCTTCAACAGACATCATCACCTCAAACAATAAAAAAAAAAGAGCCAAAAACAAAAGATTGAACTGAGAATACTAGAGAATACCAAGCGAGGGTAGACCTACTCTGGGTCGATTGGAGTCAAACATATGGCCTCCCATTCTCACGTACATACATATACACATTCCCTGGTGCGGAGAATATACGAGACAGCGAAAGAAAACGATCGACGAGAGGATATAGATGTATACGCAGTACTATCATACACGTAGCAAGGTTATGATTCTAGAGCTAATCGATATTACAAGCGGCTCGTATTCCTCACGCAGCATCTGTGCTTCTCTGGATGATGGTGAAAAAGAGAACATTCCCTAGCCGTCGTTCACCGTTTATTTATATGGGATATAGACACATAACGAAGCGGTGCCCAGACGATAGCCGATTGTCCTATAATAATTCTTGTGCCGTTGACGCAACGCATAAAACTTGGCCTTATCCGGAAATAGGCAAAATATTGACACTGTGCGTCTAAAGATTTTGTCCTTGTGCGTATCCCATTTTCTTTTTCTTATATTTAAAAATCATAATTTGTTTTTTTTAAATCGTTGGAGAGATGCCAGAAAAGAAAATAGAAGAATGGAGCGCATTTCAAAAATCGCTTCATCAAGATGTGACATCACGTTTTGAAACTACCAGCGAAAACTCAGATGCCAGATTAAAGAATCATTGCATTTTTCTTCCGGTTGATCTACCGCCATTGTTCACAGTCAACTGATAACGATTGCAGAGTACAGCAGGGGATAAGATAAGTGTGGATGGTCAATGTCGATGCTCACAGACACTTTAGGTCACATCGATCATCATTGTTGAATGTGCATCAGTCTTCCCCTCCCGATGTCTCATTCTCCATCGCTCTGGGAGTATCTCGATAAGGCCAACTCTTTTTGTTTTTGCTTCCGTCGTCACTCAATCTCTCTGTGTTTTTGTTAAACAGAAAAAAAAAAAAAAGACTTGAGAGTATAAGCCAAGTGCGGGTAAAAAACAAACATACAGCGTTAGGGACCTCTTTACAATGTACCTCCTATACAGATTTTTAAAAACTCGGCATAGAGTGGCTTAGATATAAAAACAAATCCCTGATGGGGAATCTTTAAGAAATATACATGAGAAAAAGCGGTCTGACTTTGCTTTATTAAATATTCAAACCGAACTGCGAGGATACACACGAAAAGCCTTGGGCTTTTTCACGTTCGATAGCAACGATGCGCTAACCAGAAAGACGTACAACAAGAACGAGAAATCCACTGATTTCTCATTCCATCATGTATTCCGGCCATGGCGTTATATACTCGTGAAAGAAAATAAGTCAATAGATTTTTATTTTAAAGGGGAAAATAAAATATCCATTCAAAGGATTTGGCTTGCGTGCGCCTTTAGTACCTTTCCTACTACGCAGCTGCATAAATGTATGGCTTTCTCTCTCTCTCCATCTTAGTTTATACGAATGTAATCACATAGGTCCGGCTGACCACTCTGTTCAATCGCCGTTGTCAGGGACAACTGAGTTCCTATAAGAGGACTTGACGTAATAGCACAAGAGGCGCTAATAATGAATAAATAACGATTGCCTATCAACTTCCCCGGTCTAGAGATGTTTTATCATGCGGCACAATCACACGAATGAAAGTTTTTAGACTCGCAAAAAGTCAGCGTGTGATTGGCTGTGGTGGGCCCAAGTGTGTGTCAAGCGCCAGTGTTATTCTGCACGTCGAGCTTAAATGATGCAGCACACGTACACGTGCGTAGTCCGTTCTTATTTGTATAGGAGAGAAAAAAAGGGGGAAGAATAATCGAGATGATAAGACTTGAATATACGTTTAGGTTTTTCACGGTCGGTTGGTCCGTGATCTGCCAGAGTCAGCACAAGTGCGGGAGGCAACACAATTGCGTTTTTTTACTCCTATAGTCACTAGGGTCCGATAAACACACACTCTAAGGTCATCTATCTATATTGCCTCTATATGTATTACCTACTGCGTGTATATACTACTACATTGATTGTCTATGAAAACGCTTGTGTTTTATTTTCCGTTTTATTTATTTAATGCATGGCCAGTTGCCTTGTACTTCCTCCCTCCTGTTTGCTGCTCGCATCTGAGTAGATTTAGCAAAATCGAATTAGTATATATAACATGGATCTTGCAGAGCATTGTTGATCATTGCGGTGGTAGAGAGAAAAAGAAATGTAGAAATGCGTTTGTCTTGTGATCGATCTCTCTTAACAAATGCGGTACTATGTACATCCGTGAGATGGAAGATTATACAATTGAACGCTGAATAAGTAGTTTAGGTTGTACACGTTGCAGATATAAGACGTGTGACAAATCAAAAGTAATATCAAAAGACTTTTCAACATGTATCACAGGCCTTTTTAACTTTCACTAGAGGCTGACTGTTCACTATTTGCAACATAAAAGTTGCCTAGTTACCAAGACACGGTCGGATGAGAACCGAAAAAAAGAAAGCGATTGAAGAAGGATGAACAAAAAAAAAGAAAATATTTTCTACATTTTCTTTTTTTCTTCTTCTTTCGTCTACCCTTCATTCCCAGTAGATTTGACGCAACAAAGGAGCACGAGTAATAGACAGAATTCAATCACGCGAACAATCATCAAAAGGATCGGGTTAAACAACGTTTTCTTGAATACACGAAACTCTATGGATCTGTACTAGGATTTTTTTTCTTCCTTCGTTCTTTTGATGCTCTTTTCGTTCAATGATTGGCTTGTATAGTCTATATTACGTTCGTGAAAAATATGCTACACAATGTTTTTTTCTTTTTAATTTGTTGTATACAGAAGCTGGAAATTTCTGTTTCCATCTAACGCATTTCGCTCGATCTTTTTTCTTTGTGTACTCTTTTATTAAAAAACTTCGATGCGGATGGCTTCATTTTTCAGTTCCCTGGATACCAGTTTATCCAAATGTCGAACGCAGATGGCTGTTCGGTAGCGTGAATACTTTGAAACGGAACTGTGGCCGAATTAAAGGCACCGAAAGAAAAAAAAAAGGCAAAACAAATCGTATACATAAAGATTAGATTGAAAGGCTGGAACGGCGGAATGCATTTGGGGACACGCAGCAGTTTGTATACCTCGCGCGACGGGCGTGAAACCTAATCTTGTCCTTTTTGCGTCGTGTGGGTGTGGACAAGACGGACTGAAAAGAGCCGTCTCATATGTGAGCGTTTGGATGTGTTATGGGAGGATGTTGACGGGCGGTGATATCAAATACGAAAGCGAGGGCAACGACAAAAGATGCGAGTCTACGATGACAATCGTGAAGGAAAAAAAGGCGGTCTACTAAACAGCAGTTGATGGAAGCGAAAGAGAGATGGGAGCGTCAGCTGCTGGGCAACTAACGCCACCAACAGCAGCGATTCCTTTAACGAAAACATCCTCCGACATCTCTCTCTACTTTTGTTGTAGCTGCTTTACTGCATTAAGCAAATACAAGAAAAGGGTGGGGTGGGTGAGGAATGGTTTAACAGTTCCGCCTTTTATGTGTTTTTGTGTTTCATTTTTCCGTTCTCATATGCAACCGTTTCTTTTAGAATATATATAGCGAATACTCTCCGAATTGATCGGATTTAAGAAGAACACATCAGCCCTCTGGCGTGTAGTCTGTGTGGCAATCAATTTTAAAACAAAAAAAAACAAGAATGCGAGATATTTGCGGGATATTTGCGCGATAAATTGATGGAATCGTTTTGCGGGGTGTTGGAGGACTTAATTCCACGCCATTTGGCGGTGGGTATATGGAAACGTTTTTTTTTTCCAGCTTACACGATGAAAACCAAAGACGTCTTGGTTACATCTCTCCAGTTTCACAAGAAACATGGAGAATGGCTGTTGTCGGGAGAAGTTAGATAGCGTACTCAATTCCAGTTTATCTCGCAAATACATCACAAACAAAAGTATACAGCGCAAAACAAGTGACTTGTTGGCAACCAAAGTCGACAAGCCAACGAGGTCAGTCGGCGTTCAAATTCGATGCGCTTCGACATTTGAAGATGAGGCAGAGAACACGTCGAAAATGAGCCAAAACAAAAGAATAACGCTGGACATTGAGGAGCTCCTGGTTTTATTATGAGAGTGTCACAACATCCGTGTCCTGTTATGTCTACATATTAACAGCAGTGGCCAAATCGTTGTAGGTTCCGCCCCATTGATTATACAATGGATATGTGGACGACAGTTTGGCACTGGGCTATTTAGAACTCACTTCCGTCTTACCTCCAAAAACATTTAATGGACTGTGCTATAGATGAAACGAAGAATCAAAGTTGGCATCGATACCAAGTCTATATATACCCAACCATCTCCTCGTATAGTCTAAAGACTCCCTGTCTTTAAAATTAAAAAAAATGTTTAATCCTACGATTGATATCAATCGCTTTTCGTTAAATAATTATTCACAATCCTCTTCAAAGTCTATGCATACATCTAAATTATTTTTGAAGTCTTCCAAAAACCTTGAAGTTGTGTGGAATAGCCATAGAGAATCCGACAGTTCATCATGAATTATCTATTGACGCTTGCAGACGCATGCCATGTGCAAATGGAAACTTGCTAAAGTATACACAGATACTCAAGGACTTTATCCGCAAGCAAAACAGCTTAAAATGAAAATGCGGATTTATTTTTATGAGCCAACGATTTCTTCCTAACGCAAAGCGATCGCTTGAGGTCTCAATTCTTTTTTATCGTTTCGCTATCTCACTCTCGCCCTTGTGGGACAACAATTCTTTATGCAGATCCTCTTTTCATCTAATGGCTGCTGTAGCTGAAGCAGACAGTCGTCTATAGCCGCGTGAATCATATACGGGCCTAGTAAATATGAGAATTAAGAGAAAGAAAACTGGGCGGGAGAATCGGCATGAAAAGTGATTCGCTTATGAGATGACACGCAACTTTTGTCGCAAAAATAAAAGAGCGTCGGTTGCAGACGTCTAACATACATCGTACGGCTCTTTAAATGTGTTGGTTCTCGTGTGATTGAATCCCTACACCGCCCACCTTATTTCCTTTTTTTTTCTTTCTTGGTGCTCGTTAATCTCACCGTGTCTGTGTGTGTATTCTTTTATTCCTTCGTTTTCACCCTTTTTTTTTGGTCCTTTCTTCTGCGTTTTGGAGTCTGACTTACGCCAAGTAATCAATGCCCTTTCGTGTATAGCCACAACGCAAAAAAAAAATGAGCCTAGGCGTATTTGCCTCTTCCGGACTGCTCATAAGCAACTGCGCAGTCCAATCGTGAGATGGTCCACAGCTGATGCATCGTCCATTCTGTTTATTAAGGGTCACTAACAGGATCGAACGTATCTCCGGATATATGCCTCAGTAGGCGTTCGAAAACAAATCCCAAACTACTGATGTTTTGTTGGCAAAGTTTCGTGTAGAGAACATTTGGGCACATTAGAAAAAAACAAAGAGAAAAAGCACAAAGATGTCAGGCTACCGGAAGCTTTCTATCAATAGATATATAGTTAGTTTTGTCCTCATATATGTAGTGTAGTTCATTCCGAGACGTCCTCGCACAATACGCAAAGGATTTGTGTTTGTCCATGTAACGTACACGCCCATCGCATTGACACATAATGTAACGCAATATAAAACAAAGAAAAGAAAAAAAAATGAGAAGATGAATGTATCCAAAAAAGAGAGTCTATTTTGACAGCGAGCAGATCAACTATATGTATAGTAGCGTTGTGTTAGTGGCCGTGTAGTATAGTGATAGTAGTGGGGTCTGGCTGTCCACTAGCCTGTCATCCTCCAACGGTGGGGGGGGTCACGACAAGTCGGCAAATGTCACGACGAAGAAAGAAAGAAAAAAATGACACGCAAAAACGGATGAGTGCAAACAGAAAAAGAACAAAAAGAATAGGAGATAGGAGAAACTAATAAGAAAAAAGAGAACAACAGCTGGTACGGTTGATGTATCGCGGAAACTAAAGGCCTTTCCCTCGGTACCGAATGTAGAAAGGACGCGATACATAAAAATAGAAGGAGTTTTGATGTGTGAGCGAAACTAGTTCCGTGGTGGACTGTGGCCAGCTGGCCGAATGAAAAAGCATTTAAACGAGTATAATGAAAAAAGAACTCTTATGCGAACCGAGTGAACATTAAACGTTCAGCGATTACGAACAGACAAAGAAACCGCATTTCTTATTGTGGTCCGCTTTTGTTTTTGTTTTACTACAGCCAATGGATGGACGCTATTTTGTATAGACATCAAATGTTCAACAGATGGCTTTTTCAAAAGATGAAGCAATTCTTTCTGCAGCCACTCCAATCTTCGAGCTGATAAAAGCGCACACAATAACTATATACCGACCATTAAGAGAACGTTAAAAATGACATTATTTTTGAAGCCTACCTTCAACCTGTCTAGAAGGGCAACGTCAAGGGTTGTACTCGATGAATAATTCAGACGACAACGAGAATCATCCTATATACGTGTACGTCAAACTCAACGTTTGAATTCGGGCAAATAAAAACAAAAGCGAACGTAGTGGAAGATTGGGGTTTCTTGGTGCGATATAGCCGGAAGCTTTGAAGCTTGTTGTATGGAAACAACAAAAAGTAAAGTCTATTATCTGTTCGACCATACGGCGACGTGGTTACACTGTCCGCCTCTGCTGGCGCTTCTTAACTGAGCCATAAACCTATCCGACCCTTGCACAACTATCCCGTCCCTCCAAAACAGGGGGATCTAGGGCGCATTTTCACGACGCATGGCACGTAATGCTCACCACACGATGAAGAGGCAGAAAAATTCTCTTTCGTGAACAAAAAAGAAATTGTTCCGTTTGTATTTTCTTCCCTTTTTGTGGCCGAGTTCGTAGATGGATATATACCTTTAGACAGCGTGAAAAAGCAGTAGGAAGAATGTATACGTATGGAATTTCCTATATGGTACATTGACCTTTTTCTTTCGCCTCCATCCGTTTCTTTATTTATAGTGGTATTTTTTTCTTTTTTTCACTCATCGCTCTATTTTCGTTTGCAAGTACGTATATATAGAGACAGGACTGTAACAGTCAATCTCTTCTGGTTTTTACGTTCGTATCAACTTACATTCATTTATACGGATTCCAAGTCAAGACGGATGTAAGTTCTTTTGGGCAAAGAAATCTGAGGAAGTAGTAGGAAAAGAGAAGAGTGGTATGGCCTTGGCACGGCTGGCATCATATTGCCCAATATTCAAATGAGAATCGATTGCGTGCAGGAAATTAAAAATTACAATCCATTTTCATAGTCTAGTATATAGTAGGTGTATTCAGAATAAAGCTTTGATGATCGCAGTGTTTTATGGAACACATGTATTTTGATAGGCGATTAATTGCCTTGTATATTCTTTCAACTGAAAGTGCTGTTAGAATTCCAACACACAATTCAGACTTTATATACCTCCGGAATTGCCAACAGTAGCTTATGTTAAACATTAATTCTTAACCAACTGCTACAGCCTGACACCAGCTTGCATTTAATTATACATACAATCCTGGATGTAGAAAAGAATATCAAAAATGATCAGTCCATACCATTTTTCATTTGATACATTTATACATATATGCAATTAAGGCCGGATCAGAACGGTATCATATAGGTAAGACAGTGTTGCCCTATCGTGGCTGGTAATATAAAAACAGCCGAAGAGTTAAATCTCGTGACAACACGTGGAGAAAAAAAGGGCACTATATATGATAACACATTTTGTACATGTTCCCCCCAAAAAAGAAAGACCACATGTATAAAACATACAGCGTGATATATAAATGTGTAATAACGTTGGGCTTGTTCCTCTATAGAGCTCTATCGTCTTTGTCGTTTCATGATGAACTGCCGTTGCGTATAGGTCCATGTTGAGCCCTACATAGCCCATACGTGGGCTTAGGGTCTATATATGAAACACACGCGGTGAATGATCTAGACTCTTGAGTATATATCGCGTGAAAAGTGTAGGCAAACTTATTCTTTTCTCTCCCCGTCCGTCCAACTTTATCCAATGTCTGCTGGCCAACCGAATCTTCTCGTTAACGAGCTCAAGCTCGTAACCGTGACACGATATTAGGATATTCCTCAGATGGAGTATCATGAATAGTTCGTGTTATAGCACCACGAGTTTTGTTTACCCGGACTAAAAGTTCATGTTATCTTCCCAGCACTTCTGCAGTTTCCAAGTTCCTGTTAAAATGTACACATTCAATAGCAAAAAGAGAAGAAAAACAACCGCGATTATAGTAGAAGCTTGAGCGGGTTTTTTGGAAAAAAAAGGGAAGGATTTTGATAGAAATGGAAATCTGTTTTCGACCTCATTGAGGCCATTCAAGTTGGCTGCATAATTTCCAAAAGTATAGGACCGGAAAATGGAATTTTCTGCTTTGCTGTACAGTCTTTACGAAATACTGTATTCAAATAACGTTGATAGAAGATGGTAGTGCTGTAAAAAGCAATGACTGCCTTCATAATAGTATTACACATTCAGTCAGAGTTCCAGCAAAAAATATGTTGGAGTGCGCCTCCAAAAAAAGATGACGAACAATCAAGAACTGGGGCACATACATAACGAGGTCTGCTGATGTCATTTGGCTGTGTGACCTGTCTCTTCAATGATATCATCAATGGGAACGCAATACGGCGGACGTTGTCGATTGATTTGATTTGATTTGCGCAAGTAACGCAGCGAGAGCTCCTCGAATCCGCTCTGCTGCTCTCTAACGTGATTCGATTGCTGCACATGACGCTGCCTTTATCCAACACAATAAACCCCGGCAGCAATGACAGACAGTTGGAACATAGACGGTGAAAGCAATCTATTCAAAAGAGAGGATAGCCTATATAGATGCGCTGAATACGTGCGGAATTATCGGCCGGAATAAATCGAATCAACGTAGACCCACATTTAGGCCTATGTTCAGAAGCGGTTTCATCCACTGGCTGGAAAGTGGGCCACACGTTCCAAGATCGTGAAGGAAGGCCTCCATGTTTTCATCGACGATGTTGTGCTGGAAGCCGGATCTTCTTGATGGGGTTAACTGCAGCGCGTGTGCGAGAACGGCATAATACAACGTCCGTGCAACTATGTAGTACCTCACTATCAAACACCCTCTGTCAGGTTTGCTAGATCGATAAGAACTGTGTATATAAGTCTCAGTGTTTTTCCTTTTTTCCTTCCGCTTCCGTTAAGATCCGCGTTTGAGTTTGTGACCAGTAGATGGCTCTTGCATCTCTATTTTGAACCGGGACTGAAGTCAGCACACGGGATAATCTGAGGTGTTGCCCTTCGTGCGGCAGTGCTCATGTCATGCTTTCATAGCGAAGATCCCTAAACATCCGATCCTGATTTGACAGTTGCATTCTACAACACCTTCCAACTGACATAAATTATTGTACTTCGTGTGACGAGACTGAAGAGAATACCGTTCACTGCCGCTAGCTGTGCTTTGTTTTGTTTGCAATGAAAAAAGAATGGCACCTAATCGCTTCCCGTGTCTCCGATTAGGACAAAGCCCTGTTCGACATCTGCTCGACATTTTTGGAAAACGTCCTCCTTTTGTTTTTGCTGCGTTCGATGTAAACAAATTCAACCCAAATGCTAAATTTCCTGTACAGCATTTTTGCGTTAAAAGACCGGTTCTGTTTTCGGTCGGCGTTGACGACAAAATAAAAACGGTGATTAAACAAGAACCGCTGTAAACTGGCCCAACTATACGATATGATGTATTATTATTTGTGTTTTAAAGGAGGAAAAAGAATGGCATTACTTATTTAGCAGTCTAAGAATAGCAACAATTGTTGGGAAACATTTGTGTATCAAAAAGCAAGACGGATCATTTCAAATGCCTGATGACTTGATTGCATTATATTGCCATGTTATTGTTTCCGTACAAAGATTTTTTGTGGGACGAGGTATGCCGAAATGAACAACATGGTGAGGATTAAATTAGAGTTGATTACACCCATCCAGCTCACAGCCACCATACAAAACTAAAAACATTACATATACAATTCGGATCGCAATAATTTACGAACTTTAAACTGTTCAGTGCGAAAATGCGTCGATCGGTCAAACTTCAATACACTAAAACGAAATATAGGACGAATGGCTGTTGGCACACACGTTATTAGTTGTGACATTTTCGATCGAGCTCCTCAATGGCACATTGCGGAATGTTGCCAGCCTTCGAACACACTGGAGTCGATGTAGAAACAGTGATTTCCATTACGGTAGCTCTCCTCGTCAATGTCCAATAATTTTGGAAAAATTGCCGATTGTGGGGCGCGGCCGACTGGACGTATCTGCGAGTGAATGGCAGAGAAACCGGCTTGTACGGGCCGCTACGGAAACCTGATTCAATATCTTGAGGTCGATTGCCGTACATAAATACTAACTGAGGATCGGCAGCACGATTCTCTCTTGACGGCAATCTTGGTAGCCGGGTACTTTCAACTCTGCGTTCATTGCGAAATCAGCAAATAGAATTGTATATAGCATATACCGATACACGAACAAAAATTATATTTAATTGAATTTCACCTTTGGACGGCAGTGGGGAAAATGGTGAACTGTTGTTCCATATCCTCGTCCATTAAAATATCGGCGTCTCTTTCGTTTTCCATCCTACGACCACAAATTAAACAAATATGGTATTTAGTATATAGAGCGTATATCAATTGTTTTCCAAATGTCAATGTGACGTTATACGTTTCAGGATAAACTGGCAAAGGTCGTCCACGTCTGATAAACCACGCTGGACGACGAGAGGGTCGTTCCGGTCTTTCAACAGTGGAAGTGCGAAGACTGCAAGGTGTGTCCACGTATTTCGTACAAACAATGGTGGAAGTACTGGTGGTGAATTCCATGATGGTCGGTCGCGTTTGCCTCACAGGAAATATCAACGAGAAAGTCATCATCTCCTGTCGAGGATCTACCGATGCCAAATTGTGGTACGGATAACTGTTGGGCTGGAAGTAATCGTGTTCGTCCGATTGCCTGATTTCGGTGGTGGCCGTTGCAATCACGGCAATTGCGATTAGAGACAAAACTGAACGCATTTTTTGGGGGGAGGAATCACGAAAAAAAAAAATAAGAAACTGGGCAGCTCGAGGAGAAGTTGAACCAGCTAATCTGTTCAACAAATGACTACTGAACCTGTAGCATTACGGCTTCCTTTTTATATAAGAACGCGTGGGTAATTCTAATCTGGATGGGAAAACATCCAAGACGAGTTAGCAAACTGGTTTGCCGAAAGAGTTCAACGTCTTTCGCAGCCCTTTAAACTTCAACGCACACTCCAGCAATGCAACTAAAAAAGGGAGCAAATGCCGTATTATGCTATATATGATATAGTCGCTTTGAAAAAAACAAAAAACACTATATGGTAAACATGTATTTGGCCAGCCATTTGTTTACGTTGTCATTTGACTATTCGGGGGACTAGACATTCATTTTGAAGTGCATAGAATTGTCGGTCAAAGCGTGTTCACCTAAGAACCAGATCCCGTTATTGGACCTAATTTTTGGTTGGAAGTTCTGATGCCATTTATCTGACGTTTTTCAATGGAATTTCAAAGGAAAAACTATAACTTGGCTAAATTTGATTTCCTATATGCATTGAGAGTGCCATGTATAGCTATAATCATACGAGTAAGACAAGAATTGTTACTTATTTGGTGGGGATTTATTTAAGAAGAAACAATTGAACTGCATTCCTCAAACAACGTGTCAATGCAACATTCACAACATTTGTCTTGAAATTTTTTCGTTTTTTTGCCGATTCCAGAATGGGCCGTTTATTTATTTATTTTTGCTTCATTCGATGACCGCGTGCCACTTGAATTTATTGATGAAACTGATTTGATTTGTTTCTCATTATCATGAGGGAAAACAGGTGTGGGTTATCTTGCTCAAGAAATTGCGCGTTCAATTCTTGTAGAACGTAAAAGGAAAAAGAATTTGAAGTTGATTGACAGAATGTAATATTTTCGCGAAAAATGTTACACACATTTCAAATCAACTGCTTGATCGGCGATTCACAAATACCAGATGCAAATGAATAAGAAACGACATGGCCTCGTAGAAAAAGGAGCAAAAATATGAAAAAAACAAAAATGTCTTGTTTCCCTCATTGCAAAACAGTTGCCAACCAGTTAAATATTAAATGTAATTGTTCATTCCCAGCGACTTCGGAGGTGGTTCTCTGGTGGACATTGCGGGATCGTACCAGTTGTTGAACAGGCCGGTGTCGACTTGAAAATCGCTATTTCGAAGACGGTTGTTTTTCTTGTAACTGTCCACATATTTTGCAGAAACAGCTGGCGATGGGCATTGTTTAATTGTGCATACTGCTTGTTGAAGGGCGTAGCATCAAAATTGTAATCGTCGCTGCGAAAACCTGTTTCTCCGTCCCGATTTTTTGGGTCGTAATATTTCGAAGCCACCAAAAACAACTGGGGATCGGCAGCACGGGTCTCTCTTGTTGGCAACGCTGTAGTCTCGAATCTTGATTCATTAGAAAATTAAAGGGATTTTTGACAACTTACTCTCATATGAAAGACGCAAAATGTTTGAACCACCTTTGAACAGCAGACGGCAAAATGGGGAATTGCTCTTCGTAATTGCCTCCCTCTAACGCGAAACTGAGCAGCTCGTCTTTCCTTTCTGTTCCAGCACTAAATCAAAAGAAATAAATTGAAACTTATTTTCGAGATATTGAAACTAATTGAATGTAATTTTATCCTTTTTTTTTTTTTACTTTTTGTTTGGTGCCATTGACGGTCGGCCGCTGCGCCATGGTCGCTGAGTTCTCCGGCGATTACTGCAACGATTATTCACCGATTTCGTGCAGTAAATAGTTGAAGTTGACGTCAATGTTTCGAGGACCGTTAGCCGCGTAGGGAAAGCTATTGCAGGAATAACGAACGACATAGTCAACATCTGCTGCCGAACATCTTCCGCGTTATTAGGCTCGTTGTACGCATAATTTTTGAACGGATAAAAACTGATTGCTTCTGACACGCTGTTTTTGGCAGCAGCGTTGACATACACCACGATCACGACAACCAATAACGAAAATTGCAAACGCATTTTTTTTCTTTCAAACTACGTGAAAAGGTCAGCTCTCTTCGGATAGTTAACTTGTGATCTAGCTTTTGAGGAAGACTGCGGAATCAACACGATTCGATGTCCGTTTTTATGCAAATGGTTCCGTCCGTTTGTAAACCAGTTTTGATTGTAATATCCAACAAACTATTTCTCTGGAAGTCAAATGCTTTTTAGCTATACGTGATATTACGTTCCTACATTCTCTTATCCGCGCTGCGCATGTACATGGAACAACGACAAAAATCTCGTTCAATGTTTTGTATAACTGGATTTTTTTGTTTTTGTTTTTTCGATCGTTTCATTTTTTTCAAGGGCACTTTGGCGTCTACCTATTATTTGTAGACAAGTTTTTTATTTGCCGAAAGCGGTTAATATCTTTCAAGTCTAACGAAACATTTGTTTAACGTCCGTCACGGTCATTCCACCAGTTCTGTCGTTGAACTTTCGAGATGAATTTGCTGGACCAAAATCAAATGGCACGCGATGCATGAGAGTTCAATTTTTGTTTGACATGAAAAATCCCCCCCCCCCCTAAAATAAAAAAAAAAAAACTGAAACTTTGCTTCCCAACACGTGACAAAATTCAATGTTGTTTTTCCCATATGGAATACCAAGTTTGATTATCGCGGTGTTTATCTGCAATTTTAATGTGCTAGGAAAACAATGAACCCAGTCAGGATACTTCCGTTGTACTGTTGTAGCAGACGTTATCGTTTCACCATGACTTCGCTGTCGTATTATCGTTGACGTAGACCAACGATGACATCGTTGCAAGCGTTGCGGAGACGTAAAAGAAACGCCCAAACGAAAAGGTTTTACGTGGTGAGAAAATATGATTAAAGGAAAAAAGAAAGAAAAAAAAAAAGACAAAGCGGCCATGATGGATTTTTGATCCCCCTTCCTTCTGTTCCGAAGCTCCAACTAAAGAAAAAAGTTGTAGCTTCTCGAAAATGTCGATACAAAAACGTAAGACAAACAAAGAAATGCCAATGGGATAAAAGGAAAAAAAAAACAACAAACAATCACTTGGGGCGATGAACAGGTAGGGCGTCAATTCAACCACAGTCGGGAATGCTTGTGGCTACATGCAATTCATTTGTAAAACCTTGTTTGATATAGTTGTCTCATCTCACCGCACCGTATCCAAGTTTATATACAACTGTGAAAGATTCTAAATGAATAAAGATATTAAATAATAAATAAACAATACAATTTTAGACAGAGTTAAATAAATACACTTTTAAAAAACCACCTGCTTTATTACGATAATTGCTTAATCCAGTCGAGGATCGCCTTTTATTCGTCAACATTTGAACTCGTGAAAATGATTTGGCAGTCCAACGTTCTGGTACTGCGCCTGGTTCTATAAACACCCAATGCAACAGCAACATCTTCATGGAAACAAATGATGATCAAAGAATATTGTAATTTAATATTGCTGCCCTGGTACAGTGGTTATAGCCCTCCACTTGTTACATGTTTCCCCGTGTTCGATTTCCATTGTCTTAACTTTCGTGAACTCCAATACCCTCCCACCACGCCCTCTCTGTCACTCCCTCCTGCCCTGCCCATCCTCGGTTTTCACCCAGTGTCTATGTAGTTTCTCCTATACTTATTGCGTCATCACATCATTACGGATTCATCTTCATCGCTTCGGACAACAGCAGCAAACAACTTCTACACTATATACAACGGACTACGTGGGTTCTACCACACCAAGGACTTCGATATGCATCAAGCCTTACCAAATCAAGCAAAAGCTAAAAATAACACGAAGGAACTACCACCACTAAAAAAACAAAAGAATAATACACGTATATGGCACCTACTCGATCTAGTAGTACCGTTTACCATATGATATTAAAAATCCGATAAATAACAGTCGTCGTAATAACAGTAGAAGGCTAATGCAGGGTGCAATTATTTTCGTTTTAATTTCTCAATTCTGGTGGATTACAATAAGTTACAGGATGAAATGATGGCACGTTGTCGGCTAAAATACGCCTGATGATGTTTCCTTTTTTGCCTCAATCTAAAAATGAAGGAGCTCTCTCATTCTATTGCTCATCAGCATTTATCTTGTCAATCGTTTTCTTCTTCTCAACTGGACATTGCTGAATTCGGCCAGGTTCCGAACAAGTCGGAGTCACAGTGGAAATAGCAAGTTCGAAGACAGTTGACCTTCTTGTCACCGTAAAAAATTGTTGTAAGAATTGGCGCTGCAGACCACCAGCAGGTTCCACGTATCTCCTGTTCGTTGGCAAAGCAGGTTTTAAATAGCGCCTGTTGAAAGGCATCGTAACGGGACTATAAGGGCCGTCGAAGAAAGCCGACTCGATGTCTTCTGGTCGGCTGCCGTACACCAACATCATCTGAGGATCAGCAACGCGAGCTTCTCGAAGCGGAAGTTCTTGTAGGTTTGTAGGCTCGACTCTGAACATTCGAAAAAACAAACAAACAGACAATGCACATTGGGAACGTCCGACGTGCATTGAATATAATTTACCCTTGAACGACAGAGGGGGAAACATCGAGAAACTGTTGTTCGTTCGCGTTGTATGCTTCGTCCAGGAGATCGTGAATTTCGGCTTCTGAAAGAAACCTGTTATGCAATCAAGAAACAGGGTAAAGAAAAGGTATAAATAAAAACCGTTATGCCAAGTGGTAAACTCCATGAATCGTGGCACATAATATTATGTTAGTAAAAAGTTATTACACTTCGAGGGCTGTGTGTTTCAGAGATTGCACCGATTGAATTGGTTTCTTTACCCTTTTGGAAAAAATACAAAGAGGAAAATTGACAAAACATTACATCTTGTGTAACTATATAGTAACTGGCAATTATCATTGTCGTTATGTAGGTCTATTGACTATTACCCTTCTTGTTCTGGGACCTTTTCGCCTTCACTATCTGTCATTCTATGAGAAGTGAAAAAGAAGAACAAAATTTAGTAACAATCTGAAGCGAAAATAGGAACATTGTTTACGTTGAAATTATGGACGGAGATAGAGTCACTGGTCGCATTGGTCGTGACGGACCTTGAGTTGGCCTCTGGCGAACGGAACATGGAACTGCAACAGATTTCGTGCAGGTGATGGTCGATGTGGATGTCGACAATTCCAAGATAGTTCTCCGAGTTGGAATGGTGAATGGCGGCAACACTGTCGATACTACGGTCTTTGTTTCCGTCACTGTTTCTCTCGAAGGCAAAATGAACGACATGGTCATCATTTGCCGAAGTGATTCCATGTCACCCGTGAAATACTTGAACAAGTTTTGACTGCCGTTTGTTTGCGTCTCCTTGTCAGCAATGACATAAGTCACTAATAGGAGAACGGATAAAGAAAAATCTAATCGCATTTTGAACGGTCTTAGAAGGAGAAGCTCAGTTGGTAAAGAATTTAGAAGTTGTCGCCTCTTTTACAACAGACTGATGGACTCACGGCCATGACACGTCTGTTTTTATACACGAGATCCGTCTGTTTAGAAACAAGTTTGGATTTCTAGTACACGCAGAAGCTTCTCTTATCCCATTTTCTCGAGACACTGTCCCACCTCGTATTTTGGCTTACATACGTAGATTTTTCGAATCCGGAATACGCCCTCTGATTCCTTAAAAAAACCTGTTTTGATAGCGCATTTAATCTTTTACAAATCTACTAAAGGAGCAGCTAATAAGACAAAAGAATTTGGTTTGAAAGTTCACGTTTTTCTACTGCCCTGCTTGAACAATTGGGACAAATTCAAAACGAGAATTAAAGAATAAGAAAAGGTATTAGGGATTTGCTTGTCTGCTTTTTTGCCACCTAAATTTCAGTGCAATAAAGCACATCCTTTATCATGGCGTAAGTTTCCCCTTATCTTCGTGATTGGCTAAGTTTCGTTCAGCAATCAGACAGGCTATCCTTAGCCATCATTTTTTATTAAGTGGAAAAATGCAAAATTTTAGTTTGCAAGGGGAAAATTGACTTATTTTTGAATGCTCGTAATATATAAGGAATATATATAAAGCTGCGCTAGTGGTCTACTTTGATTATAGCTCATAATAATGGTTAGTTAACTTTATTTAAAAGTAGAATCGATAAACCAGTTTACTGACCACTTGTGGCATTCGGAGCATGTCCGCAGGCTCCGACGTATATCCATATACCATTCACGAATAAACACAATCGAGGGAGACGATGTTTAATTGGCCGGCTTGCAAAAGACCTCGGCTTTTGATTGTGATGTGCATCGTAAAAGGCGAGGCATATAACTGTGAATTCCAAATTCTCGTTTTCTTGTGATTGCGGGTCTATTGCTGTTTGTATTGCTCGTAAAGCTGTTCTCCGGACGTGTCGTTACACGATCGTAAGTTTCTTATGCTAACATTGACAGCATGTAAACGGAGAGGCCAATGATTATGAGAGTCCTGAGTTTCTAGAAGAGCTGTAGCTATTGTTATATCTATTGAATGGTATTCGTAATACGTTGCTGTGTTCGCTCACGTCAACGCTATCCGAGAAAAGATGTTGGCTGATATGTTTGGGCCTTCTGCAACGCCGCGTTTGTTCGAACACTGCAATGAAAGAAGTTGGATGGTACGAGAAACTATTACCTAAAAACTTTCGCTAGCAGCCAGTAACCATATCCCAAACTGAGTTCATCTCGTGGGTTTAGTTGGTTATCCCGATATCCCTAGCAAATATCTTGCGGGGCAAAACCAGTTTTTCCCGGGTATTTTTCACCAGTTTTAAGATAAAACCCCGTGGTTTACCCCTGGTGAATAACCGCTTGTTTGCGTGCGGAAAACGGTTTAAAACTAGTATTTATAACCGTTTTAGAACCCACCTTCCATATAATACTGAGAGGTAGTACAGTGAGCAAAAAGGTGAAGAAAATCGGTATTTTACTGGTGGTAACTACGATTTATAAACCAACCTTCCGTAAGAAAAAAAGAGGTAACACAGCGAGCAATAAGGTGAGAAAAACCGGTAATTTTCTGGTAGTAACTACGACTTATGAACTAGAATTTAAAAATGGTTCCAGGTACCCTACTTTTTAAAACTACTGAGCTTCCCCTTCTTTTTTCAGATAGTTTACTATTAAGTTAAAAAGACGAAAATGGAATTGAGAAACCATCAGCGTTTATTGCGTTTTGTCTTTGCATATGAAACAACCTTAAATAAAACCAAAGTACGAGTAACTGCGAAAGGCAATAAATTATAAAATGACAATTTTCTGACTTTAGAACGACATTGGCAAAGAATAAACGTCAATTCAATAGGTTTGAAACGGTGTTGAATCTTCAATTACAAAGATCTGGTGCTCGAGCAAAAGCAGGCGGAGGTCTAAAATTAACAACTTCTTTTTCTAGAATAGTCATGTAGTTGTAGAGAATAACCGCGTCACTGTCATCATTTGCATTTGGAAGCTGAGGAGCATCTGCTGACGCATCCGTCTCCAAGGCACCTGGCACATTATTCTTCTTCCTGTAGTTTTTGGCATTGTATTTCCGGCAGTTTTTAATCATTTCAATTAGCCTCCGATGATCAACATTTGCAGTGTTCCGCGAAAGATTAAAAATGTCGAGAGCAACTAAAATAGAAAAAAATAGAAGGAAATAAGGGCTGTATGTAAGCGCAAACAAAAGATGCTTACCTCCTATAACTGAAAGCATATTCATCAGACCAGAGAGTCCGGGCCTTAAGTCATTGACCCGACCAACACTACGCCACTGCATTTTCTGACTAGTTTCGTCACATAAAAACAAACGATACGCCTGGTTTACAAAAGCGCCTATTGATTTGGACGCCTTATATCGCTCAGATATGAAGAAAACCTGTGGAGAACATAAGATAAAAAATTAATTTTGAAATTTAAAAGAAAATGAACAGCTTCTAACCATGCTTATTGCAATTGTTTTGTCCGAGAGAGCTGTGTTGGTAGCAATGAGTTTTTCTACTGTATCGCAAGAAACAATTCCGAAGTTGGACTCCACGATCCATCTATGGTAGTTGGCGTGCTTGGTAGCTTTTAAGGGCAAATCATTTTTGAAAGACTCCTCCATTCTTTTAGAAACGGAATCTAACTTTTCGATTACTGTACTTCCAAGCCCATCGAGCTTCTTTTTCTACTTGCTCAATGGCTCTCATCAATGTCTGAACGTCGAATGATGAAAATGCCTGAGATGACTGATAGCCATTCAATTGCAGGAGATCGCCACCTGTGCGAAAAGGTTTCAATAATATAAAAACACTTGAGAGAAGCACGAAAATGAGGTTCAATTACCGTTTGCCCATGACAATGGAGTGTCATTATTTCTGTTCAAGCTACGTGTGTAAACAGCATCCAACCTCGTGAACTCATCACAAGTAGGAAAAGATGGAGGACTTTCCAACTCTTTGTCATGATGGCCAACACCTAGCAACAACAAAATAGTCAATGGAATACGAAGTAGTAAAGTGACGAAAATAAAATTTACCAATATTCGTTGAACGTGTTATAACGTCGTTGTTTTGAGTGCCATTCAAATATGCCCCATGTCCACGAGTTTGTGTTTGTGAAATGGACGGCAAAGCGTTGGAACCCTGAATATCAATATTATTCCGATTCTGCTCTTCTTCATCTTGTACGTGGCCTGTTTGCAAATTGAGACGACATATAAACATGAACATCATATATACATTCAATTAAATGAAAAAAAATAATCACTTGTAGACGGTAAAGGTGCTCCATTGTTGACCATTCCACTTGCTTTGTTAATAGCTCCACATAATGCTGCTTCAGTTCTTGTGCCAACATCATGCGGTTGTGGACTAGGAATAACGGACGGACGAAGAATATTGCTGCCGTCACCACTGCTACCATGGGGCGCCGGTACAGCTGCATTCGAAACTGGCATGGATGAGTTGTTCAATGAAACCAACTCAGAGTTGGTGGTGATGTTGCCCACACAAGCTCCAACATTTAAGTTCGTTGGGAAATTTTCGAAATCAAACGGGGTGTTCGACTGACAAGATCTTAAGCTTTGAGTCCTGATGGCAACAGCTGGATTGAGGTTGGAGTTGGACGATGGTGTCTCTATTAGAGAATTATTATTCGTTCTTCTTTCCTTGCCTTTTCCGGAAACCTTTCTTCCAATGGACGCTTTTGAGCTGCCTTCCTTAATCCTCTGCCCAAAATACGATCACTGTCGGAAATAAAAGCGTCTGACAGTATGGGTTGACCATTAGCTGCAGCTTTGGCGGCCTTTATTGCTTTCGTAAATTTAACTGCATAAATAAACATTACGGTACAAACAGGTGTGTAGAAACAAATACATTAATTAACTTACCAACCTTGGTTTGGTTTAAAATGGCATGAATATCATATTCCATCCACGACTCGAATGGTATTTGGAATCTTCTGAATGTCTTCTCTCCCCAGTCAATCGGACTTTTACCCCCAACTGTGAATCTGGGTTGAGGATAAAGTAGATATTCCATGTTGCTCGAAATCCATCCAGTTGGGATAATACTCTGCACTTGTCGCTGTATGCGGTCTTCTCCACATTCCAGTGTGGTAACAATGAAAACTTCACTTCACTCGATGAGTTACCTCCAAGTGGTGACTACCAACTTCAGGCAAAATTTCATTGTACGTTCCCTTCCAGAATTGCTGAATTCTTCCAACCTGAGATAGAAATCATTAGTTACAGTAAAGTGAACAAAAGTATTATCTTTCTAAAATTTCAAAGAAAAAGACCTGAAATGTTTCTTCGGCAGATGAAAACGAATCATCTTGTGGTTCATCACTGTCACCAGAGGATGCCATCTTCAATATAAAACGCTATATTATCCTGAAAAAGAACCATTAAGAAGTTAATTAACTGATTAGTTCTGCAATCACGTGTGAAACATGTGATTACCACGTGAGAAATTCACAAAAATCGAATGACGGAAAAAGTAAAAATCAAACATGAAATATGTCATCTCACAATCAATTTAAATTTTGAAACGTGAAGTTTAAAGCACAAATCACATATTTCGGTGAAATTTTACCTGAAAAATCGTCGAATTAGGTACTTAGAAAAATCACGAAATTTGAAATCGAAAGCAGGCTTAGGAACACACAAGTTTGCCACTACGTCACAAAATGGAGTTTCTGCACGCCACCGTTACTGAGAGATCTGGCATCTTCTTTATTATTTAAATCGGATATGAAATCCATTAAGTCTTGATGAATAAATTTTTAATAAATTACTGCATTTTAGTTCGATATAAGAATAGGAAATATGAATTGAAACAGATAAATCCAATCAGTTGGTCAAACGTAAGTGGCAACAATGATCCCTAGGAATGTAGCAGACGCTTTTCATTTTGTGGAGCGCATGACAGTCACGTTTTTCTTTCTTCCTATTCTGTGCTAAGTTAGGTTTTTGCAGTTTTGAACTAGAATAGTTGTGTCAAATGCCCGAGTTGTTACCGTTCAGTGATGTTCAAACTAATCAAATACTGTTGATTGCTGGATACTTTAAACGTGAGCCCAAGAAGAAGGCTGGTAACGTAACAGCGGAATATTCAAGAATCTTACAAAGAAAAGCACGAAAGTACATCGACGAGTGGCTTATGAAAGGTGTCCCACCAGTTACGTTTGATAAATTAGCAAGATCAGCACCATGGATTTTTGAAAAGTTTGAGTTGACGAAGTCTGTAGTTCAAGAAAACATATCCACCCAGCCATGTCAATCGACATCAAAGCCAACACCTGTTCCAGGAAACACAACTACACTTAATGGTAACCCAATCTAGTACCGTTTCCTTACATTATTTATTATTAACAACATATACTTCATTAGGCTACCATACATCGCAGGATACTTATGGACAAGAAGGTGGAACGTCACACATTGCTGAACTGTTGTTTAGTGAAGATGATGATGATGATGGAGATGATACGTCACATGAATTTGAAGGAATGCCAGCTATTTTTTTATGTGGTGGAGAGTATTTGGAAAAACACTGACTCTCAAGAAAATTTTACAGCATTTTGCAGTGTCAACGAATCAAAAGAAAAGTCATATGACATACTTGTTGAAACTGTTGATTGAATATCAGCCTCTTCCAGCCTACGACTCATTGCCAGCTACAGGCCAGCAGTTACTTTATATAGATGGGAGAGATGTAGTGAATCAAAGAAGCGCACAAACCTTGACATCGTCACAAACACCTAGCTCTACTGAACAACCGACGAGAAAAAAAAGAAAACCGATGCCTTTACCCCCTGTTATAAATTTGGACGACGAGGGCAACTGCCTATACGTGCACTTTGGGCTAGAAAACGCATTATGTGGTGATTCTGTTGGCATCTATTTTAAACACGCGGATATCCTCCAGTATGCTTGGCATCTATAGGACAAATCCTGAAGCTTTGCCCTTTGTTTAAGAAACAAGGTAATTTTTGTTTTTATTTGATGAAACAGTTGGCAAAAAGTCGTTTATTTCTGATCTCCTTTTATTTCGTTTTCCTAGATTTACAAGATGGATAAGAAAGTTGAAGTGGAGCAGGCCAAAGCATTTCTTCAAGGTCGTCGCTTGGATGACACGGACAACGCAGTTTTGATCTCTCGTCATGTGACACACTTTGAGGTGGATTTAAGTGCGGATGGAGTTCAGTTTTTCGACAATTCAGAACAGTCTGAATGCATCCCTATCTGTATGATAGTCCATTCAGTGAGTGAGTCTACTGATCTATCCAAGTGCAAGCGTATTTTACTTAAAGTGCGAAAACCTGTTATTATTGGCGTTGCTCATTGCAAAACAAAACCAGACGTGAAGAAATTCCTTGCCCCTTTGATTCAAGAATTAGTGCGACTTGATCCGACGAATCTGGATGACCAAGTTACTGCTGGTCGACAATTTACAGTGTCAATTCGGTGCATCATAGCCGATTGGCCTATGCGATCGTATCTTAAACGAATAAAGGGACATTCAGGATATTGGTCCTGCGAACGCTGTATTCAGGAAGGTGTACGATGCATTCATCATCCCACAGTGCCACTGAAATCAGGAGAAGAGCCGAAAACTAGTATTCAATTTTTGGAACTGAACGCCCCCAAGAACTGATGAGGATTTTTTGTCATATTGTGAAAGCGATGAAAGTAGAGATAACCACATAACTAATGTTAACGATATAAGTCCATTTGTTGAATTGAATGTTCCAATGGTTACTGCATTCCCATTGAACCGATGCATACAATGTATGCATGTTGTTTTGGCAGATTACTAAAGGGAATAGTATCAGTTCAAAAGGAGGGTAAAATAAGCAAAAATCTTTTGTCTTTAATAGATTCGAGACTGCGACTTTTCAAAAAGTGCAAGCCATTTGAGTTTGACAGATACCTTCGATCACTTAAAAATTGCGTAAACAAGTATAAGCATCATGAATTAAGAGATTTGTTGATGTACTTTCTTTTTCCAGTATTTAGTGGCATTTTGAGTGAAAAACAATTTAACAACTTAATGTTGCTTCAATATGCGATGCTCTTAATGGGAGGTTTTAGCCCAAACCCGGTACCAAAAGAGGATGCCTTGCGAGCATCGTGTGTTTTGAAATTTTTGTTCAGCAACTTATCGATTTTGGCTATCCAATCAGGCCGACTACACACGCAGTTATTCATCTTCCGGAAGACGTTATTCATTTTGATTGTGGAATTGAATCTTTGAGTGCTTTCCTTACGAAAATTTCTACAGATTCTTTAGAAACATTCTTTCTTCGGGAAATAAACCTTTAGAGCAGATAAGAAACAGATTAGTAGAAAGATCGAAGTATCTTTTGCCCACTTCTTTGGATGGGATGATCATTAATTCATCACAACAGCTTTTGTTGGGAAAAGAGCAAGAAATGAATTCTAGTAACAAGGTCGTTTTAAGTTTCAAAATGGAAAAGGGCCCGATAAGGAGAAAAAATCACGTTCCGCGATTTCGTTTTATCAAACAAATTCCCTAACAATGTTGCTCTAATGAAAAACGGAAATGTAGTCGTCTGTTCTGATATCATCGAAAATCCCCGAAAGTAAAGTGTTGCTCATCATTGGTTCCAAATTTTCCTTAAAAGAAGATGCGTTCCATTATCCTTTATCCCTCATCTACCTATGGAACTCATATTGTTTCTAAACTTGAAAATAGAATAGGTGAATGGAATTTAAATTGCTTACAGGGGAAAATGTACGCATTGCCGCATAAATTAAGTGATTATAATGATTTGCCAGACATTAGAACAAGCACTTGTAAGTGGTTTGTAACTCCTATTCGTCACACACTGCCTATGTAAATTTTCTCCTGTCAAATAATACATAAGTTCTACTGTTTCTTACAACTCCAGGCGATTTATGTTTACATTCTTTTAAAATCAAGCAGCATTTTTAAATTTTAAAGCAAGATTCTGATCATATGAATCTGCTGAGCACGTTGAGGAGCATTCTCATGAGTTGTATCTCATTTTTACAGGGATGGGTCTCATAACAAAAAAGGACGGTGGAAAGAACCAGTTAAAAACTGAGTAAAACACGGTGAATAAAACCCGTTTCTCAAAATGATAGTGAAGGGGAAAAATACCCTTTTTTAACGGAAAAGTGAAGGTTCTTAAACAGTGGAAATCACTGAAACTGAAAATTTACCTCGTTTAAGTACTAGGGATACGTTATCGAAACCGTAGGGAAGCAAAGGAATAGGACTGCAAACTTCTTGTCCGTAAATGGGAATCAGCGTACAAAACTAACAGCAAAAGGAACTTAAAAAAAAAAAAAAACAGTTCTATATGATTGGGAAGTTCTGACTCGACGGGTAGCAGTGGCCTTCTTGTAAATGAATCGCCGTAGTTTTTGTGCTGCTGTACACCGTCTTTGGTCCGTAAGATGTTCGTGTAAGAACGATGGGCAAATATAGCTCTAAGTTGCACAGCATATACATTTCTTCCAACGTGTTGTAAGTAAAGAATATCTCATTTCGGCGTTATATAGTCATTCAATATCGTCGTCGTTCGTGTTGACGTTTGTATCGCAATGTCAGGAATACATTAAAACCTCGCTGATCTTCTATATACCAATTAAGATTAGCAAGGTGTTGCTCTCAAGGCAGTCTATCTGCTGCACTTTTGACTCTATCCCAACGAAGACTGTTCCAGTTGTTTCTTATTGTCAAGTGCTCCAATTGATATAAGAAAAGATTCAACCAGTTTCAGTTCATTGATGCCGTTAATTACAAACGAGAATTTCCGTTACAGAGAAGGACTTAGGCTGTCACGTTGACCCTCTTCTTGCTCGTTTATACTGCCAGCAGTGACATTTGATTCTGCAAAGGGGACTGAAATCCCTTGCGCTGGCTATGAAATCTGTCAGGAAAAACGTAAATATTCGAAGATTTACGCAAAAATGTTCAAGGATCTTTCAATCATTTCTTGAAGTACCCTACACGTCTATGTGGTCCATAATTAATGGGTCATGTTGTTCGCTTCTTATTTTAAATCCCATCATAAATTAAAAGCTCAACGCTCTTCCTGGTTGTCGTAATACACGAAGAAGGGCTACGACCTCTTTGTTTTTGTATATCCTTAAAATTGAATGGACGTGCTCGTTTCGCTTCCCGTGTCTATATCTACTTGTTGGGCAATCGCAAACCGTATATGGATTTGCACGACAGTTCAACGCACCATTCAAGTTTGCCATTCCGTCCTAGAAGTGAGCCATGCCAACCACAGTTTAGATCTCTTTCGGTGCTGTGATTCACGAAAAATGGCCTAACTGCTGTCGACTATATGCACGACTGAATTAATTCAACTAGGCCTTGCAGAATATGTTGGATGGCAGGGATTAAGTCTTTTAATATAGTTTGCATGATAACGACTAATGAAACGATAAGGTAAGAGGAGTTACCTTAATCTCTTCACAATTTGGAAAGATTGTGGGAAACCGTGTACGAGAAACGTGACTTGCTCTGCAATAGATGGCGGCTATTTTTATCATTGACAGTTTGTAAGAAAAGGTTTTAATGCAAGAAAAAATAGGTCGCTTAACTCGATCTGCATAGTTGAAAGTAACGGCCGCACAAAAAACAAACAAATAGAACGCAAGTTGAACGACGTCGATAAACTTCAATCATCGATCACGCTCCGTGAATTTGAATACACGAAGAATCCCGACAAACCGATGAATAAAGATAACGACCCTGCATCGGTAATGTCATTTCAAGTTTCATTCCTGTAGCGTTCATCAGTCACTGAAGTGCCGTGATGTGTCCGTTTCAACTCTGGCTATCATAAAACTTTTTTTCCGCAACGCTATAGTGCAGCATCGTAAAGAACGCGGATGAATATTGAAACGACTCCATCATCCAGAACCGCAACTGGGTGGAGAGCTTCACAATCGGCTTGTAATCGATAAAATAATAATAATAATAATACAAGATCCTTCAACTATTGGCAACCGGACCGTGCACAACTGGCTACAAGAAACGATAACTATGTATGATATAGCGACTGTCATTATATATCAACTTGTTGTTCGTCGACATCTACAAAGTTCAATCGATTTATCGGTGGACTCTCTTGAATAATGACACGCTTTTGGGGGCTAGTACGGTCCCGGTCATGACGAAAGTTGTAAAAATTTTATATTTAAAGCCTCATGCTGGTAGGTTTGGAAATCGATGATGGCAACATCGACAATTGTAAACCTTAGCGAATGGTATAAAGTCATTGTAGTTTCACATCTAACCTTTGCCGTTGTATAGGTAAGAATATATGAAGTGGAATAATATAAGGTGCTCTCGTGATCCATTTCAAGTTCCGCATCGCTCACTTATACTTAGCCTACTACTCGTAGACTTCTCCAGGGATCTTTCGGATTCGATTGTGAGTCTCTCCTTTCTCTCCTCGTTTGCCAACTTTTGTACGATTCTATATAGTTTTCATCCTTCTACGCGTTGTCTTGTTTTATGACTTTATTGCGCATGGCAAAGTTCACAACCCGTTCACTTAACGGACTATGTCAGTCACTGGCGAAACTGTTGTTATAGATACCTTTTCATGGCATCCACCCAACTGGGTATAGCTTTTTGCAAACAAAAACGCCTAGGCTATATTCTTGCATCAAACATCAAAGTGTAGCCCTTTGGTTGGTAACCTTTCACCAAAGAGGCAATGAATTCCAGTGAAATTCAAGAAGCATCTCTTTCCCCCCACCGTATGCCGCATTTCCACAGGTGTAAGTGCAGGTGTACATCAGTACACTAATTCGTGTACACGAACACTTTGAGTTGAGAACTTTCATTTACTCCACTTTCAATTTTGCTTAAGTCGCAATTGATTGTTTTTTTTTCACTGCGGATAAAGGCGGAATTAATTGCTGTCAAATACGTCTTTGCATTAGCAGCTATATTACGAAACCTCCCTAAGGGTAGCGAAAATAGCGGCTCGATAAGGCGGCAAAAGAGCGCCAATCTGGCAAGATCTATAGAGTTTCGGTTGGTTTCCCATGGATAGATTAAATCAGGGTTTCGTATATATGGCTGCAATCACATGAGCTCCGCTAAACATCTCGTTCACTCGCAACGCCCGTCGACTTCTTTTTATTCATTTTTATTCGATCCTTTTGCTGCCAATAACTTGCTGAGTACGTCCGATTTCTTCTCTCTACTTTTATTGGCGAGAAAACGAATTCTTTCCAGCCGATTGCGCAGCATGTTGCGACATTTGCACCAAATTACTTGAATTTCCTCTGATTAATACCGATACAGCCATATGTCCACTTAACATCAATGATTCATGAACACCGAAATGAGAATGCATCGACCTGTATTCAACTACAAAAAGAAAAGCGTCTGACTACACGTAAAATATAAAAATTCTGGTTAAGGCGAAATATTAATGGACATCCGCCCTAAAGTTACGGGAGAAAACACATGTTAGATGTTGTCGGTTGGGGAAAAAACAAAACAAAACAAAATAAAAAACGAAACAGGGAAACTTCAATTCTCAATCAGACAGCCTATATCTAATGGTTTATGCGAAAAGAGCCGACGTATGAATAGTGTATAAAGCTGCCCACGTCACCGATGCTGGCATTTTACGACTGGGTGACGCAGTTACGAATAAATTTGTTCTCGCTAAACGTCTCTGTTGCCTGTATGAGTCGCTTATTAGATAGAGTGCTTCCATTCCATCTCTGATAACATCGTCGTCGTTGAAACGCGGGACGGGTTATTGACGTCTAACGTTCACCATTCTATTACGTAAACAAAATTAGACCAAACAGTAAGGCATAGTCGGTAATTATACAAGTTTCGGTTTCAGACTAAAAGGTTTCTTTTACATAAGGTAATTTCTAAGATGAAAAGGAATACTTTTTGAACATGTCAAGCAAGTCGTTGATGTGCAACAGGGAACTGTCAACATATATAGACGGGTGCGCCTGATCATAGACTTATTGGTGGCTGATCAATCACAATAGAAGTTGGCAACCATGACAACAATAGTAGACGGACTTGTTTATTGCAAAGTTTTCCCCAAAACACCTGCTTTCAGAACGTCGGTACAAATTATACTTATCGAAGGAGAAACAGAAGACGTATAGCATTCCCTCATCATCCGAATGGCGTGCTGCAAAATGCAAACTTAATTCATTTGCTTTTCATGTCTCATATCCCGCTAAGGTGCCTCACGCTCTGTAGACTTCCGGCTGCCTTTATTTCCCCATTTTACTACATACTATACGTATATATTACGTAACACATAAGATCCGTTTTTTTTTACATCAAATAACTCTGCCTAGTCTCTACATCTTTATTGGTTTTTTTCTTGAAACTCATCGTTCATGACACGCGGAGATATATACTGTATGACATTTGATACCTGATCTAATCTACTGCTAGGCAAGGTCGCTAAGATATGAGCCATTTTCCATGGTCTCTGTTAGTTGAAAAACTGCCTGTTTATTACTGTGCAGCTGATATTAAATTTTCAGCGCCAGTGCAATTGCTTTTTGCACAAGGACAAGAGAGGAATTGAGCATTGCCGAACATAAACCTTTAGAAATCGTTTATGAACATTCGATCAAGAATTTTTCCCCCCAGCTATATACGATCAACCTAAAGAGATCAAAAATTGACATGCTGTGCAAACATTAATGTTTATAAATTCAAGCTTCATCATTTGGACGACAAATCATGATGATTTTGGGCATCCAGTTTACTTGCTGGATGCAATTGCGCACGATACTGATGACAAAATCATGAACAATTCATTGTTTTATCCTTCGCCCTTACATTGTGTATATTAGATACACGCCGGATCAAAGTAGGGGTTTGTCTTTAGACATATAGATCTGCTGGAGGGTTGTTGTTACAGCGGGAGCTATGACAACGCAGCCAGTACGTCACACAAGTCGTGATACACCTCGTTTCCTCTCCAGTTAATCAATGGCATTGAAGAGGTGGGTATAGTATCAAATAGCGTTTCCCGTGTTGCCCGGAATTGCCGGACTAACATCGATAGATAATGAGTCTGATTTATCACCATAGGGTTTTCTTTGTTCCAATACAGAAAGATAAAAAGGAACTTGATAGTAGTAGTACAAGTTTTTTGTTTTCTTTTTCTTTCAAACATTAGGTATACACACAAATCGTATAAGCTATTCATTCTTGTAGCACATTAGAAAATGGCGTGTTGGCCTGAATGAATCCAGACAAATTTTTGTCCCAAATAAAGGCTATAAAGACGAGCAGCCTATGACATTTGGGGAAGATGATACAAAGTCATGTGATGTATCGTCCAATCTAGGGCTATAGTAAATCAAAGGGAGCAAAAAAAAAAAAAAAATGTGTATTCCCTGTGAAAATGATGGAGTCCCGCTAGAAAATAACTGAGTCGTCTTCCAGACACTGTAACTGTTGGGATAACTGATAGGATAGCTTTTTGTAACAGTCGTTCCAGATCTATCCTAAATTTAACAGGCCTAAAATACTATAGTATCTCGCATTAGAAAGGGTTTTAACAAACAAAAAAAAACAAACAGCAGAAACAATCCCCTGCTGATGGTCAAATACGACGCACTCGCCAACGAGACGACAGTCTGATGGCAGTATAGACTAGGTCGGTATGTACGATATAGAGAGTCAAAGAGAGAGGTGGAGCCATGGGCGGAGTCGACTCTATCACGCCGAGTTGTTGTACAGTAATCCAGTAGTATATGGCAGCCGACGTGGTGGAACAGCGGTTCAGATAGAGAACGATCGCCTGCACGATCGAGTTATGACGGAGGATTACATGTTGTCCGTTTCATTTGGTAAAATTGGCAGGCCAAACTCGTTCCATTTATTAGTTTAACGGACTAAAAAAATTACAATCATCTATCAAACGAGAGTTCTTCATTTGTGTTGCCATTTTAGTTCCATCGTCTTCGGCTGTCTGCTGCTGCATATTCTCCCGGTGAGTCAAAAATCTCCATTTCGATTCCATAAACTTGTTGAAAGCTCGAGCGGAGTGATCTGTGATAAGGCAGGCACTGCCTCTGGCTTGTTCTATTTCTGCACAAAACTACCCATAATTGTAAAAACTGTGTATAAATAATACGCCCTTGTGAAAGAAAAGAAAAAAAGGGGTTTTATTCTTCGTACGTGCCGGTGTAAGCTTCTGGCCCCAGCTGCCGCTTGCGGGCAAATATTTCTTTTAACCGGAGAAGTCATCTTATCACGTTCGCGTTTTTAGTTTGATGGGTTTCCTCCAAGTATACAATAGCGCAGAGTTCACTCGCCGCCTCTTAAAGCCATCGGTTCGTCAAACAAGAAACAAAAAGAAAAGAGAATAAGAACTTCTCAAATAAAACAAGATTAGACGCCATCGTTCTCTTCAACGTGATGAGCCCCCCCCCCCTCTCCATAAGAGACGAAATATAAAAAAAAAAAGGCAAATGTGTCACGCAAGACTATAGGGAAAACCAACATCGACAATCAATAGCGAGCTACCTGTATGTGCCGGTCTTGAATTAATTTCCGATGATCGGTCTTCAAATGACAGGTTACGTGTTTCACGACATGGAATACCAAGAACCGGCGTCTGTCTTTTTTTTGTGTTGTTGTTGTCATCATTGGCGGAGAAAAAGGGGTTCGCTGATCTCTGAAGGAAATGCATAATCTAATTGAAAAATCTACAGCTGATGGCTTCCATTTATTTCGAATGTTAATGTGTGCCGCTTGATTATTTTGTTCCACCGTTATCTACTAAGGTTTCCTTCCAACTCTGCCCGCTTCAGTCCGACATGTTAAACATTCATGTACTTTGCTGGGTTTAACATGCTCCAATGAATCCGCATATTTTCTACTTGTTAAGCAAAGTGATGAATTTCGGATGACGTCGTTTAACTCATCTCATTCTATAGCTGGTGTCCCTTCAACTCAGTGAATGTATAATTTGTAACGCGACGGGGCGTGACTGGCCTTTAACAGAAGCGTTCGCTGAAAGTGAAACTCTTCCTGTCATTTTTTTCAATTAAATTCATCCGTTTATCACCGCTGCTCGTTTTTACTGGGGCTCTAGTATTCATCTCGCAGTCCTCGTTTCACACTTTGCTACGGTGACGAAGTCTATCGTTTCGAGTAAATTAACAATGCAATAACTTATGAAGCGTTGGCAGCGTGCTCGATGTTCATGAAGTTTCACCTCGAATCGCTATCACAATTCAATTGAAATTGTCCTTTTCAACCAAACAGACTGAAAAAAAAACATCATGTCCAATTAAACCAAGGCAATTCTCGTTTTATTCTAAGCAAAACCAGTCAGCCAACATTTTCCCAATCAATAATTAGATGTTATGTGCATCGTCAATGTAAAATAATTGCCCATTACTAATGGATGTCATATGCAATTCCAGTTGCAGAGATTCGACATCTGCTGTTTGGTTCGTGTAAACAAGAGGACGGTGCCTACTACGTACACGCACAATCGATCGTAATAGGGTCCAACATCAACCTGTGCTTTATTGCTGGGTTTTCTACGCCCTCCACAATGAGCTGATTATCACGGAAGAAACTTGACGGTGACTGTCGCCTTCGTTAACATCAAATCATGCCATCGGCTTGCTGCGCAAAAAATGCTGCCCCTCTTTTTCTTGCTTTCTGGATAACAGCTCATCACCTGCTTCTCGCAGGTATGCATTTTTCATTCGTCATTTCAATCATTAAGACGCCAGATTATCGTGCGTGCTTGGGTTGTTCACTCGTCGTGCCTTTGGTTATACTTTTTTATCAAGTCGGATCGCAGCGGGTGACCCCATTCAACGTCACAGTCAAAGAGCTCAGCTCGTCTTCTGCCTTAGTCACCTGGTCTCTCTTTGCTGATGAGAGCCCTCCGGTTTCGTCTAACCACACGGCCGACAGCGCACAGCAGCCGTTTCGATTGGAGATCACATATCGACCGTATCGGCAAAGGTTACAAACGAGTTGAATAGATCCGAGACATTTTCAAACACTGGATGTGTTTGTATTTTACAGGCAGAGAATGATTATCGCTGTTCCAGCAGACGTGACATCGTACATTCTTAGCGATTTAAGGTAAACAAACAACTTGTTTTTCGGCTAGAATGTCAAAAGAGAGTGGAATAAATTTGAGACGACAGTCAAGTCATGTGTGAATCATGATATTGCAGTGGAGCGAAACATGTTGGGATGATTCCATGCAAGTTATCCGTCAGGAAGCCATTGGGGTTTGTTACGTAAAAAATGGTCCGTGTTTTGAACGCGTTACGGTAACTTGAAAGTACTCTACACTATAGTAGACTCTATGAATGGGGAGGGGTTCAATGTAAGTCGACAACAAAGATTTAAATATTCTATTGGATTTGTAAGCATTTTATAAAAAAGGCAATGATAGATTTCCATTTTTTTGCTTCCCAATAGAAAAAACGCTTCGAAAAAAAAAAAATTTGCCTAAGTTTTTGTGGAAATGTCGTCTAATTCTATTGGCACACGATTGTCCATTGTTGAGAGGCATCCCGATAATGTGGCCGATAAGAAAGTTGTGTGACAAAAATTCTGCGACACAATTTAGTTACAAATGTAGTTGCCAGAAGGTCTTTGTTAGGTGTTCGAATCGTTCCATCATTAAAAAGCAAAGTTCTTGTGTTGGTTTTTAGCCGAATTGCCCAACCCCATTGAACTGTTTCCTTTTCCCTGTTTGTTGGCGGATATTTATTTTTCTGCACGCAAACATATGGACAAGATTAAAGTGGGGACGAAAAGTTCAAACAACTAGCAGTATAATCCCAGCGGTTTCAAAATGATCAGGAAAAAAATAAAATTACGTTTAATGTCACGAGCGGTGCAGCTATTCCGCCGTGTTATCAAATGTCAAAGTTGAATAGACTCAAGGTCGATCGTTATTTTTTCTAGTCAGATAATTGCAACACGAACATTGGCGCATGTCAGCCAAAGTTTCTCTCTTTTTGCAGTCGAGTCTTCCGCAAACTTGTGAAAGCAAAAGTCCCTGAAATGACCGCGGTATGACAGGTCGACGAATAAAGTACCATAGTGTGAAGATAAGCATTTAACTTAAAGGTTAAAAATATGTGATATGAAAGACGTAGTCATCACATAATTATTTTTCTTAAATGAAGTTGATGAGTAAATAAAAAATAAAAAATAAAAAAAATACCAACAACATTTCATTTCGTGGCTTTAAATCAAAGGCCAGGTAGCGATTACATGGTCAGAGTAACAAGCGTAACGAAAGGCCATCGGATACGTAGCCAGCCCGTCCGGCTGTCCATGTCGCAGGTGATGTCGGCTGGACCAGCACCTGATGAAGTTGATGGAGTTTACCTATCACCGCCATCATATCCTCCTCATTTAATGGGAGATGGTTTCTCACCTCTGCTGCCTCCATTCATTGCACCTCCGCCGCCATCGAGTCAATCCCGCAATTATCGGCCAACGGGAAATTTCACGTCCATTTTGGCCGATTACCGATTCCCGCCAACAGCCAACAGTGCGGGAGTAGTTTACGTGCGCGGCGAAGAAGTTGGAATTGTTATCCTGGTTCTCATAGGTAAGTCACGTGACATTGTTAACCTTGAATTCAAACCGCTGTCCCATGCACATGTATAATTAATCTCATTTATTTATGTGCGTGAGACGCGGAAAATAATTGGGGGAACAAAAAAAAAAAGGCTTTCTTAATTAGTGAATGATAATTAGGCGAAACCTGTCCCAAAATTTGGTGGTAAAAGAAAAATGTCAGCTCATTTTTTTTGACATGTCATTATGTCGACGACACACTTTCGCTTGATTTATCACCTTGGCAACTCGTCACTCACGCAAAGGAGTCTAATAGAGCTCGACATCAAAGAGTTGCTACAGAAAAGGACGGGCCTTTTCGTCTTTTGCGGTATGGATTGAAAGGCACGAAAATTTAAAAGAATAAGCGGAAAACCGACTTATTCAATTAAGCCCGAGTGGCCACGTCTATTTTTCTTGACATCATTTCTTTCTTTTTCTCTCTTTTTATTTTTTGTTGAGTCTTTTCGTAATTCGTTCAGATTCTTTCCTTTGTTTTCCTGTTTTGTCGTATCCCCTTACGATCGATATGAAAATCTTTTCGCAATTTTCTACCGTGTCTATATTTCCATGGTGTTATTACGGTGTTGTTGCTGTAAAAATTGTTCGAGCGTTGACAGAAGAGACTTCCTTTTTTTTTTCTTACGTACCGTAGTGAAATTTGAGACACCGTCACTGGCTACTGTTTCTTATATTTTTTGGGGATTCTGTCGTTTCCCAAGTGCTTTCCTACGCAATTCCAAATATTGTGTCGGCCTAGAAGAGTACTTAACTCACGTTTACGAGAAAGGAGAGGGAGACGACTGGAAGAGGTAATCAAGTTGTCCAATAACGGAACTCCAACCGACCCTCCTCCTGACGCAGCTTCTAAAAGTGGTCATTTGATCTCAACTGCACTAGGCCACGAAAAAAAAAGAAGAGAGATTTCGTTTTCCTTTTTGATTTGATTTTCTTCTTCTTTTTTTTCTTCTTATGGTGTCTTCTCTTTTGACGAAGATGGCTCCTCTTTTGTTTTGATTTATTCTTTAACAGGGCGGCTTTCGATACTTGACACTAATGTTCTTGGGGTATTGAGTGCTATGTAGGCCCCGTATCGACTAACCTTAACACACACAAAAAGTAGCAGCTGTTTGCCAAAAAGAAGAGCCCCCCATTTTTTGTTTTGGCTTCTAGAGAATTATAGGGACTGCAACTGGAACAAGTCAAGATGGCGAGAGCCTTTTTGGCTCTTGCTCTCATCTTTTTCTGCAACTCTAAAAGGTTTATTTTTTTCGTAATGACGAGCTAGCGCATTTCTGTTTGATTCCACTGATTTTCAACAACAACAACAACAAAATGGAGAAAAGAGATAGTCGACTGATGGTGGCACTCTATATCGATCCGTGTTCATTGCTTGCTTTCAATACTATGTCAATCTCGACTACATGGTACATCCTATTCCCTTTCGCCAGCAGGATTTCCAGTTTTTGTCTGGGTCCATTTCATGCCTTTATCCGTCTCACTGTTTAAGATCGATTTCATTTTTTTTCATGGTGCATTGTTGTGATTTCGTTCCTTTCGTCCTCATCTCATTTCACGATTTTTATCGTTTTGTTTCGATGGACGAAAATAACAATTCAGTTTGGGTAGCCGCTGTGGCGCTATTTTTCCATCGCTGGGGCAAGATAAGGATGCTGTTACCTTATCAACCCGTATTCAAAGAAGAGGAACCGGTCATTGTAGGCTGTTCACCATCGCCGACGCCGTTGCAGCTCTCTCAGCCTTCGCAACTATTACCGTCGTCGAGTCTCTCGCAATCGCAGCCGCCCGTTCCACCATCAGCCGTTCACGTTAGCGCCAATAAGTTCGTTTCGCTCGATCCGGCCGCTATCCGCCGCAATCAGTTTATGGTGAGTTTGCCTTCGTTCCAAGTAAAAGCTATACTATCCTTAGCCTTAAGCGAATCAATACGGATGTTAAGTGCATCGTCTCGTATGCCAGAGCCAAGGCTCATTGACCCTGCATTCAACGTCCAGTGACACACAATCGAATTAAATGCGTGTCTAACAAAGAAAAACAAAAGCCTTTACGAACGATATTTGACATTTTTCAGAGCACCGTGATTAATTAGTCGCTCTTACGCCCTCGTTGCAAGTCCTCCGGAAAAGTCAGCGACTAGCGCTTCGTTCTCTGACTGCAATAAGATTATCTCTCGAGTGCAACAATGGCGATCCCTTTTACTTTTGTTGGGGTCCTATAGTTATTTCCCTCTTTCTTCTGAGCGCAGTAGCAACACCAAGGATATCATTGCAGACGTTGATAGATCGATGAATGGAAAGAAAATTTCGATTCGGAGTAGTCAGCAGATTCCTCGGATTGGTCCACATACAAGACATCGTACACCCCAAGAGCTTTTTACTTGATTCAAAAGTTTCTTTGCCAGTATATTAAGGATCTGACCCATCCGATACCGCCTTTGGCGAAACTTCCGGCACGTAATCTCATTGCCTTCATCAGCAAGAAAAAAAAAAGAAATAACATAGACATTAGTAAATCCATATGTTTCTGATGTGGGCAAGTTGCCGATGGGGCCAACAAACACACGAAGTAGCTGACATTCAAAACATTTGCTCCACAACAAAAATTCTTATCGTTTGAATGTGAATTTATTTCTTCTGGTTTAGTATATTTGAAACGGACTTTTGACTACATCTTTGCATTTTTTTTTTTTTTTCCTATTTCCTGACTTGTTCCCCCCTCTTTGTACAGACTTAGCTCTAGGTCCTAAGTCAATTGGGTGGAATTCCCATACGAGAAAAAGGATAGCTCTATAGAGAGCTGTGTGTGGCCCTGCGTGGGACTATAAAATGGATGCGTGTCGGAACTCGGAAGTGGGAGAGGTTAGAGGGCTGAATTCAGAGACCTATACTGTGGTAGACTACATATAAAGTATATGTTTGTGCGTGTGAGCGCGTACGGATGTAACGAGTCCTGTTTTTCGGAAGTCACCCTTCGCGATCTTAGTTCCAATGCTCTCGGATGAACAGGGAAAAAACGAATGAGGTCTGCGGAGGCAAGGCGGATCGAAACTAAGGCAGTTTGTGTAAGAGAGGGAGGATATACATGAGGGAGAACGGTACGTAGTACACGTCGTCATGATTTATTGGCTACGAGTCAGGTTCACCATCCCATTTCTTAACTCGACAGGCCTACATTATCATTGCGTTCGTTTAATTGATGTCCACTTATGTTTTACGTTTTTCTACTCTCCCCCCCTCCCCCACTAGGCAAAGAGGAAATTGATAAGGCTCACCCTGACCCCATTTTCATTATCATCGAATCTTGCGTTACGTGATTTCGTATTATTATATTGCATAGCATCTCGTGCTCGTGTTCCAACGGTTGTTCATCGACTTCTCGGAAATCACTGCATGAAAAACTGAGAAGAGTTTCGCTCTTCTATTCAACGACTGTGTAGTTATTATTAGGCTTTATTAGGTCTGTCGTAAGTGGCTTGAATGTAGAAAGTGAGGACCGAGGGGATAGAGATGGAAAACCAAACGTAATACTAGAATGAGACGGATGACACGTGAAAGTCGAAAGAAATATGGTAGTTGTAATTATTGCCTCCACTCTTGATACCATCGGTTGAGTGAACCAGTGAGTGTGCGCATAAGAGCTAGAAAGACGTTCATTCGATTGTGCATCGTGAAGAAGCGACCTTTCGCATTCAGCATCGTGAAAAGTCAAGCCTTTGACATAGTGAGCACGCTACCAGGCGTCCTTTATATTTTGTATTGCTTCTCGCCGAATCATTTCCGCTTCACGTGGCTCGAAATCAATGTAACCATCACATATCTAACGGTGAATGCAGTTTGATTATAGATTCTCCTTAATTCGCTTGGATACATTTACTATAGTGCTTGAGTCCTATATAGGTCGCTATTATATCGTTTGTGGATTTTGTGTGTCAAATATGAAACGAAAAATATTGGATGTGATTTTGTTGGTGACAATGTTTTCATTGGTTCTAGCTCCATTCCAGGTTGGCCAGAATGCAAGCTTACACGGTAATTACCGATGTTTTTTTTTTCTTCTTGTGGAAATTGAGCACCGTCACAGCGCATAAAATGTAGTGGATCATTTGAGCTTCGTATCTGAATGGCACAAAGCAATCGCCCTTAAAATGACAAGCACTTTGTAGACTTGACGTAAATAATGTCGAACACAATTCAATTGGACACGGTGTTATGGACTTGCTCTTACTTCGGTCGGTTTACTTTGTTCAGGAGCGGCGTAACTGGCCAGCATCTATGAGTAGGTTGGATCAAAATTGCATCATTGTCGGACGAAGTCCTTTGCCGGCCGTTCGGCAGAAAATCTACGCCAACCGGCGAGCCAACACGATCGCGGTAGACACGTGCGACTGTTGCGAACGTCCCATCGGCTACTGCCGGAAGCAAAACGATCCCAATCACAGTCGTTATCACCAACGTGGAATTCATCAAGCGAAATTCGCCAGCGGTTCCGGCTGCAGTTGCGAGGAGCCCCGCAAAGAGCATCCGCGTAAGGCGCACAGTGCTGAGGTCATTACGCTCACCGTCACCTCGTGTGACAGCCCAACTAACAGCGTACGCTCAAACAGCACTCCAGAGTTACCGGAACATGTGAATTCGCCCTTTTCGGCGAGGCCGCAACGGCCTAATAATTTTCGTCGCGAAGAAACGAGGACAGCAGAGTGTTCCCTTTAATCTCGAAAGTGAAACAGCTGAAATGGTTGAATTTTCAGAACTCTTCCCATTGTTTTTATTAGTATTTGCCAGTTTTCCGCTATCTGATGATAGTTTGAAAGATGACATGTTTTCAACGGGAATCGCCTATAGGACAATAGTAATCAAGTTTGGTCCAAATGTACTATATTGCAGACTGTCGGGGTTGCATGACCTGATTTTTCTTCTTCTAACTTGTGTGACTTGTTGTCCGGCCCGGTGACCCTTCATTCGTGACCTTTTTTTGAACTTCTTTATTTCTTTATTTTATTTTTTTACCCGGCCAATGACCTAGTTATCTCTTTCTTAATAGACTTAGTTTCCCTTTCCCTCCGCTTTGTCGTGTAGCTAGACATTAATTCTTTGTTGGATCGATTCTACAATTCCACCATGTTTTTCTCTATAGTCTATAGATTCATTGAGCCATCGTGTTTTCAATAGCCTCGTAAATTTGCAGCCAGATGTAGCCTATCTCACATTTATTTCAGCACTACAAAGTGGATTTGTGTATATCGCCAACCTGATCGATTTACTATGAGACATTTACCCTTATTCATTATGTATAGACCCCGTAATGTCCAGCTCACTTCGCGAGCATGTCGAACTGGTTTTCTTGTGATTTCTTGTGTTTATTCATCAAGACAATTATCGTTTATCATCATCTCAACGCAAAAATTACTCAAATCACAATCGAGTATCACGCGTTCGTGAGTTTGGCTCTGTTTTTTTTTAGATTTGCGTGTATGAATGTTGTGAAAAGGTGTATATCTTAAACTTGGGATGAGGTTGAAGATGGATGGAATACAAGTGGCGTACTATTACTACCAACTTCCAGTTCTGGTTTCCAGTTTCCTCCTCACACTCAAGAGTTTTGGGAAGCTAGACTTGTTCCTGTCGACAACCAATACTATTTAACCTCGACGTTTCTGAAAGAGATTAGATTGCCCGGTTGGTCTTCCATCTTTCTAGGCTGGTACAAACCGAAACTAGCCACCTGAAAGTTGTTCTCCGAGGGACGCCCCTTCAGAGACTGGACCCTGGAGGGCAAAGTTTCATCAGCCACAGTCAACTTTCGAACCGTGTCTTCGACACTCCTAGTATGTGACCTTAATTCATTTTTCTTTTCTTTTTTTTTTAACATACTTATTAATCTTTTTTTTTGTATATCGACGTTTGAACCACAAATCGTTCCAGGGGGAAACGTAAAAAGTCTTTTAACAAAATGGCACGAATTAATCAGTTGGCGTACGGTAATGTCTTCGTCCTGATCGCAATGAGTTTTCAAAGTCAAGAATGATTTCCAACGTTTCATGTAGAAAGGAAAAGAGATTCTCGACGGAATCGCTGCGGATAAGGATGGGTATACTGTGGCGTTACTCCGTTGGGTAGCGCGAGTGTCGAAGTTCTGTTTGACAACAAACTAACCAAGGGGGTAGTACAAGACGATATAAAAGGAAGCATTGAAACTTGGAGAACGTTCTCAGTTTTCCACGAGACTCATTTTTAAAGTAAGTCTCTCAAACGTGCACATCATTTGCTTAAACTTTTAGTTTCATTCACTCTTGTTATGTTTCTTTATTCGTAGTTTAGTTACGCCGTTCATTCCAAGGCATTCCAGAATCCAACCGTCCTGCTAAAATCATGACGCTGAATATCCAGCAAGTTTTAATTAGCGATCCAGTTGACCCAATCTGTTCCCAGATCCTTCAAGATTACGGCATGAATGTCACATACGCTCGTCAATGGACCAAAGAGCGACTTCTCCAAGAAATTCAGGTATTTGTGTTTTATTGAATTCCTGGCTGGGTTTCCTTTTTCCCACAAATACTTGACTATGAATAGAATACTATTGCTGTACTTGAATCGATTTTTAGAATTATGAAGTATTGATTGTCCGCTCCGAAACGAAAGTGACTGACGACGTACTAGCAGCAGCCCCTAAATTGCGTCTGGTGGGCCGGGCTGGAACCGGACTGGACAATGTTGACATTTCGGCCGCCACTCGTCGTGGTGTTCTCGTCATGAAGTACATAAAATTATTCATTTCATAGTCCAGTAGAACGAACTAACATTCTTAAAAGTATCGTGACATGAAAACATGAGTGTTTGAGACTCGCGTTCTTTTTGATTTATCCAGTACACCTGGAGGAAATACGATAAGCGCAGCTGAGCACACCTGCGCCATGATTGCAGCTCTCAGTCGGTAAGGGAGAATAACACCGTCGTAATTCTGGCGGTGATTGAGCTTGAGAATGTTTTTGTGGCAGGCACATTCCGCAGGCCTGTGCCGCCCTAAAAAACGGAACCTGGGACCGAAAGACATACATGGGTAATGAGTTGCATGGCAAAACGTTAGCTATTCTCGGTCTGGGACGTATTGGACGTGAGGTAGCGATCAGAATGCAAGCATTTGGCATGAAGGTATACACTGTTAAGCTCCTAACATTCGACATTCCGTTTGTAACGATCTTTATGCATAACACAGACTATCGGCTACGATCCGGTGATTGAAAAACAAGATGCAGCTGAATTCGGAGTGGACAAAATGGAACTGGAAGAAATCTGGCCGTTGGCCGACTACATCACCGTTCACACTCCGTACATCCCTCAGACACATCGTAAGTGTCATAGGTTTATTGTCAAGATGGGACTCTTATCCAATATAGTTTCCCCGATTGTTGTTAGATCTTATCAGCACATCGGCGTTGATGCGCTGCAAGCCATCGGTGCGGATTATCAATATTGCTCGTGGAGGTATTGTCGACGAGACTGCATTACTGGATGCACTCAACTCCGCTCGTTGCCAAGGTGCCGCGATTGGACGTCTTTGTTCAAGAACCTCCTAAAGAAGGCACGATTACCTGGCAATTGATTCAGCATCCCCGCGTCGTTTGCACCCCGCATCTGGGCGCTTCGACGGTCGAAGCTCAGGAACGAGTCGCTCGTGAAATCGCAGAACAACTCATCGATTTGGTCGAGGGCCGACAAGCAGTCGGCATCGCTAATGCGCCCAATCTTGCCCGTTCCATGGTTGGACGCAACAAACCTTGGATGCAGCTAGCTCAAGCTTTGGGACACCTGGCCAATTCCTTAGCAGAAGGAAGTCTTGATCGATGTCCATCCGGCACTGAAACGACTGTCGAATTGATCTGTTGTGGTACATTCTGCTGTGACATTTTGGATTGACATGATGGTCTATTTTGTTTTGATTGCTTAATAGGCGAAGGGACGGAAGATGTCAATTTACTGGCCAGTTCTGCTCTTGTTGGCCACCTGAACGGCATGAAAGCCAATGGTATCAACATTGTTAATGCAGCAATCCTAGCTCGTGACGTTGGAGTGACCATCAGTACCCGACATGTCGGATCATCCAAATATCTGTCAATCGTCCAAGATCTAGAAAAGCTTCTGCAGTTGACAGTCGCTCGAGGACCTTTCAATATTCAATTGATTGGTACAATCGTTGTTCCCAGTTGTGGAAGAGGTTTACAGGTGTAACAGATGGAACTGAATGTATCATTAAAACTCTTAGGCAGCGTCCAAGGAGGCAACCCTGTTTTGTATGCTATTAACGGTTGCTGGTTCCCGTTTGGTGCGACACTTTCGGGTAACGTGTTGCTCTTCAACGGCAAACAACCGGATACGACCTTGACAGCGTTGGTGGGTGCCTTGGTAGCGTCGGGAGTTGGCGTTTCAGCAGTGATGTGCACACCTCCTGGAGCTTCCTGTTGGTTGGCATTGCGTACGGCCGATGTCTTCCAGAACCCACAAAAACTCAACGGACCCGACGCCACCTTCATTGCCCAATTAGTGTTCTAACATCATCACGGTAGGATCTAAACAACTAGTATGAGTGCATAATGTCTGCGCCTTTCTCAATTTTTATAAGTACAGTTTCACGAGATAAGCTAAATATACCGGATAATTCGAACATGTGTTGAAATTTTTTATAGGGTTGTTTTCGTAAGAAAAGAGGTTGACTCGGGACAAGTTTTTTTTAGATCGATAGCTTTCTTCCGTTGCAAGAAGTTTCATAGCTAGCAACTTGCTGTTCTTTATGGCGCTACGAATGCTTGCAATAAGTCAGTTTGCTATTGTCATTAACTTCTGATAAATGCCACAAAATTTAGATCTTTAGTTCCTAGTTTAAATTTTTTTTTTCTTGTTGTTATGATGTTGTGAAGGAACTTTTAAATAGAAAATGCATGCCATCAATATTGCGGATACGGAACGCCAATGGAGCAGTAAGAACACAAGCAAAGAGAAAGCAGGACGAAAACTGAAGAAAACCGAACAGAACCAGATGTGTCCAGTTTTGTGCCTTGCTAGCCCTTGAAACCAAACCTTTGTGGTTTCACCTTACACCCTCGAGCTGCTTTGCTTTTGGAGAAAAGCAACATAGTCGTATTCTGTAATCTTAACAAACGATACAAAGACTTGCTTTTGGGCAGGCATAGAAAGTAAACGTTCAAAGAAGTGTAGCTCTAGGGAAAATTTTCAAATAGGTCAACAACCCACTGTCCTTCCTTTTAAAATTATTTAAAGGTACTGATGCGGGTTTGTTCGAAATAGTGACGGGAGGGTTTCCCTCATCAACAAGTAGACCACTACACAGATGGATCTTCCAAAATCCGATTCTTTACAAACGGAATTTCCCGATAGGGATTCTTGCAAAACGGAATGGCATACTACAAGTCTAGGGCTCGGCCCCGATTACCCGAGAATCAGTTTACTACTGGAATGTACTGGCGCGACACATAAAATTTGCTTTTTTAAGTTTTTTTTTTGTTGCCTAGCGCCAGTACCTTTTTCCGACCGGTGCGACTGCCATCTGTCGACAAATGATTATCTACGTGGAGTGAAACCACACACCCGCAAGAGGCGCTCCCACCGAACGGAAAATCACTCTTTTGCCCCTACCGCCCGACCCAAAACCTCCGTTTTTTTAATAGTAATCCCCGCAATAGTCGTGCGTGTCATAAAGATGATGCTTTTTGGTATTATTTTGTTTTTTGAGATAGTTTTAAATGATTAATATCATTTCAAATGACATTGATGACAAATATAATACCTAAACCATCATCTTATGGCACATTGACAGTTTGACACGCACGATTCTGGAGAAACAAATGCGTTTGCAATTAATAACCACAGAAGGATTTTATTTCAATAAAATAGCTTAGCTAACGAAAAAAAAAATCTCAATATCAGCGGAAAGACTGCAATATGGCAACCGGTTTCGCCACGAGGTTTCACATAATAACAAAAAGGAAAAAACGGTCAGAAGGCCTACCCTTCTCCGTAACTAGTGCCCTCTGGATAACAGACTTTTCCAACTGAAATTTGTCATTTTTTTCGTACCAACCTGAGGGACACTCTTTTTCACGACACACACGATGGTTTGAAGATTGATTTTCACTAGACGTCATTTGAATGGTACAGTACAGTCTATTCGCTGATTTGCATGTTATTTCTTTCAGTTTTTATTTGCTGCCAGACAATGTTTTCATATCTTTAGGTGCAGTTCCTATCCGCAGCCCTGCAATGTGCAAAAAAAGGCAGTGGAAAAAATCTGATTGTGGTGCTGATCTGCACAATGGCGGCTTCATGAAAGAAATCTTGAAATGACCTATCAACAGTAATTTTGGTTTATATTTGGGTTTTACATGTAAATCTATGACAAATATTTATATTAGCTAAACTGTTATTGAACATAGGACCACACAATATCAAAAGACTCTTCGCCTACAGAAATTGGGAGCTGTGGACTTTGTTTAGATGACTCTTGAATTGTAAATATTTTCCTGCTTCTTGGAACAAGGAATATAGGATGTAAGGAATATAGTATGTCTTGATGCGAACCAAATGTCACTGGAAAGATTGTGAAAAGATGTTTAAGGTATTTGACAAATGTGCAATCGTGTTAATAAGGGGACTTTTTTGGTATTCTTCAATTAGCAGGAAAAAACCTAAAGCTGGAGGACTAAACATTTGTTTCTCGTTTCTAGTTTGGTACATTGGTCAAATGGAATGACATATGACCTATTACTTCAGATCAATTATTTTCACAAGTGGAGATTGATTTCACAATCTTCCACTTCTCAGGCAGACAACCATCCAGAAAGCCATGGGTGATAGATGATATGGAAAATCAATTAATTAAAAAATTTAGATTTTAGTTTATAGATTGCAGAATCAAAGAGCAATGTGTGGAATCTGATATTCAAGCCCTCGAAACCCCAGCTGCCCTTCTACTTCAACAAGGCTATAAAGCAATTATACATTCAGGGGTAAACATTGAAACCCAAAACAAATGACACATTTTTTGTTGGCTTTTTTGCTTAATGTTATTGTTAAACCTAACTTTTGAAAACATGGAAGTGTATACAAATGTTTAGGGTCAAGTTTCTGAAATGGTCGACTCAAATATGAATTTTACATTACTTTTGAATAGGTCCCATTGGGGCATCAGTTTACGCAGCGGATGCCCCACTATACGACCCAGCAATCTTTACTGGCCGTCTTCCAGTGCTGGGAATTTTTTATGCATGCAATTAATCAACAATGCATTAGGTAACCAATTCTGTTTTATCAAATTTTTATTATTCAAGTTATTTCACAGCAGTATTTAACATGTCAGAAATAACAATTATGTCATAAAATAAGTAACGCTTATTATATTTTTGTTTGTTTGTTTGTTTTGTTCTGTCAAGGTGGAACGGTGGAGAGAAAAGATGTTAGCGAAGATGGGCAATTCAAGAATCAAGTAGAAACGGAGTGGCTGTGCCCATTGTTTAAAGGATTAGAGACTCGGCAAATGGTATTACTGACCCATGGTGACAGCGTAGACAAGGTTGCAGAAGGGTTGCGTTGCGTCGCAAAATGTTCGCGTCATATTATTTCCGCTATTGCTGATACTGAACGCCGTCTTTACGGAGTCTAGTTCAATGATTTGATTGAAAACGGTATGTTGGTTTCCTTTCTATTGAGTCTGAAACAATGATCTTAATGGCTGGTGTAAAATTACAGGACGAAAAATGTTGCATAACTTCTTGTTCGACATCTGTGGATTGCAAGGAGTTTTCACATTGCAGAAATACGAGCAGTAGTGTATCCATACGTCCGGCGTACGGTCGGACGTAATAAGATCGAGCTCATACTGGTAAGAGGCGGATTCGATTCCGCCGTTGGTGCTGCCCTTCTCCATAAAGTACTTCTACAGAGTGACGACTCGTCACGAGTGTATGACATCCATATCGATAACGGTTTCCTGCGTAAAGACGAATCCGAGCAAGTCGTCATAAGTTTATAGCAACTCAGGCTCAATCTTCGGGTAATTTGAGATACTTTTCTGGACCGTTCATAATCTTATAATTGGCCAAAATTTGATACGCATGTCACATCTCAAATTCTATGGTTTATAATTCTTGTTCTAGTTCTTTTCCGAGTTCTTTTCCAGACAGTGGCTTCTCATTTCTTTTGTCATACCAGCGATCAGGTTTGATGTTTCGAATTTGTTGGGGTTGTTAAAGCAAGATTGACTTTCTACGATGCTTCCACCAACGTGCATGTTCGCCAAACTTTGTCGTTTTGTCGGACTGTAAATCCGGAAGAAAAACGTCGAATTATTGGCGATATGTTTGTCAAAGTGGTAGATAGAACGGCTAACGATTTAAATGTTACTTGGGATAATCTACTTCTCGGACAAGGTATCAAACTTCCCTTTTTTGTTCTTGCATGTATTATATTGCCTAATATTCAATGTCATCATATATGAAAATATTACAGTTGCTTTGAGACCGGATTTAATTGAGTCCGCTTCGCATATGGCTTCTTCGCGCGCTGATGCCATGAAGACTCATCATAACGATTCCGAAATGGTTCTTCAGTTGCGCATTTACGGCCGTGTAGTAGAACCTCTTAAAGGTAATTGCCTTGTGGCATTCCAGTAAGATCTTTACTCTTTTCGCAATTTTTCCCAACAGACTTCCATAAAGATGAAGTAAGGTCTTAGGTCGCGAGCTGGGTCTGTCCACAGAATTACTGGAACGTCTCCCGTTTCCTGGTCCCGGTTTGCCAATTCAAATCATTTATGCCGAAGAACTGTTTATGGAAGCTGATTTCGTAGAGACGCAAGTCCTGATTCGCTTGATGGTCGATTATGCTAACATGGCAGCTAAGGAACATGTCTTGCTCAATCGGATTGAAATCGCGACGTTGGAAGAAGAGCGTCTTGTTCTAGAAGAACTGTCCAGTCGCAGCCAGTATGTTGCCACGCTACTGAATATTCGCATTGTCGGTGTTAAGGTACAAGAGCTTCGCAATTTAGACGTTTTGTTGGCGGAATTTTATAAAGATGTTTCTCTTCCGATTTATGGCCGACTTGGGCTATTGCCGAACTTATGACTATTGCGTAGAACCGACCTCTGATCAGACACAACCAAACTGGAATGATCTAGCCACCTACGCCCGCTTACTACAGCGTGTTTGCTACATATTCGGAAAGGCTGTGCGTGAATCGGTGACAGACGTTGCACCTACCTACTTAACGAATAATATTTTTGGCGATCTTGAGGGAAGCGGATTATTTTTCAAATAAAATATTACGGGATTCGGGTTGCTATAAGAAGCTAGCGCAGATGCCAATCGTCTTGATCCCTTTCACTTTGATCGCGATTCGAATCAATGCATTCCATCATGATCAGTCGTTTTTCGATCATTCTTTTCACAGGGTTTTATGACTGGACTTCCTGCAATTCCTGATACCTATTTGCCCCAAGAGGTACGTAAAAAGTGGGTACATTTTTAAACAGATCTTGTTGTAAACATGGATACTGCTTATTAGGTTTTAGACAAGATGGTTGAAGTCGTCTTAACTGTTCCAGGAATTTTCATGATCTTGTATGATCCGACTGCGAAACCACCCTGGACAACGGAGTGGGAATGATGTGATTTACGAACGTTGCTTAGGCAAATGATCTCCGCCACTCTTTATAGGACACGGATGCGGAATTGTATCATTGACCAGATTTAAATGGGATATATTATAATAGTGGATTCAGTATAGACTTTTGAAATTGAAAAATTAATCAGCTTTGTCGTCTCGTGACAATCTCTTAAACTCGCTTCCTAGGAAAAATTTACGTGATGACTTGTTGAGTATTCCTTAATATACATGCACACTTGTCGGAAATGATGGGTGCATTTTGTTTTCGTCGAACAAATTAAACATTCTTAATGTACAGCTAGGTGGGTTGTTGTTGCTCTCCGAAGGCTATTCGAGGCGTTATGCCATTTCCTGAAATTGAACATTCAGAAAATATGGTATATGTTCGCAAATTGTTAAGATCTATTCAGAGTGGTACCATAAAGTATGAGTGTAGGAAAGGGTACGTAGGCTTCTAAAAATGAAGAACAGCTATTACGTCTTTGGTAAGAGGAAAAGATACTGCTTATTGAAGCGTCAGATGACGGTTTTAATAATGGACTCTTTCCTTTGCTTTGCCCAATGAATCTGTGCTTGGAACTGGCAGGTGGCTTTTAACAGTGGCACCCAATCTTCATTCTTATTTCTTAAAACCCAGAGGTGTTCTTCACTTTTCAGGGGGATTGATTGATGATACTTGTTGATTAATCCACGAAGAATACCAATACATGGATAAGTAGAGGGTAAATAAAGTATAAAACTGTAATTCCTCATGGCATTTTCATTCACGCATACGCGACAGTTCGTGAGCAGACGAACTATTGAAAGTGCCTTCCGCAGTCTAGCTACATCCAGCCAGATACTAGTAGAACCCAAAACATTGTTTTGATAAGTACTGTCATATTTCTTTTACAGATTTTCATTAAATACCAAGTAAGTAAGGGGTTTAATCATGTTAAATGTATGATTTTTCGATTCAAGTCTATTTAGGTGTCAGAACTGAAATTGTACTTTTAGAACTTTTAAAACACCGTATAGCTTTTATTAACAATAGTTTACTTTTACAACTATCAAAATCTTGTTAATCATTTAAAGGAGAACAAAGTTCATTTTTTAGATTTCCGGAATTTTGACTTCCGGTTTTAAAATGCAAAATAACTCCTTATTTGTTGGTCTGCCAGAAAAAAGATTCACATTTTCGTGATCCTCGTCAAATTTGGGGTCGACTCCATGTATCAACTCAAAACACCCCAAAATCGTCAAAAATCGCAAATTTTCCTGAACTAGTTCATGAAAAATCGCGATTTTGGTCAAATCAGACTTTTGGCTAAAAACAAGTCATTCCCAACCCAAATTTAATAAGGATCACGAAAATCCTACTCGTTTTGTTATGGGATCACTATTTCTGGAGATATTGGCTACTTCCTGTTACTTCTGGAAACTTTTCGTGACAATCTGCTAAAAGTAAAAAATGAACTGTATTGTTCTAACAATTTCAAATACTTTTCTCGCATGCGTTAGAGTGTGGTAGCTATTATTCCATGTTTTTCTTGCTTTCAACACTACAGGCTGATCCTACGAGCTACGACAGTTTTACCTACAAATGTTTAGCGTTTCATGCTGCAACTAGTAGTTTATATTCTAGGATGTTATGCCTAAAATTGGAATTCAGCTATCAGAGATTAGCAAAATTCAAGTACTTAAAAGCAAGTATTATACTTATTTCAACATTCAAAACAAAATATAATTTTTGGTTCTAGGTTCAAACTCTAGATGGCGTTGATGTGCGGCTATGATGAAGATTATGAGTGACAAGTTAAACGGGTGTTTTTTACGTTATCCTATTATGTGTTTCAAAGGATTTTTCGTCAAAAAATTTACGGTATGTTGTTATCTATTCAGTATTGCTATCTTTGGGTATTTATTGAAAAGGAAACCCTTGAAATAGATTGCTTTTTGTATGTGGTGGTGTTTCACCTTGTCAGCTATGCCAGCTGCGAACCAGCAGCCTGCATTCTTGCTATCAATGTACCACAAGGGATCCTGACACTTTAAGAAGGCCACTATTCCTCACATGTAGATCACCATCCAGTTTAAGTACTGTTAATGGATCTCAAGCCTTTTGTTTAAACTTAGTGATGTGTTCTCTCGTCAGTAGACAATGACAGAGTCTTCATATACTTTGTGTTGCTAACCATCAACCCTCAGCATCCCAAGTATCCAGATTTCCAAGTTTCTCTGATTAGCCAACCATCATCCATACCCATCAGCTCTTCATTGCCGTATTTCAAACATTACTTATCTTCCTCTACACACATCTGTAACAATTTTCTCTACGCAGGCTACTCTTCCTCTCTTCTTAGTCTGCGGAATGCCAACATTGAATAAGGTTCATCATCATTGCCTTTCCATGGTATTTTAATTTGGTGGATTATTCGGATTTCTCATTTTTAATAAATCTTTGTTGTACAAATGGAAAATCTTCATTGTTAATCCTGCTGTTCTGCTCACCGTTACTTAGCCAGCTCATATGGATAGGCTTTAATAACATCTCCATTTTTTGGTATTTTAAGTTTCTATGTTATGGAGCATTGTTGTATTGTAACAAAAACTTCTGTGATAGGACTGCAAATATTCATGTTCCTTCGGTACAATACTGCGGTTTTGACAATTTCGGTAGCTTCACCCCCAGTGGACCACACGCGTAAGTTCTTTGTCTTTTTCATCGTTTTATCAGACAAATGCCATTTTCCGCTCAAAATCACTTACTTCTTTTTTTGCCTCATTTAATCAATTTAGAACTACATTTTTTTCGCCTTCATCTCCGTCTCGTCGTCTTCGCCTTCATCTCCGTCTCGTCGACTTCGCCTTCATCTCCGTCTCGTCGACTTCGCCTTCATCTCCGTCTCGTCGACTTCGCCTTCATCTCCGTCTCGTCGTCTTCGCCTTCATCTCCGTCTCGTCGTCTTCGCCTTCATCTCCGTCTCGTCGTCTTCGCCTTCATCTCCGTCTCGTCGTCTTCGCCTTCATCTCCGTCTCGTCGTCTTCGCCTTCATCTCCGTCTCGTCGTCTTCGCCGTCTTTGTCTTCGCCATCATCTCGTCGCCGGCTTCTCCTCCGCCCTTCACGTAGGGAATTCACCGTGGATCGTCGCTCTGGTATTGTTTTATTTTGCATTGTTATGTTTAAGTTAACCCGTTGGCTGCCACCCCGTTTGCGTCCCATTTTTTTTGTAGCTTGTAGGGACCGGCCGCAATGGCCTTCGCCGCAAGGCGCCTTAGGCAATGCACCAGTAGGGACTTCTCTTTGTCGATGCGGTGGCGGATTCCTGAGGGTGTGCATTCCCTGTAATGGATTCCGTCACCGTGTCAGCCCGGACTTGTCTTCGGACAAGTCCCACCTTGTTCGCGATCCTTAAGACGTGATGCTTAGCAACTGTAGTTTAAGCAACCTACGGGTTGCGTGGCCTGGCAGCCAACGGGTTAACTTATAGTTAAGTGTATGTATGTTTGTGTAAATATATTTGTGTTTGTATTGTTATGTAAAATAGTGGTGGAATTGTTGGGAGGAGGTGGGACAATAAAAACAATTTTAATTTTAATTCATTCTCGTTTATTTAATTTCACCTTATTCAAATTTATGCAAATTAAAGATAAACTTAGATTGTTTGTTTTCCCAACCTATTTCACTCGAAGTCCAACCATCTCAATAGTACTTATTTCATTAGATTTCACAGTCGGTGAAACATCAGTGAATAAATTGTTTTCTTTGTTCCATTTGACTTCAAGTGCAATCACTAGGCAAAATAAAAATGCAAAAAATGACTGAAACAAACTAACTTCACATGGTGGCATCACAAAAAAAATTAACCATTACCATCTTTAATTCTTTTGTTTCCGTTGAATGAGGTAATAATTTAACAAATACAAGAATGATACTGGATGTGTTTTATTTACACTGACAACATAACACTAGTGGCATTCTCTTCTGTCACCGAGTGACTCCAACACCAATGAAACACATCAGGTGCCTCCAGGATCTCTACAAATTAAAACTATAAACCACTATTGAAAAAGCCAAGACCTGGATTGAACCAAGTCATTGAATGATTTTGTGGCCACGACAGTACATCAGGTAAATCCCAAAGACCTGAAAACCCAATTTGAAAAACTTAAATTATTAACAACAAATTCTAACATCACCTGATGACACCTCCAAGAATCTAAGAGATTTAGATAGACGAAAATAATATAAAGAACTACTTTTTCTACGGATCACCTTTGAAACAAAATGGGTATACCAGACTTACGGAGATGAAAAACGTGATAGCAAAGCCAAGCCATGTTCCTCCTTAAAAAATTAAAAATATATGTAGCACGATATTTATTTGACATGAATTTTTCCATAATACCTTGAACAACTCTGCATTGATGGAATTCACAAGATGAAACTGAAAACACACGGAATCGGTGGTAAAATCCCCAAAAGAGACACGTTCGTTTCAGCAGCCATCCTCAGTCTGAAGCCACGCGAAATGGAACAGCCGACTGGACAGCTGACATTTCCCATATATTTTCAAGACATCTAGGGGAGAAATAACTAACTCCGTATAATTTTTTTGGGCATGTTGTGACGCTTGACGCATTTACACATTGTGGTCTGTAACAGTGGAGTACCTAAAATCGTCTTAAGCGTATCTTCATGTAAAACGTGTTAAGAAAATTTAATAGAATTGACTATTTAGCTTTGCGTGCACGATAATTTGCCAAAATACTTTTTACTTGCTTCGTTGTTGCAAATTTTTGGGTCTCGCTTTCACCTTCCGAGTCTATAAGCGAGGTGATTTTCTTTCGGTGACAGTAGTCCTCAGAAATAGCTGAGGAACGATGGGTTCCTTTGGTCTTTCCTGATGTCGATATAAATCTAAGAAACAAAGAATGTTTAAGCAGATCTAAGCAGATCTATGTGTGAAACTTTGGGTTTGTCGAGATAGCTTACTATCTGAAACATGGGGTTTTTGTTTCCACAGGCTGGGCTCCCATATCATCAGAATGTTTGGCTTCTTTCAAAACCGGGTTTACTGCAATTTCCTCTTCTTCTGCTACCCTCACAACCTTTTCCTGCTAAATGAGAATCAGTTAACAAAAGGAAAATTTGGTAAGACAAATTTTGTTAGAAAAGATACCTAGGCTGCAAATAAGACAGACTCGGCAATAGCACAGCTGGTGCGGTTTACATCAGCTAACGTCACACTCTCTAAAGTTATCTACACCGTAACATTGCCACTAATTCCCATCGCCACCTGGGATTTTCAGCGTTCCCTTTTTGTTGGGGATTATGACATCTAACGAAACCTTCAGTGCCTTTAAGGCACCTATAACGTCTAGACCAAAAAATTCCCATGCACAGTAAAAACAGCTTTTAAAAAAATGGAATCGAAGACTGCGCCGAGTTAATACTCTTTCTTATTTCCTTGGATGACCTAAACGAGTATAATTCTTTTATGATTCTTTTCCACTATTTTTGAATCATTCTTCTTCTTTTAGCCTTCAGTTTTACACGCACCAAAGGGTTAAAGAAAATAATATAAGTCAAGGGGAAACCGAGACACAGAAAACAATGCGGCCCAGATAAGCACTTCTATGATTTTGTAAAAATACCATAACATGTGCGATAGTAAACAGATCCGGAACTCTTCGGTTACCCTTCCAACTAACATGTACTTACCCTTTTTTAATACCAAAACTCCATCAATATCCTCTTCGAATCCATTACGATTGCGAATCTACATTAAAGAAATTAAGTATGCTTCAGTATAATACTCTTTCTGATACACTTACTGAAAACAGGGAAACCCTATTGGCATATCTCTCGCAATTACTACCACGACATTGCGATTGTTCTACCTACAATACAGAAACAGACCATAATTAAGTGACAAACTCTTTGTGAAATAGATAAACAAACTCATTTAAAATAGTAAAACATCTAGTCAATTGTGATCTAATTCTCCTACTCAAGATATTCTTTCCACAAATAAAACCAATAGAAGTTAATAAGATGCCTTGAAGATATAAATAATAGAAGTAAATGATGCAGTAAATGTCCATACTGCTCTCTCTCTTTTTACCATGTCACCATCACTCAGAGTATAATCTATATTGATTTATATTTTAAATATCTTTGCAATGATACTTGGTTGGTATAAGACATTAAGGCATCAAATGTCCCTTTTCGTAAGAAGCAGGAAAAGCTTCCTGCCTCAAGGCTCATCTCAAACAAATCCATAGACTCAAACTTCCAAGAGAAGATATTTCATACTGCCAAGTCCTATGATTAATAACAATTTAGCTAACATCAACATGTCACAGAGTTGTATGTGTAAGCCAAACCAAAAATACTGTTGGTTTGTTAATTCAAGCTTGTTTATATGAACCCATCATTGTGCAGTTCTCCATGAATGGCAGACATTTCCATAATTTCAATTAGAATATTTTCTGAGGGATTGGTGTTTTTAAGAAGTGCATCATTAGCACACTGCTGATATGGACCATACCTGAAGAAATGCAAACACTGTGAGATAGATGATAGAAAGCAAAAACTAAAAGAAATAATGTGCAAATATACCGTACCATTCAAATGATGCCAAGTGACAATCCACCGACAAGCAATTAAGTATACCATGAAAATGGTTAAGTTCTGGTTGGACATAACAGATTGTTGAAGGACTACTGCTGAAACAAGAAACAACACAAAATCAAATAAGAATTTAAAAAATCTTACATGACTTTTAGCTCTATGGCTATGTTCTGTGAATCCCTCTTGAGACACCCCAGCACTACCACTGTGCACACGTATAATCAAATTACCAGTTTCCGAACTAAGTGAGATATTATGGCCTTACATACCTTAATTTATTAATACGCTTACCATTACCAACGGGGCCTCCCACATGCAACGCCACATCACGTCACACATGCATCCACTTCCAAGTTCCAATACGCGTACTCGCTGCCATGCCGCCATTGACTGTACAGTAGCGATCGAAATAGGCCTAACAATCGATCGATAAATTCAATATGTAGTGGACTCCTCCTTCGTTGAAGGCGTGGTCCATTCCCCCTACCAGAGTCATGGAACCCATGACTATGGTATTCCCTGCAAGAACCCCTTATCTGAGAGTGAAAATAGCCATAGTGGAGGGACCAGGGATCTATGACTGAAAATTTTAAAAAATTTTGAAAATATCATAAAAACTGTCTAAAATAGAAAAAACTTACAAACCTGCAGTTCCCAAAAAAAAACTTGTCTACAGTATAATAAACCTACAACACAGATTAAAACTTGGAAAGTGGCAAGTTGGTAACACTTATTACGTACAAGAGCGAAGTTTATATCCTTCTCCCCATTGGAAAGACCGATGGTGTTGTCATTACTTAAATGGTTCGCAAAACATTTTATTTTTTATTCTATTTTAATTTTAATTGTAGAAAAATATGAAAAATATTGTATATAATATAGTTCATTTAATAAAATTTGTTGTTTGTATTCAGGGATTTTTGTTACTTTTATCGCACTCTATTCGGTCATTACGATCCAGATCCTTTTCAGTTTGCCTTGTTTTTTTTAAATTTAAATAATTTAAATTCCCGGGAAAAATCGTCTGTGTACCCAGTTGCATGCTAAACAGTCCGAAAAAACTGGAACAAATTGCAATGACGAATCAGAAGAAGAAAGTTTTTTCATTTTTTGTAATTGCATTTACGTTGTCAGCCGAGTCCAATAATTTCGTTCGCTCCTTGATTTCAAACATTTTCATTCAAATAAAGTTATTCAAAGTAGGTTTAATTAAGATAGAAATAGCAAATATTTCTTTCAGAATAGTGACGAATTCACCACGTATTTGGATCTGTCCGCCCGTCAGCGATATCATCATTAAGAATATTTGCCTTTTTATGGATTAGAACCACACATGTAATTTTTAAGAATTACAACTAACGCATGCTATCGCATGAGCCACCACTGCAGTATGATAATACGATGTGATGATGTATATAAGGCTTTCAAAGTTTCTGTTGAGGTTTTTTATGCAAAACCCCGAAAAACTGCAGCAGCCGGAAAAAAAAACGACAAAAAAAACTTGCGAACCAGAAGATATAAAAATGTAGTAAAAAAACATTGCTTCCACCCAGGATCGAACTGAGGACCTTCAGCGTGTAAAGCCGACGTGATAACCACTACACTATGGAAGCGATATGAATATCTCAGTATATCTTTGAAACATGCATATGCTTGAATGGGCCAATGCGGACGCGGACAACGGACAGGAGAAACTGCGGACTTTCACCTGCGGACTGGCCCAAAATTTTTGACAGCAGTCCGCAGTTTATTTCAGGCTGTACATTTTCAAAAAGATAGCGATGTTTGGATTTTCAATTATACCCTTTTTTGTGTACAGAATCTAAAAATTCTTCACTGGTACTCAATATTATGAATTGACATTATCAGGTGTATTAAATCATTTTTCACTTTTTGTCCCATTCTAATATAAAAAGAAAAACAGGGTTCGTTGACTTTATAACTGTTATAGAAAACGTGATTGTCGGAAGTCTAACAGTAAAGACTTATGAGGCATTGTTTACTCGATCCACTTTAACGCGATAGAAGTTCGTTCCTTTTGGAAGGTTATAGCGATTTTCCTCCTAAATCACCAAAAGTAAAAATGTATGTTCTATTTATCTTTTTACTTCTCACGTGACAAGTAATAAACAAAGTTCTTATGAAATGTTACCTTCCGAACAAGGCAGAATTCCCTTTGGATAACCCTAGCCAAAAAAGGTTCCATTGTCATGTTTTGCAGTCCGAGCGCAGATATTGAATCAGCATGCAAAAAATGTAGGTACGGCCCTTTGTTGTATAAAATGTGTGTTGAATATCGTTCGTCCCATTGCACGACTACAGCATCTCCAACCTCACAACCATAAACATTTGCTGAACCTTGTCTAACAAGTGATCTAGTCATTTTGCTCTAAACAAATAAAAGAAAAAGAAGTAATATTGAAGCCCCACCAATTAGAAAACCTTATTAATGAGAATACCATGGGTTTTTTTTTTGAAGAAGATTTCAGAGGAAGTAAAGGACTCGTCGATGATTTCTCATCTGACTGCAAAACTGCCACACTAGCTGCCATATTTGCCGAACTAAATCCAATATTTGGCTATTAATCAAAATGTGCCATTGGACAGTAGCTTGCTCTTCCAGTACCTAATAACTTACCTGATTTGGGATATGGACGTGGTAAATGGAAGAGGTGGTTTGTTTGAGAGATTTGTACTCTCTTGGCGAAGTTGGTCTACTTTCGAACCAACACTTTGCATCATCTGGTTCGAATCTTTCAGCGCTTCGGACAGCGTAGCCTCCCATTTTGTAGGCTTGGTGTTGCTGGTTTTGTAATGGGTTGTATAGCTTTCAACAAGGGTTGACAATTTATCTTTTTCTTTCTTCAACTTCTCGACTAGTGGCAGTAACAGTTCGTCTGTGTGACTTTCCTGGGGAACAAGGGAGATTTAAGATGTAACTACAGTTACATTATTTATTATTTTCTTAATAAATTACTGGTACTCTCTTGGCATTCACTAGATTGGACGGGCTGGCTGGTGGGGTTGTTCGCAGTTCAAATTTGTCTAATGAATCGGATCTTGACCTACAATCGGACGGAGATTGGCTTGCCATCATACGAAACCTTGTAACAATGCAAAATATTAATTGTACCATAGCTGTAAAAAGGAACAACAATACAGGAAAGAAATGCACAGTTCACTAACCGCGATCTAAGTCCTTCAATCTCCAGTCGGTGTTTGCGTTGACATTCTTCCTGTATCTGAAGTTTCTGGGCCTCGTTTTCTTTAAGTAATTGCTCGTATTTTTTTTTCCATTCGCTGGCGTCTGGAACGCTCATTTGGTTGTGAAGTTCTAAAAGCCCATTTAGTTCCGAATCTTTTTCCAGTTTCAGTTGTTCAAGTTCTACTTCATGGCCAAGCATAAGCTCTTGCTTCCATGCTCTTAACGCATCAGGATTTTCCTGCACATTGAATAAGAATTTACCATGGAAATAACTTGTTTCTTTCAAATAACAAAACTGCCGCAATTAAGCCCACAGGGCTATTAATCACGCTTACCTGCTCTGAAGCTGATTGCCAGTCGCTCACTACGACCTGATACTTTTCCTCGGCAACTTTAACTGCTTCTTGTAGGGTCTGAATTGTCTTTTTGTGCTCAAGCTTTTGCTGATTCAATTGTTCAAGTCTTTGTTGCTCTAACTCTTCCTCTCGTTGCTGAAGGCGAAGCTGAGCGCTGGCGACCAGGCTCTTCTTTTCCTCCTGCCATTCAACGCATTGTTTTTTCCACTTGTCAAGCTCAAGCCTGACCACCATTAAGTCTTCCTGTAGCTTTTCTTTTTCATCGCCAAGCTTTTTGTTTTGAGATTGGGCTTCATCCAACATGGCTAGTGAAGCGCTTTCTTCGGAGGCAAACAACTTAATAATCTGCTGCGTAAATTCAGATCTCAGCCTAGCTAATTGCTCGTTGGCTACATCACTCCATTCTAGCGTCAATTTTCGAATGGAATCCATTTCTGTTCGGAAGGCAGGGAGTGCAGCTTGGCCAGCCTCTAAAGCACATTGTAGGTGTGACTGAAGTGCCAACAATCGGCAGCGTTGGCTTTTGACAGTCTCTTCCAGTTGCTGTTGGAGTTCCAGTCCAGTATCGTCGCGACAGCGTCTCTGTAAACCATACAAAATTAATCAACGAACGTCCAGGTAGAACATTTTATTCTCCCTGTTTACAAGGGAATCAGAAGAATCTTCAGCTTGATAATCAGAGTGGAAGTCAGACTGGGATCGCTTGACTTTAGAACGACCCGATCGAACGGGAGGCGAAAGTAAAGCAGCTGAGAGGCTTGGAAGAACGCCGGTTTCAATTTGGAGTTCCGTTGGAGTTAACAACTTCTGTGCTGATGAATGGAGACGTTCTAGAACAGGAGGATTTCGCAGCACCTCCTAAGATCAAATGAATTTACTTGAGTTTTTGGCAACGAAATCGAACTATATTTGATTGCCTTTAAATTGCCGGGTAATTGTAATCTGGCCCATAAAGTGGGCAACGCGTTTTTCAAACGTTCTAGATCATCAACCGAAACTGGAGGTAAATTAGTATCGAACGGAGATGGAGGTGACGTGGCAAAAGACGGAGAGAATTGTTCAACAATTCCAGGAAATAGCTGCGTCAAGAAGTGTCCTTCGCAAGTTTCAATAAAACTCTTGCGCAGGGATGCCTCGTCTTGGTGTACTATTCTCGCATAACCTGTCATTGAATCAAAGACGTGAGCAATCAATTCACTATAGCAGAAGTCATGGTTTTACCGGAGAGGGTTTCTGCCCATTCAATAAACTTGGTGGAGAAATGCTTTCGTCGGACAATTTCTACCATGGAACGCAGATAAATACTCGGCGCTTGATGGAGCTGCCGAAGTAAATCAAAGTGTCGGCGAAGACGGCGTAAATTTTCGTTTTGCAGGTTCAACCGCTCGTGAACTTCCGACAACTGCCGTTGGACGAACATCATCCAACGAAGACGAGAATGTAAATTTGTACTTAACTCTTCCTTCGCACGGCTGCAACGACTCCGAATATCGCGAAGTTTCTCGTCATTTTTCAACATAACCTAAATATTAACATATTAACGGTATATGTTAGTCTACTAGAATTTCAAACGAACCCTCAATTAACAATTTACAGCAACCTTCAGTTGATGACGATGGGATGTACATAATTCAGGTAGAACGGAAGCATCATTGAAGTTTCGAGCCCTTTGTTGGTTCTGTAAAAGAGCTTGAGCGATATCACCCTGTTCCTGCACTTTTTTTCTAGCTTCAATCAACAGCTGTTCAAGACCATAAAGCCGCTCTCCTAATCCCCCAATTTCTTTCATTTCTGGTCTTTCGGCAGCAAATAAAGCAGTTTCTATGTGTTTTTCGAGAGCCTGCAGTAACTGGTGGTCCATTTGTTCAAGCGCTTTCGTGCAACTGTCAGCAACTACATTGAGGTTTGTGTCTTCATCATCTGTAGAATGCACCCAGTCAAGCAGTTGCATTTCTTGAGCTTGGTTGAGCAAACATGGCAAAACTGGTATATCAGCCAATGCACTAAGGTCTTCACCAAAATGACTAAAACATAAATCAAAGGTTTAGCAAGAAAAATAAAATATGGTAATTGCAAATAAGACATATGAACCTAAGGATATCCAGGTTATCTTCCCGGCTACTAAGGTAATGTTGGTATGTTCTAAAAAAATTCACATGTTTACAGTATGTTATGTGTCCCTAAACGTGCAAAGCCATATTTCATACTGTTCAAATAGTTGTGTCCTTCCTTTAAAATCAGCCACAACATCTTCAAGATTTGCTACAACAGCAGACCATCCTTGCTGTTGCATGTGCTGATCATGGACTAGCTGTTCACAAACTCGACAGATTTCCCTTCCAGTTTCATGGAACTGTTGTGCCAACTGAACTCGAGTAACCACAGTTTGATAGGTTGTTTCCTTGTCATTCAGACATGCTTCTGCTTTTTGCTTTAAATCATGAGCTGTATAGAAATCAGATTTACTGCTAAAATACTGCTGACAAAAAAAGAATACTAAGAAATTAAGTGGAAAGTACCAGAGCCAAAATCCATACTGGGTGAAGGTGGGACAGCACTCTCAATAGTTGACTTGCAAAAGAGAAATATAGGGTTGGTATCAGTGCCTGCCGAATAACTGCAAACGCGATATGATGGATCTAAACTCTGTCCTCCGCTGATGAGTAAAACCTGTTTGTCTGGAGCAATTTTGCAGGCTTTGTAGACGACTTCTTTGAGATTAGCTACCGTCTCCAAAGCTAAATTCATATCAAACGTGAGAGTAGTTCCTGTGTCAACTAAGAAAACGTATAGCATTTTTGAAAATTAGCAATTCAAAATGTGACACAAAGTAAAATTTTCAATATGTCAACGACTACGATCTGGAATAAAATTTCGCTGCAATGTAAAGCAAACAAAGGTTTGTTGTTGCCAAGCTCTCAGCTGACTTGTGGCTGCTGCGCCATCTTCAGACGTTATCAGGAGTTCGTACGTCATAGGCGGTGGTGGAAACCTTTTTCGGCGCAAAACTTTTGGGAATTTTTTGTGCGTTTGGACGTATTTATGCAAACAACATTTGATTAATTATTATTTTTTACGGCAGTCTGTATAAGGCAATTGCTTCATCTTTAGCGTTTGCCTTGTTTTTAGGTTTACGGCGTCTGGGACTTAGCGTAATAAAGATCTTGGTAGACTACAAATAACAAAGTACTGGCACACTTCGTTCTAGTAGAACGAAGTGTAGGGCCAAACCCCCCTTTCCGTATTATCCCTGTGAGAAAAAAACCTCAGTGTACTGCCCATCTAATTATTGGATGTCTGATCTGGTTTTATCCGGTTTTCTGCATAGTGTTTTTCTCATTTGCTTACGCAGGCAGGCATGCCCTAGTACGAAAATAGTAGGAATAACCCTACATAAACGTTTCTGTAACATATGGCTCGAAGAAAGGCCTTTCCCCTAAGACAATTTTTCCGTCGAATGTTCCATCGCTATATAGCCTACTTAAATAAATCGGCCAATGTCTCACAGTTTTAAACGGCTATAAGCAAAGAACATTGTTTTTACGCAAATGATGCTAAGGGGTATTTATTAAATAATGAACAGAATAGATGTTCCAGTACAGTACTTTCTGAGCTTTAAAAAGCAGATATGTGTACGACGCTTATTTTAAATTGAAATATTTAAGCATTTGGGCACTGGGGAAATGTTCCGGTTTTGCTGCAATCTGGAGTAGAGGTGGAAGTGGTGACAGTGAAGACAGTCGAAGTCCTTGTCACAGTCAAAGCGGACTGAATTTGGGTGAAGAAAAGACGTTCGTCCGCAACAGGTTGGCCGTGCGAGCCAAAGTAAGGTACGACAACTGGACGGTAGTTGAAGGATCCACTACGGAAAGCGGATTGGGGTTGGTAGGCGAGCGGCGAAGCCATAGCCAACAACTGGGGATCAGCAGCGCGAGCCTCACGAGCTGAAACCTGAGTAGTCTCAACACTGTGACCAAATCAGAAAAGTGTTTTTATATTTTGTTAATATAGAGAGAGTAAATCAAACTTTAGTTCAATCAACAGCCAGAAAACAGTATTTACCCTTCAACAGTTGAGGGAACGATGGGGAATTGTTGTTCTTCTTCTCCGTCATACAAGAGACCTCGGCGTTTGCGAGTGCATTCTGTGGCTACAGACTTGGTGCAGGTGGCTGTTGAAGTTGAGGTAGAGGTCAGGGTAGTGGTAGGTAGTAAAAGTCGGGGATCTTCTGGATTGAGTACGTCTGCGCTATCGCCATAGAAGGGAGCTTGGTAAGGACTGCGGAAAACTACGTACTGGGGTTGATTTTGGGCTGCTACGCAAGCCAAAAGAACAGCGAAAACGGACAGTGAAAAATGCATTTTGAATTAAACAAATCTTAACTGGACTGCAACAGAAGTTGTTTTTGGTTGTGCAATGGCCGGCAGAACACTGTTGAAATCCTTACCCGTAGACTGCCATTTTTATACAGTCTGGGACCCGCCGAATGTTGAAGAAAAAAAGGGCGGGATTTCGAGAAATAGCCGTAAATGGTTGACCCAAGTCTACGGTCTCCTCACCGTCTTCAGTTTACACGCATTTCCGTGAAAAATATATTTATAGTCTAGAGTTTTATTTAAGAGGCATTGAACGAAAATAGAAACTCAGGAGAATGTCTAATAATTCAGTTACCATATTAGGATTAGGGTAGGATTTAAAGGATACGAGTTCAATAACACGTTATCGTGATGCTCCAAGTCACAAAGTGAATAGCATCCTTGCTTCGCGTTTGCTGACGTTTAATTGTAAGGTTGTTTTTGTTTTACAATACTTGACTTTTGGAAAACCTTCGCCACCAAATTTCTAGTTATCTTTAAAAGCAAGAAATGGTTGGTTTTCCATCTGGCTACGATAAAACTATGGGTGATAATCGGTCGCATGTCTGCTGTTTGTTTTTTCTATTGCCCTGCAGCAGGTATTTTATGAACAATACCTTTATCACGAAATTTTTTATCGTTTCTACTCATGGTTCCATTTTTCGAGGCAACGTTACCTTGAACCGAAAGGTAAACTAAGTTGTGGCACGACTAGTTTTAACCCATGTTCGAGCAAGAAAAAGGTGAACGAACTTTCCAAACCTTTTACCTTCGTACTATATATGAAGTTTGACTGAGTACTAAACATGGAAAATGGAGGAAATTGATGCTGTAAGGTGTATATTAATTTATACGAAACAGAACATCATATTCTAATACATTATTGTGTGTTCATTTTGTAAAATAGATAGAGTGGTGCAACAAACAGCTTTCGAGTCAACAAGTTAAGCATTTGGGCACTGGGGAATTGATCCGGTTTTGGAGCAGTCTGGAACAGAAGTCGAAGTGGTGACAGTGAAGACAGTCGAGGTCCTTGTCACGGTCAAAGCGGACTGAATTTGATTGAAGAAAAGACGTTGGCCAGCAACAGGCTGTACGTGCGAGCCGTAAAAAGGTACAACAACTGGACGGTAGTTGAACGGACCGCTTTGATAACCAGACTGGGGCTGGTAGGCGTATTGTGGAGCCACGAACAACAATTGCGGGTTAGCAGCGCGGACATCACGGCCTGAGACTTGTGTGGGCTCCACTCTGCAATGATGACAAAAGATTTTATTTACTGATTCCAACGGAAAGTAATTACATCTATTCACTTCTAGAAAATGATCAATTAGAAAATATCAAATTGAAAGAATGAATTATTACCCTTCAACGGCAGTGGGAACGATGGGGAATTGTTCTTCTTCTTCTCCGTCGTACAAGAGGCCTCGGCGTTTGCGAGCGCATGCTGTGGCTACAGACTTGGTGCAGGTTGCTGTTGAAGTTGAGGTCAATGTCGTGGTAGTGGTTGGTAGAAAAAGTCGTGGATCTTCAGGATCGAAGACGTTCTCTCCGTAATAAGGAATCTGATAAGGATTACGATAAGCGAGGAATTGAGGATGATCCTGAGCGGCTACGCAAGCCAACAAGACGGCGAGTACTGATAGAGCTAAACGCATTTTGTTTTGGAAAAGAAAGGCTGCAGCGTGATGAATTTCAAAGTAGCAGCGATCAGTAGAACA